>NW_011494778.1:45976-46650 GCF_000754665.1 Bison bison bison | reverse complement strand
TCTATGTTGGTCATAACTTTCCTTCCAAGGAGTAAGTGTCTTTTAATTTCATGGCTGCAGTCACCATCTGCAGTGATTTTGGAGCCCCCCAAAATTAAGTCTGACACTGTTTCCACTGTTTCCCCATCTATTTCCCATGAAGTGATGGGACCAGATGTCATGATCTTAGTTTTCTGAATGTTGAGCTTTAAGCCAACCTTTTCACTCTCCTCTTTCACTTTCATCAAGAGGCTTTTGAGTTCCTCTTCACTTTCTGCCATAAGGGTGATGTCATCTGCATATCTGAGGTTATTGATGTTTGTCCCGGCAATCTTGATTCCAGCTTGTGCTTCTTCCAGCCCAGCATTTCTCATGATGTACTCTGCATAAAGGTTAAATAAGCAGGGTGACAATATACAGCCTTGATGCACTCTTTTTCCTATTTGGAGCCAGTCTGGTGTTCCATGTTCAGTTCTAACTGTTGCTTCCTGACCTGCATATAGGTTTCTCAAGAGGCAGGTCAGGTGGTCTGGTATTCCCATCTCTTGAAGAATTTTCCACAGTTTATTGTGATCCACACAGTCAAAGGCTTTGGCATAGTCAACAAAGCAGAAATAGATGTTTTTCTGAAACTCTCTTGTTTTTTTTGATGATCCAGTGGATGTTGGCACTTTGATCTCTGGTTCCTCTGCCTT
>NW_011494778.1:45162-45876 GCF_000754665.1 Bison bison bison | reverse complement strand
AGCCCATGAATTGCAGCACACCAGGCCTCCCTGTCCATCACCAACTCCTGGAGTTTACTCAAACTCATGTCCATCGAGTCGGTGATGCTATCCAGCCATCTCATCCTCTGTTGTCCCCTTCTTCTGCCCCCAATCCCTCCCAGCATCAGAGTCTTTTCCAATGAGTCAATACTTCACGTGAGGTGGCCAAAGTATTGGAGTTTCAGCTTTAGCACCATTCCTTCCAAAGAACACCCAGGACTGATCTTTAGAATGGACTGGTTGGATCTCCTAGCAGTCCAAGGGCCTTGTAGGAGTCTTCTCCAACACCACAGTTCAAAAGCATCAATTCTTTGGTGCTTAACTTTCTTCACAGTCCAGCTCTCACATCCATACATGACCGCTAGAAAAACCATAGCCTTGACTAGACCGACCTTTGTTGGCAAAGTAATGTCTCAGCTTTTGAATATGCTATCTATGTTGGTCATAACTTTCCTTCCAAGGAGTAAGTGTCTTTTAATTTCATGGCTGCAGTCACCATCTGCAGTGATTTTGGAGCCCCCCAAAATAAAGTCTGACACTGTTTCCACTGTTTCCCCATCTATTTGACATGAAGTGATGGGACCAAATGTCATGATCTTAGTTTTCTGAATGTTGAGCTTTAAGCCAACCTTTTCACTCTCCTCTTTCACTTTCATCAAGAGGCTTTTGAGTTCCTCTTCACTTTCTGCCATA
>NW_011494778.1:26791-45062 GCF_000754665.1 Bison bison bison | reverse complement strand
TCTCTTGTTTTTTTTGATGATCAAGTGGATGTTGGCACTTTGATCTCTGGTTCCTCTGCCTTTTCTAAAACCATCTTGACCATCTGGAAGTTCACGGTTCATGTATTGCTGAAGCCTGGCTTGGAGAATTTTGAGCATTACTTTACTAGGGTGTGAGATGAGTGCAGTTGTATGGTAGTCTGAGCATTCTTTGGCATTTCCTTTCTTTGGGATTGTGCCCATCTTTGCTTAAAATATTCCCTGTATAAATCCAATTTTCTTGACGATATTTCTAGTCTTTCCCATTTTATTTTTCCCTCTATTTTTTTGCACTGTTCACTTAAGAAGGCTACCTTATCTCTCCTTGCTATTCTCTAGAACCCTGTATTCAGTTATGTAAATTTTTCCCTTTCTCCTTTGCCTTTTGCTTGTCTTCTTTCTCAACTACTTGTTAGGCTTACTCAGACAACCACTTTGCTTTCCTCCATTTCTTTCTCTTGGGGATGGTTTTCATCAACAAATCCTGTACATAATTATAAACCTCTGTCCATATTTGTTCTGTCACTCTGTCTACCAGATCTAATCCCTTGAATCTATTTATCAACTCCACTGTGTAATCATGAGGGATTTGATTTAGGTCATACCTGGATGGTCTAGTGGTTTTGCATACTTTCCTGAAAAAAAAAAAAATAGAGATACAACTCAGAGGCTATTGGCTAATGTATGCTTTTAGTATTCTAGGAGTTAGATAGAATATGTATTACAATAATAACAACATTATTGTATCTTCAGATTTTTTTAATATTCCAATATTATCCTTCCATTCAAGTTTCTGAGAAAGATAGTTCATGAATTTCTATTTTTTGATCATTTTGGCTTAGACCATGTAGAATAATAATTGGGGTTCAGGAACTCTATGCTGCTTGACTTTTAAAAACAGTTTTCCTTTAAGTCATTACATCTTTATTTAGCATGGATGTGTGTGTGTGTGTGTGTGTGTGGTTTATGGTGATTTGTGGGAAGACACCTTTGTCTCCTTCTATGATTTTATGACAAGAGATACAATTGTCTCTAGTTTTGTAGTCTTGCTTTTGTAGTTCTTCATCTAAAGTAAAACAAACAGAAAGCAATTTCATACAGTAGTATCTCAGGAATAAGTTATAATTTTCCTAGACCATATCATGTGCCATTATCAGAATTCTAGGAAAAGGTTGCCATGACTGATCCCCCTAAGGTACCCACATAGCTTTGGCAAAAATCAATTCTCAAAATGAAAGATGTAAGAACAAAAGTGATAGCAAAAATGTAGAGGCATTGATGGACAGATTAACAGTGGGTGTACACTATCAGTGATGTGTTCTTTTTAGAAAGCCATGTATCCCATGCTCTTCAGTCTTGGTTAAATTCCTTTTCCTCATATGCTCCAACCCTTCCCCTGTGTTGTGTTACTTGGCACCAGAAGAAGCTCTCTCCTTCAGGCTTCTTTATCAGCTGTCTCTGGGATGAGTTTAGTCAAAGCACTCACAGGGAATAGGAAAGCAGAAGAAAGAAAGATGACTAAGGATTCCTCTCCTTCTCTCTTTGCTGTACTCAAAGTTCCTGTCTCACCCCTGAGGTGACCTTGGATATCCTGAACTTTGATACCATTGCCTGGTTCCTTAGGTTTTTCAACCTGATGGTGACAGTGGCTTCTTGTTGCTACTAATCTCAAAGTTGCTTCACTATCTGGATTGAATTAGCAACTCTTTGTAAAGGATAATCATTTCAGTAATTAAATTCCATTTTCTCATTAGATTGTGACTAATATTATATATATATATATATATATAAAAATATAATCCCATAAGAATATTATATATTCTCCAAAGTCCAACTTAAATAATTTTCTTGTTAAAAAAATAGTCTCTCTTAGCACTTTGTTCATCTATGTGTTAAGATGAATACATATGTTCATCTTAACACAATCCTATATTCATGCTAGTTTTGTATAAGCCTATTTTAATGACTCTTTGAGGAGAACTACGCTTTTCTTTTTTTCTATCAATACATAAAATTTATGTCGAAGTTGTACTGTCTTTCCAAGACTACATTCTTATATATAGTATAGAGTTAACAAATGTGTACTATAGCAGTGTATGGCAGATATCCATTATATGTTGATGTCATAAATGAAAAAAAAAATGATGCTAAATTTGGAATTTTTTGAAAACAGAGACAATCATCAATTAGATTATGGCAATGTCTAATGATATATTACTATATAACTCAGACTATAATTTTGCTTTGAATACTGTTGGTTTATACTTATTTTTGCTGCCTAACTGGTAACACATTTCATTCTCAAAAGTCTCCCATTTGGGCAGTTATAATTATTATTCCAGTTATAATCCAGAGTGTTAAATCTAATAGAATGTAATTTTATGTACAATATTTATATACCACAAAATGTATTTTAGTATCATAAGGCCTTGGATCAAGTTCAAGAATGGACAATGAGAGAGAAAGAGAAGAATAATTATTCCTATTTGTTAATTATTTTTCAAAACTTCTGAAGCTATTAAAAAATCCCTGAGTAAATTGAACTGAGAGAAAAAATTAATGTTGTAAACAGTTTTGATAAAGAATATCTTCCATTCATAGTAGATGGTAATTGTGCATTTGACTGACCTGCATATGTAGATGGCTTGGACAGGATTTGCAGAAAATAATAAATTAGAGAAAATTGAGAGCTAGAGCACAGACCATAATAGTGTCCCCTTACTGGATGAGGCAGTATTTATGAGTATCCCATGGATATTTAGGCAGAGGTGAGGAAAAAATTAGAAAGTATAAGTGATCAATTCTAAGAATAACTATCACTCAGGTAATCTTCCTAAGATGTTCAATAATATCTAATATTCTGATAAATTCAATGATATGTCTATCATTCAGTGAAGATTGTATGCCTACACAGAAGATTAATATGATGCCAGATGCTTGGTGTAGAGTATTGAATAAAGCAAAAATGATGCCTGTCCTAGAAATTACCATCTCATACAGAAAATGTCACTGAACCAATAAACAAAGCAAAAAATTTGATTATAATATATGAAATGTACCTTCATATTTCATTTTAGTTGTTAAATTTCATTGATTAATCTTTGAATTGCCATTTGCACTTGGAGGTTAAAAATAGTTGAATGAGATTCATTTCTCAAACTGGTGATGCTCATGTATAGACCACATTTATTATAGAGTTTTTTATTATAACATTGAATTTATTGAAATAAGAAATGGAGAAAAGATCATTTAAAAATATCTGGTGGAAGTGAAAATTCATATAAGGAATTCTAATTGATGAAAGTTTTTGGACAAACAATGTAGTAGTATGATTTCCCAGGTTTTTGCATAAAATAAGGGCAAACAACAATAGGAAGCATCTGCTCCAGGCACTCCCAGGATATATGAGGTCATGAAGAAGTAGAAGCCTATTTTAAGATAAAATTTGTTGAAAATAAGAAGTTCTGTGCCAAGAGTAAAAAGATAGATAGATGAATAGATAGAGATTTAAACAATGACAAGGAGATGCTTGTTTTGTGAAGAAAAGCTGAGGACAGAAGATAATGATTTTCAATACTAGCTACTAAGAAAATAAATTTTACCTTTCTCTGACTTCATTTTTTCTCCTGTCCAATTGAAACATCGATCTTACAACTTTTAGCTTTACCAGTAAATTTGAGAATATCTGTAGGGCAAATCCTCTGAATTTGATTTACTCAAGGTTATTCAAAGACAAAGTCAGGGAGTTGGATCTCAAATTGCCCTTCTATTACATTCGGATGATGAGGTTTATTCAGAACTTCAAAAACAAAATACCACGGAATTAGATCCTATTCTCTAGAACTCTGAAGTTCTTATTGCCAGGTTAAAATTGGAAAGTATTAGTATTTGAGTACCAGATAAAAGTGAATTTCCATGGATCTTAACAAAATTTTTATAGTCAATTTCTCCACTCTGACTGCTCCATCTTATAAATCTATTGTTGTTGTTTAATCATTAGTTCAGTTCAGTTCAGCTGCTGAGTTGGGTCCGAGTCTCTGTGACCCCATGGACTGCATCACACTAGGCCTCTCTGTCCATCACCAACTCCCGGAGTTTACTCAAACTCATGTTCGTTGAGTTGGTCATTTCATCCAACCATCTCATCCTTTGTCGTCCCCTTCTCCTCCTGCCTTCAATCTTTTCAAATGAGTCAGTTCCTCGCATTAGGTGGCCAATGTATTGGAGTTTCAGCTTTAGCATCAGTCTTTCCAATGAATATTCAGGACTTATTTCCTTTAGGGTGGACTGGTTGTATCTCTTTCCTGTCCAAGGGACTCTCAAGAGTCCTCTCCAATACCACAATTCAAAAGCATCAATTCTTCAGTGCTCAGCTTTCTCTATAGTCCAACTCTCACATCATTACATGACTATGAGAAAAACCATAGCTTTGACTAGATGGACCTTTGTTGGCAAAATAATGTCTCAGATTTTCAATATGCTGTCTAAATTGGTCATAACTTTTAGTTTAGTCACTAAGTAATGTCCAAGTCTTTGGCAACCACATGGGCTACAGTCTGCCAGGCTCCTCTCTCCATGGGATTTCCCAGGCAAGAATAGTGAAGTGGATTCCCATTTCTTCCTTCAGGGAATCTTCCCAATGCAGGGATCAAACCCACGTCTCCTGCATTGGCAGGCAGATTCTTTACCACTGAGCCATCAAGGAAGCCCCCCATACATCTATTCACCCCCTAAAATTATTTCTAACCATTACATCCCACAGGGTCCTTGCTTTATTGAAACATATATAGCATTTACCTTTTACATAATATGTAGAATATGCTGTTATTCTACATATTTTTACATAGCATGTAGAATATACTCTTAATAATGCCTCTACCATTTTTACTCACTGCTGTTCCATATATAACAAATTAATTTTGAATAGGGCAGAATCCATCATCAATATTTTGGGGATTTATTTTTATCTATTGAGCAAGTACATTAATTTTGACCCAATTTTTAAAATATAAGTAGGAGTCAATTTATTGTTACAAGCTAATCAGCTTCATTTCTTAAGTTTAACTTAAATCTCTTTAAAATTGTATTCATTTTCACTTTTCTATTCATCTGCTTTATGAAATTAAATATATTTGCATTCAGATCTGTTTTAATGCAATATAAACATGGTATAAATATAAACTCATCACAACCGTTGACAATTTTGTAATAATAAATAAATAAAGACAAGTCTTCTCCAGTGGTATAGTGAATTAGAATTCACTTGTCAATGCAGTGGACATGGGTTCAATCCCTGGTTTGGGAAGATTTTTCATTCCACATGCCATGGAGCAACTAAGACTGTGAGCTGCAACTATTGAAGTCTAGGAACTCTAGAACCCAAAAGCCACTACTACTGAGCCCACCTGCTGCAACTACCGAAGCCCATGGACACCTAAAGCCTGTTCTCTGAGGCAAGAGAAGCCACCACAATGAGAAGCCTGTGCACCACAACAAAGATTAGCCCCTGATCTTCGCAACTAGAGAAAAGCCACACATAGCAACAAACACCCAGTGTACCCAAAATTAAGTAAATGATTAGTTTTTAAAAATTAAAGACAAATTTATGTTTTAATGATACCTTTTAAGTATTTAAATACCTTTTCTTACCACTTATCCTTCACATCTAACATGATGATATTTTTTCCATTTTTTTCTTATGCAAAATAAGTATATATTTTTTCCTTTTATTTTATTTTTCTCAAATGATAAATTGATTAGAATGTATGCATGGACAGTTGCATAAAAGCATTAGAGGCAAACATAAATATAATTTCCTTAACTTATGCAGACGTTTATGAATTCTGAGTGGTTATTTCTGTTAAGTAGGGAAAGTAGAAAAAAGAAAACCCTCTATAAATTATATTAGTCTTAGTTAGCAACTAACATAGTGAACACTGTTTATCTCAGATAATCATTCATAATTGATTTATGGTAGCAATCAGGCAAAAAGAGTCAGTAGTTCTTTTGGTTTGAATATCTTTTTCCAATAAGCTTCTAGTTTTAACTGTGGGTGTAAAAAGGTATTGCCTTGATTATAAACAATCACAAAATCACAAAGTATATTTAATCTGTATTTAATTTCATTACTTTGCATCAGTTACCATTTCTATAAAAAATTCTTCATCATAGAGAAAAGATTCTGCTGATGCTAGGTTTGCAATGTGATGTTTGATTTATTTATAAACATGTGTGTCATATTATGGAGCATATTTCAATATGATTATGACTGTGTATTTAAAGTATATTTTGTGCATTTTGAGCTATCTGCAGCCTTAAAACATTAATAAATAATAAAAATCAATAAAATTGTTTTCAATTTTTTTAGAAAGAATGGCTTATACGGAGATCCATGACAACCAAACACAGAGAAGGCAATGGCACCCCACTCCAGTACTCTTGCCTGGAAAATCCCATGGATGGAGGAGCCTGGTAGGCTGCAGTCCATGGGGTCGCTAAAAGTCGGACACGACTGAGCGACTTCACTTTCACTTTTCACTTTCATGCATTGGAGAACGAAATGGCAACACACTCCAGTGTTCTTGCCTGGAGAATCCCAGGAACGGGGGAGCCTGGTGGGCTGCCGTCTATGGGGTCACACAGTCGGACACGACTGAAGCGGCTTAGCAGCAGCAGCAGCAGCAGCAGACAACGAAACACACCTGTGAAATTTTGCTTAATGGAGAGATAACTCAAGTGTCTTCCTTCTTTTTAGCGGAGTCCTTTACATCATCACATTATGGAATATTTTTGATGTTATTGAGCAAACTTCAGTCTTCAAACTTGTCCAAACTGGTTTTTAATCTCTTCCATCCAGCTCTGGATATTTTAAAGAGAAAAGTCAGCCAGTGATACATGGTGCCAACTCCCTTAGTATGGTCCACTCAGGAAGGAGCAGAAATGCACTGCATTGAAGGGCCACCATACCCAGAATATAGTTGCAAGCTATATGATCCTATAGTTTCACTGAGTTAGACAAGGCTGGGATTCATGTGATCAGTTTGGTTAGTTTTCTGTGATTGTGCTTTTCATTCTGTCTGCCCTCTGATGGATGAGAATAAGAGGCCTGAGGAAGCCTCCTGGTGGAAGGGACTGGCTGTGGGGAAAACTGAGTCTTGCTCTGGTGGGCAAGGCCATGCTCAGTAAATCTTTAATTCAAATTTCTGCTGATGAGTGGGGCTGTGGTTCCTCCTCATAGTTTGGACTGAGGCCAAATATGGTAGGGATAATGACAGTAATGATGATAAAGTTCTTCAAAAGGACTTATGCCAGCACACCTCAGCTCCCACGACTGTTGTAGTCAGGGCCCTGACTTCACGGCAGGCCACTGTTGACCTATGCCTCCATGGGAGATTCCTGGACATTCAAAGGCAAGTCTGAGACAGTCTCTTGTGGGGTCACTGCTCCTTTTTCCTAGGTACTGTTGCACACAGGTTTTTTTTTTTTTTTGTCCCTCCAAGAGCCTGTTTCCCCAATCCTATGGGAGTTCTGTAATCAAATCCCACTGGCCTTCAAATCCCACTCAGTTTCTTGCTGGGTTTCCAGGCTGGGGAATATGTTGTGGGCCCTATAACTTTTGCAACATTTTGGAAACTTTTTTGGTGTAATTGTTCTCCAGTCTGTGGGTTGTCTGCTTGGTGGCTCTATGATGGAATTAATGGTGACCTCCTCAAAGAGGACTTTCACCACATGCCACACCTCCTATGTCTGCAGCAACAAGAGCTGCTTCTCTTGTGGCAGGTTCACTGCTGATCTGTGCCTCCAGAAGAGACACTCAAATACTCAAAAGCAAGTCTTTCTCAGTCTCTTGTGGAGGTCACTGCTCCTTTCTCCAGCTCCTGATGCACACAAGGCTTTGTTTGCACCCTCTGAGTGTCTCTGATGGGTCTGAGATTTGATTTTAAATGTGATTGCACCCTCCTACAATTTTGTTGGGTTTCTCATTTGCCCTTGGACAAGGGGTATCATTTTTTGGTGGGATCTGACATTCTCTTGTCATAGTTGTTCAGTAACTAGTTGTAATTTTGGTGTTCTCACAGGAGAAGATGAGCACACATCCTTCTACTCTGCCATCTGAGATTAGACATTTTCTAATGGAAACAGTGACCAACTTTATTTTCTTGGGCTCCAAAATCATTGCAGATGGTGATTAAAGCCATGAAAGTCAAAGATACTTGCTTCTTGAAAGAAAAGCTATGACCAACCTGGAAAGCATATTAAAAAGCAAAGTTATTACTTTGCCGACAAAGGTCCATCTAGTCAAAGCTATGGCTTTTCCAGTAGTCATGCATGGATGTGAGAGTTGGACCATAAAGAAGGCTGAGTGCCAAGAATTGATGTTTTTGAACTGTGGTGTTGGAGAAGACTCTTGAGAGTCCCTTGGACAGCAAGGAGATCAAATCAGTCAATCCTAAAGGAAATCAGTCCTGAATATTCATTGGAAGGGCTGATGCTGAAGCTGAAGCCCCAATACTTTGGACTCCTGATGCATAGAGCTGACTCTTTAGAAAAGACCCTGATGCTGGGAAAGATTGAAGACAGGAGGAGAAGGGGATGACAAAGGATGAGATGGTTGGATGGCATCACTGACTCAATGGACATGAGTTTGAGCAAGCTCTGGGAGATGGTGAAGGACAAGGAAGCCTGGCGTGCTATAGTCCATGGGGTTGTAAAGAGTCAGACATAACTGTGTGACTGAACAACAGCAACAATATTTGATTCCAGGCTATCTTAGAACACATTGCAAAATAAATCCCTTATTAGAGTGTTGATGAAGTTGAAGCAACCTGTTTAGATATCTTTACTTACATTCAAAGTTCATTAGAACGACCAAAGTAATTCTTCTATTAAGATTGATCATCATCTTTGACAATGATGGATAAACAAGTTTTATTTGATGTTTGGATGTACTATATTTTTATGGGAAATAATATCAGACATTTGTTAGTAAATTTATGAAAGGGGGGACATATGGATGACTCTGAAATGAAATGTGGTTACCAGTTTACTGAATGCCTTTAAAATTGTGTTTGTTTGTTTGTTTGTATTTACTTTAACTCAGCGACAAAACAGTGTAGGATTGTGTGAGGGAGGCTCAAGATAGAGGGGATATATGGATATGTATAGCTGATTCATGCTGTTGTACAGCAGAAACCAACACAACAGTATAAAGCAATTATCTTCTAATTTAAAAAAGAAAGAAAGAAAACAATGTACATTAAGTAAGAAATATTCCATTTATTCACACTTTTATAATAGATAACACCACAGAAACCAAACAAATGTAAAATAAATTTGCAAGTGAAATTAATTATTGAGGAGTTTTTCTGCCAAAATTTTAGTTCGGTTCAGTTGCTCAGTCCTGTTCGACTCTTTGCGACCCCATGAATTGCAGCACGCCACCCTTGCCTGTCCATCACCAACTCCCAGAGATTATCCAAACTCATGTCCATCGACTCGGTGATGCCATCTAACCATCTCATCCTCTGTCGTCCCCTTCTCCTCCTGCCCCCAATCCCTCCCAGCATCAGGGTCTTTTCCAATGAGTCAACTCTTTGCATGAGGTGGCCAAAATATTGGAGTTTCAGCTGAAGCATCAGTCTTTCCAAAGAACACCCAGGACTGATCTTCTTTAGGATGGACTGGTTGGATCTCCTTGCAGTCCAAGGGACTCTCAAGAGTCTTGTCCAACACCACAGTTCAAAAGCATCGATTTTTGGCACTCAGCTTTCTTCACAGTCCAACTCTCACATCCATACATGAACACTGGAAAAACCATAGCCTTGACTAGATGGACAATTGTTGGCAAAATAATGTCTCTGTTTTCAGCCATGGACAGGGGAGCCTGGTGGGCTGCTGTCTATGGGGTTGCACAGAGTCGGACACGACTGAAGTGACTTAGCAGCAGCAGCAGCATGTTGGTCATAACTTTCCTTCCAAGGAGTAAGTGTCTTTTAATTTCATGGCTGCAACCACCATCTGCAGTGATTTTGGAGCCCCCCTAAAAAAAGCCTGACAGTGTTTCCCCATCTATTTCCCATGAAGTGATGGGACCAGATGCCATGATCTTTGTTTTCTGAATGTTGAGCTTAAAGCCAACCTTTTCACTCTCCTCTTTCACTTTCATCAAGAGTCTCTTTAGTTCCTCTTCACTTTCTGCCATAAGGGTGGTGTCATCTGCCTATCTGAGTTTATCGATATTTCTCCTGGCAATCTTGATTCCAGTTTGTGTTTCCTCCAGCCCAGCATTTCTCATGATGTACTCTGCATAGAAGTTAAACAAGCAGGGTGACAATATACAGCCTTGACATATTCCTTTTCCTGTTTGGAACCAGTGTTGTTCCATGTCCAGTTCTAACTGTTGCTTCCTGACCTGCATACAAATTTCCTAAGAGGCAGATCAGGTGGTCTGGTATTCCCATCTCTTTCAGAATTTCCCACAGTTTATTGTGATACACACAGTCAAAGGCTTTGGCATAGTCAATAAAGCAGAAATACATGTTTTTCTGGAACTCTCTTGCTTTTTCCATGATCCAGCGGATATTGGCAATTTGATCTCTGGTTCCTCTGCCTTTTCTAAAACCAGCTCGAACGTCTGGAAGTTCACAGTTCACGTATTGCTCAAGCCTGGCTGGAGAATTTTGCACAGTACTTTACTAGCATGTGAGGTGAGTGCAATTGTGTGGTTTGACAATTTCACAGCTTTCTTATCCTACTATGATAAATCAGAGCGCTGGGTTTTTCCTCTCAGAAGACACATTAGAAATGCCAACATAATAATACTCTAAGTATCTACATAAAATGTAATAGTTCATTCTGAATTATAGACCATAATTATGTGATTCAACTTTGATCCTAAATTCCAGACTTAAAAGAGCTTCTTTACCAAATACAGAACCGCACTGATGTAGACATCTGTGAAGGATGGAAATACCATTCCCAGAGTAATAGTTCATTTCAATGAGCCATGTTACTGTGGTTAATTATATGTGTACCAGTGTGGTACTGTGAAAACTTCCATGAATCTTGTTGATAATCAGAGATTACTGCCATAATGGGCTCTGTCAGTTTTAAAATGATTGCCCCTGTTCAAATTTTCTTCCTCACTGGTGAGTTTCCCTGTGGCGAAGTTGAAATAACCTTTCCTTAACCATATCTATGCAAGTTAAGTTTTATAATGCATTTAAAATGTCAGGCTCAAAAATAGGCTCTTAGGAAGTAACACCATATTCTCGTTTTACTTTATGAATACATGCATATATTTAATAATTAAATTTGTCATTCACTGACTTTCAAGGTCCTGTTAATGGCTGTAATTTCCTATGAGTTTCTTTCAAAAAATTAATTAGGAAGTAAGGTATTTGTATTAGATAATAAAAAGTCCCCAAAGCCCTTGGAATTAGTTGTTGAACTAACAGCTGCTGAGAAGATGATATAAACCTGTACCAAGATGAAGAGTGACAACTGTTGTGTGTATATGATGAGTATCTTCATTGTAATACAGGCATCATTTTCTGAAGTTAATAATAAGAAATCTAAGCAAATCAGTAATAAAGAATATTATGAAAGGATTTTATTTTTACATCATACTTCTATGTCTGAATTAAAAGTAATTCCCCTTGTGAACAAAATACTCAGTGGAGAATCAAATGGTTGCTATTTTCAGAAAGGAATCAACATTATTAAGAAAAAATACCTCTTTTGGCAAATAGGAATTTTCCATTAGGGTGTAAAGTGATCAATAATCACAGATGAACTAAAATTGAGCCAGATAGCTAGATTTTTTTTCAACATTCACTTTGATTTCCTTTCTGTAGCCCTTTCTTACCCTGACTGCATAGATGTTGTGGGTGAAAGCATGCCAATGTCCCCCTCTGAGAGTTGTAATTCAGTGTAGTAACTAATTGCAATGTCCATCTGGCACAGTATCAAAAAAGCACATTTAGTGGTTTAGTTATAAAAATATTCAGGTGACAGGATGCCAGATGTTTTGCATCATTGTCATCTTTGTTTGCTCTTATTTTATCACTTAAGAGAAGCTTAGTATAATGTCCTTCATGTTCATATGCTTTCTGCATTTTCTTTTGACCTCTACAAAATCAGAAAAAATTAGCACTATAGAGAAAATATTTAAAGTACAAATCTCCAGGCACACATGATTCTCTTTTAGCTCAGTCAGTAAAGAACCTGCCTCCAATGCAGGAGACCCGGGTTCAATCCCTGGGTCAGAAAGATCCCTTGGAGAAGGAAATGGCAACCCACTCCAGTATTCTTGCCTGGAAAATCCCATGGATGAAGGAGCCTGGCAGGCTACAATCCATGAGGTTGCAAAGAGTTGGACACGACTGAGCAACTTCACTTTCCTTTCCAGTATTACTGCCTAGAGAATTCAATGGACAAAGGAAGGCTACAATCCATGGAATAGCAAGAGTCGACCAGAACTTAGTGACTAAACCACCACACCAGGCAGAAATCCTTACAAGTAGAGAAATAATATAGCTTATATTATTATATAGCTTCTTATGTATTTTTGTATGTATTTAATCATCCTCATTAAGAAATATATTATTCCTTAAATGGAAATGCAAAATGAATTAAATGTGGTAAACACTCTCTGTCGTATCCACATACCCCTGTGAATTCACCTGAGTCTGGATAATCCTGGTAGTGATGCACAGAGAAAGTTTTGAATTTGGATTCTATGTAATTTTTCTCCAAACCTTTTTCTTTATTTTTCACTTTGTTATCTTTGATCAGTATCAATAAATTTTATATAGACATTATCAAGTCTATGAATAAGACGTATTCAAATCTAGAGTCTTAAGTAGTTGGAGTCATGATGTTTCCTTTGCACAAAGCACCATCTACATGGGGTTCACTAGAACAGAATTAGCTGCTTCAAAGAAAAGGACTAACAAATGTTATAGTGATCATAATTTATGGTTCTTTGTATTTAGATCACTAGGAATATATCTAGGAAACACCTTACTTATGGGTTTTCCAAGTTAATAGTAATGAAATATTTTTGAATAAATTGTGTCATTTTGCCATTTTTGCTTCCAAAGTTCACTCTTCATTTTGACACAAAAGCCCATCTTTGGGTTATATAAGATTCCTGAATGCCTTTAGGCCTTCTATTTTCTATACTGAAAATGGTGGCTGCAGAACTCACTGAAATTTTGAAATTAAAAATGGTCCAGCTGTCAAAGAAAGTGACACCAATAAATTTATTCTGTTTCTCAAGAGTCTTATCTTGAGAAAGACGCTAGGAATCTGATACTGGTCCTTTGAAGGACAGGCAACCCTATCAATCTAGGCAGAAAAAAATACTACTTCCATACCCATCCATTAAAGGCTAGAAGTGGGTAGTGATTTTTCTCATACAGATAAATATTATAAATGATGAGTTTGGTCTTTCTTTTATCTAATTCCATTTTTCATATACCTTAGGTACAGAACCGCTCTTCTCCTGGCAAATGGCTGTTCTGCTCACATTAAGTTAAAATAGAGAAGAATAGCTTTAGGGCCTTGGAGAGATCGATATGTCTGCTTATTGTGCTTTTCTGTTTGATTGTTTATGATAGCCATAAAAATTTGGAGAAAATACTAAGCTTTACTAAGCATATTTTTTCATCACAGAGAATATTTAATCAAAATAATACATTTATTTGTACATAAATTATGTATCTAAATATTTGTTAGTTGTACAAAAATATTGCAACAGTGCCCCTGTGATATAAATATGCCCTTTATACTTTCATTAGATTGCAAGAAATAATGAATTAGGGAAACATCAACCTGGAGCAAATTGTCACCTTTCTAGAGAATTTCAACCTGGGTTACAAGAGAACTGTGAACTGAAATGGTTTATACACCTATAGAATATACTAGGCTAACATACATTTGATTATTGTTAAACTGAAGATTAATGACTTTTTCTAATCATTAAATTTGACCTAACAATAGAGGTTAACTAACAATAAATACCTATATAGTATAGTGCTTTTAAAATTTATCTTGGGAACAAAACAATTTCTTCAATGAGAATGGAGCAAAGCAGGCTCCAGAAATTTGTAGCATAAGACAAAAATTAAAACCAAAGCCAAGGGAAACAAAGGCTTATCAGTTGATATTAAGGTCTGAAAAGAGAGTCTTAACATGCTAAAAATCAAGAAAAAATGCCTCAAGACACAGGATCCTCCATTAATACTCTATCTGGAGCTAAGATACAAGTTCCAAGACTGAAAATGTAATTTTAGAACTTTACAAATTTTACCGTATAATAAGTACTACTCTAGAATAAATGTACTGGCTTGTTCCAAATCATACAGTTATTAATGACAGGATTGAAAGTAAAGCTTAGATCAACCAATTCAGATTCTAGTATACACTCTACCACAGCGTACATCATTCCAAGAAAGAAATGACACTCAGAATGGGTTCACCCCTAGTCTGCTTTATGTAAGGGAGCCTAAGTGGTGATCAGTTTGAAGACAAGCGAAGTCTAGGGTCGACAGCATGGAAAGGAAAAACAAGAACTTGACACGATAGTTACTAAAGGAACTCTTAAAATACAACACAATTTTTACTAAAACTGTCCTGAATATATCACTTACCATCTGTCAGAGAATCAAATATATTGATGTACTATTCCACATGCCTTCCTCTTTTGTTCAGAGGTACTCTGTAATTCCCAGTATTCACAGCATCAACACAAACACCAAAACCCATATACTCATTTCCCACACATTATTTTGCCGTTTATGAAGCAATATTTTCCTGTGCCTAGTTGTACATTTATAAATAAAGTTTCACTTTTTACCAGTTTTATATCTTGTGGCACTGTTGGGGAAAGGAGGATATATTTTCTTATCAATATATGTAATATAGTGGCAAGTATTGTTTGTGTGTATGTAGGTGTGTGTATACTAGAATGTACTTCTTCCAGTTATATTTTGCATTGCATGCTTTTTGAGAAAAATAGTTTTAAATATTGGTATGACAGCTTGTATTGTGTTATATGTAAATTATAGTAGAGGGTAGTCTTATTTAAGAACATAATTACAATTAAATAAATAACTGATTTTTTTTAAAGTGACTAACAATTTCACTTTCAAAAAAATCTTTACTCCAACCAAAATACACTTTTATGTAGAAAAAAAAATTGAGAACTATAAATCATGCTGAAATTTGTTTAAAGATACCAAAAATATATATCTCAAAATTAAATTTTGCATTTTTAAAACCAGACATGATCTTAAAGTATAAGGAAAATTATTCTATATAATAATGGAAGACCTGACATAAAGAAATTGTGAGTTGTACTGAAAGTCAGCTTTACCTGGGGAAAAAAAAAAACTTAATTCTTCATCTTCAGAAGTAGAGTATGGACACTAGGGAAATAGATGACTATGTATTTTTTTCATGTGTTATCTAAATCCTTGATTCAATGGGAAAACATAGAAAGAAGGAACACTTCCTGAATTTGTAAAACTTTCTGTGGAGTTTCAGTTTCATAAAGCAAAAATATATTGTTCAGGCCTCATATAAAAGCATGACACTCCTGTTTATAATTGTGCATCATTTTAAATACAATTTTGTTTGTAAACTTTAACAAATCAGGGCAATTAATTTTACAAAACTAAAGATTTTGAAGAATGACATAAGTATTATTGAGTTACAGCATTTTCTGAAGAAATCTAATGCTTTAATTCAACTTTTTTATGATTCTGAATTTAAATGAATACTAAAGGAAAGGAAAGAGAAAACTAAAAGGGATGGATATTTAGAGGAAAACATTGAAGTTAATAATTCTCTAGAGTCAAAAGAAATAACTCAGAAAAAGATATGTTTCAGGATAAGAAAGATAAAAATAAGAAAACATAGGAAGATATAAGCTTCCAGTTTGATTAAAATCTACATCCACCCACGCACAGTAACTCTTAATTCAAGAAGAAGTTAAATTTTAAAATATCAACTTCTATTATTACCAAAGTACAGAAAATGTAACTAAAATGAAAGAGCAAAATTTTAAGCAAAGTGTAGAAGAGAAGAGTGCAGATAAAGAGTTTAACCATCATCAAATTACCAAGATAATAGTCAACAACAGTTTTTTTTTTTTTAGTATATGTGCCTCCTTTCCATTACCACCACTTTGAAAAAAGGGCTTCCCTGGTGGCTCAGTTGTAAAGAATCTACTGAGCAAGCAATGCGAGTTTGATTTCTGGGTCAGAAAGATCTCCTGGAAAAGGAAAGGATAACCTACTCCAGTATTCTTGTCTGGGAAATTCCAGGGACAGAGAAGCCTGGTGGACTATAGTCATGGGGTCAGAAAAGATTCAGACATGACTTAGTGACAAATAACAACTTTGATTAAAATATATTCTGAGAGATCTTCACAGCATTAGGCTGTAACACTGTTTTTTGTTTTCCAAAAGATGTGGATAAATTCCCCATGAAGAGCTCTGAATTAGGAGTTCTCGGGAATCTATAAATATTTTAAATTTATCAGACATAAAACTGAGTAATTGGAATCATTCCAGAACTTGATTTCTCATCTGAATTTGGAGTGTGGGGAAAAGTACTTATTACTAGGTGACTGGTTAGGATGGCAGTAACAACAAAATAAAGCAAAACAGAAAAAAGGGAAGTAATTTTAGAGTGAGAATATTTTAGATGCTTAAAAAACTGTGGTCTATTCCTAGTACTGTGAAAGAATCTGCCTACACATCTTAGCTTATCAGGTATAGAAATGAAAATATTTGTTAAAATTTGTCAGCAATCAAAACAGAACAGAGAGACAAACACACACTTAAGGGGAACAAAACTTTGGTTTTTGGGTGTATTATTTTCAATATGCTAAAATGTTTTAATCAATATTTCCCAAAAGTATATAGCATAGAATTTTATGGTCTACATATTTTCTTATTGTGGAATATCCAGTATAAATATTTACTTATTCTTCCAGATATGTACAGAGTTACATCCATACCTCTCCACACACAATGCATACATATTTTACATACTCATATATCAATCCATAAATATATGTGATAACAGGAATTCCACTCTATGTTTTGGACAGAGGAGCTGTTTTGATACTAAATTTGGATGTGAAGCTGAATTTTCAGTTGTGGAGTGGCAAAAATAAACATCATTTAGGGAAAACTATTTTTTTTAATTGTTAATTTATGGAGTTATTTTCTTTATTTTTATTCCAGTTTTGTTGAGGTCTAATTGACCTCAATTATAGCATCAAGATTGAGATGTGCAGTGTAGTGATTTAACTTAATACATCATAAAATAATTATCACAGTAAGCTTGGTGAGCATCCATCATCTCATATAGATACACTGACCTGTATCTGTTTAGTTATGTTTGTTCATGTATTTTGTTGTTTAGACCTACATGTGAGTAAAATCATACAATATTGATATTTCTCTGACTTATTTCATTCAGCATGAGCTTTTAGCTCTAGCCATGTTGTCATACATGACAGTAATTTAATTTTTTTAAAGATGAGTAATATGAACTTCCAGATATTCAAGCTGGCTTTAGAAAAGGCAGAGGAACCAGAGATCAAATTGCCAACATCCGCTGGATCATGGAAAAAGCAAGAGAGTTCCAGAAAAACATCTATTTCTGCTTTATTGACTATGCCAAAGCCTTTAACTGTGTGGATCACAACAAACTATGAAAAATTCTTCAAGAGATGGGAATACCAGACTACCTGACCTGCCTCTTGAGAAATCTGTACGCAGGTCAGGAAGCAACAGTTAGAACTGGACATGGAACAACAGATTAGTTCCAAATAGGAAAAGGAGTACATCAAGGCTGTACATTGTCACCCTGCTTATTTAACTTCTATGCAGAGTATATCATGAGAAGCACTGGGCTGGAAGAAGCACAACTGAAATCAAGATTCATGTTGATGTATGGCAAAACCAATACAATATTTTAAAGTAAAAATAATAATAATAAATGATAAATGGTTAAAAAAAGATTGCTGGGAGAAATATCAATAACCTCAGCTATGCAGATGACACCACCCTTATGGAAGAAAGTGAAGAGGAACTAAAAAGTCTCTTGATGAAAGTGAAAGAGAAAGGTGAAAAAGTTGGCTTAAAGCTCAACATTCAGAAAACGAAGATCATGGCATCTGGTCCCATCACTTCATGGCAAATAGATGGGAAAACAGTGTCAGGCTTTATTTTTC
>NW_011494778.1:22232-26610 GCF_000754665.1 Bison bison bison | reverse complement strand
GACGCTTACTCCTTGGAAGGAAAGTTATGACCATCCTAGATAGCATATTGAAAAGCAGAGACATTACTTTGCCAACAAAGGACCATCTAATCAAGGCTATGGTTTTCCAGTAGTCATGTATGGATGTGAGGGGTTGGACTGTGAATAAAGCTGAGCGGCGAAGAATTGATGCTTTTTGAACTGTGGTGTTTGGAGAAGACTCTTGAGATTTCCTTGGACTTCAAGGAGATCCAACCAGTCCATTCT
Source organism: Bison bison bison (assembly GCF_000754665.1). Classification (NCBI taxonomy): domain Eukaryota; kingdom Metazoa; phylum Chordata; class Mammalia; order Artiodactyla; family Bovidae; genus Bison; species Bison bison. Next base: position 26,364 of record NW_011494778.1, on the reverse strand, counting down.
AAAGAAGATCAGTCCTGAGATATCTGTGGAAGGAATGATGCTAAAGCTGAAACTCCAGTGCTTTGGCCACCTCATGCGAAGAGTTAACTCATTGGTAAAGACTCTGATGCTGGGAGGGATTGGGGGCAGGAGGAGAAGGGGATGACAGAGGATGAGATGGCTGGATGGCATCACCGACTCGATGCACCTGAGTCTGAGTGAACTCTGGGAGTTGGTGATGGACAGGGAGGCCTGGCGTGCTGCGATTCATGGGGTCGCAAAGAGTCATACACGACTGAGTGACTGAATTGAACTGAATATTCCACTGTATAGATATTTTTTCAAGTTGGGTGATTTAGTTTTTTTTTATTTTATTTTTTTCAGATAAACACCTAGGAGTGTAAGTACAGTACCTGGTGGTAGTTATATTTTTTATTTTTGGAGGAATTTCCATACTGTTTTCCATAGTGTCTATCTCAGTTTATATTCCCATCAAAAGTAAACGTGTTGATTTTTTTCCTACATCTTTACCAGCACTTCTTAGTTGTTGCCTTTTACATAATAGACATTTTGATCAGTAGGAGGTGATGCCTAATTGTGGTTTTGACCTGCATTTCACTGTTGATTAGATATATTTAGCATCTTTTTCATGTACCTTTTGGACATCTGTGTGTATTCTTTTGAAAAATATCAATTCATGTCCTCGCTCATTTTTAATTGGTTTGTTTTCTGATGTTGAGTTGTATGAATTCTTTGTATAATTAGGATATTAACCCCTTTGAAGTATAACATTTGGAAGTATCTCCTGACACTTATTAGTTAGCCTTTAAAAATAATAATTTCCTTTGCTCTGCAAATCTTTTTACTTAATGTAGTTGTATCTGTTTATTTTTGCTTGTGTTTCTCTTTCCAGAGTAGATGCATCAAAACAAATATTGTTAAGACTGATATTAAGACTGATGACTAAGTGTTTAATGCCTATTATTTTTTCCTAGAAGTTTTACGATTTCATGCCTTACATTTAAGTCTTTAATCCATTTGAGTTTATTTTTCCATATGAGGCAAGAAAATAGTTCAATTTCTTTCTTTTGCATGTAGCTGTCCAGTTTTCCCAGTGTCATTTTTTGGAGAAGCTATTTATTTCTCATTATATATTCCTGGCTCCTTTATCACAGGTTGATTACACAGCTAAGTTTGGGTTCATTTCTGTGCTCTCTATTTTGTTTCATTGAACTGTGTAGCTGTTTTTGTGCCAATATTATATACAATACAATAAAAAGTAATACTTTTTATTACTGCAGATGGTGACTGCAGCCATGAAATTAAAAGATCCTTGGTCCTTGGAAGAAAAGCTATGACAAACCTAGATAACATATTAAAAAGCAGAGACATTACTTGGCCAATAAAGGTCTGTATAGACAAAGCTATGGTTTTTCCAGTAGTCATGTATGAATGTGAGAGTTGGACCATAAAGAAGGCTCAGTACCAAGAATTGATGCTTTTGAACTATCGTGTTAGGGAAGACTCTTGAGAGTTCCTTGGACTGCAAGGAGATCAAACCAGTCCATCCTAAAGGAAATCAGTCCTGAATATACATGGGAAAGACTGAGGCTGAAGCTGAAGCCCCAGTACTTTGGCCAACTGATGTGTAAAGTTGACTCTTCAGATAATACCCTAATGTTGGGAAAGATTGAAGGCAGGAGGAAAAGGGGATGACAGAGGATGAGATGGTTGGCTGGCATTCCCAACTCAATGGATATGAGTTTGAGCAAGCTCTGGGAAATGGTGAAGGACAGGGAAGAATTTTGTGCTGCAGTCCATGAGGTTGCAAAGCTCAGATATGACTGAGTGACTAAACAACCAAAAGTCTAGATTCATTTTTGTGCTCTCTATTTTATTCCACTAATCTTTGTAACTGTTTTTTGCCAATACCATACTCTTTTGGTTACAATAACGAAGTATAGTTTGAAATAATTACATGTGGTACCTACAGTTATGTTCTTCTTTCTGAAGACTGTTTTTGGTCATTAAGAGTCTACTGTATTTCTATACAAATTCTAGAATCATTTGTTCTAGTTCTGTTGAAAATGCCATGGGTATTTTGATGAGCATTGAATTGAATTTGTAAATTGCCTTAGGTTGTATGTATATTTTAACAACCTTAGTGATTATAAACCATGAGCATAGTATATCTTTCCACTTGTTTATGTCATCTTTAATTTCATTCAACAGTATCTATTAGTTGTCTAGTTATAGGTCTTTTACTTCCTTAGTTCAATTTATTCATAAATATTTTATTAATTTTGATGCAATGCAAATGAGATTAAACATACTTTTTCTGGTAGTGTATTTTTAGTGTATAGAAACACAGGCTTCCCTGGTAGGTAAACTGGTGAAGAATATGCTTCCAATGCAGGAGACCCCAGTTTGATTTCTGGGTTGGGAAGATCTGCTGGAGAAGGCTATTGACTCCTGTATTCTTGGGTTTCCCTGGTGGCTCAGATGATAATGAATCCGCCTGCAATGTGGAAGATCTGGGTTTGATCCCTGAGTTGGGAAGATCCCCTGGAGAATGCAATGGCTACACCCACTCCAATATTCTGGCCTGGAGAATTCCATGGACAGAGAAGCCTGGCAGGCTACAATCCATGGAGTCACAAAGGATTGGACACAACTAAGTGACTTTTGCTTTCATAGAAACACAACAAACTTCTGTATATTAATTTTGTATCTCACGGCTTTATTAAATTCACTGATGAGTCCTAGTGACTTTTTGCTGATATTTTTAGGCCTTTTTTTTTTTTAATGAGTCCTATTAATATTATGCCATTTGTAGAGTAATAGTTTACTTCTTCTATTCTAATGTGGATTAAATGTATTTATTTTTCTTTCCTGATTGGTGTTTCCAGACTTTTCAATATTATGTTGATTAATATAGTATTGTTAACTGGTAATATTTTGTTAAGGATTTATATTTGTGTTCATGAGTGATATTGGTCTGACATTTTCTTTTACATGATATATTTCTCTGGTTTTAGTATCAGGTTGATCCTGGACTCTTAGAATGGGTTTGAAATTGTTCCTATCACTGCAATTTGGGAAGATATTTTGAAAAGGATAGGTGTTAATTATTAACCAAATATCTGGTAGGATTCTACTGTGAAGATGTTGAGTCCTGGACTTTTGTTTGATGGTAGTTTTATTGATTCTATTTTATTATTGGTGGTTAGTCTGTTCATATTTTCTACTTCTTCCTAATTCAATTTTAGGAGATTGTATTTAATGTCCATTATTTCTAGGTTGTTATTTTTATTGGTATACAGTCATTTGTAGTAATAGCTTATGATTCTTTGTGTTTCTATGCTGTCAATTGTAACCACTCTTCTCTTATTTCTGGTTTTATTCATTTGGATTTTATCTCTTTTCTTCTTGATACAAAAGCCCTAATGTTTATCAATTTTGTTTATCTTTTCAAAGAATTAGCTCTTAGCTTCAATGATGATTTTGTTGCTTCTTTACTCTATTTTTCATTTACTCATATGATCTTTATCACTTCCTTGACTATGCTTGGATTTTTCTTTTTCTTTTTTTTCTAGTTCATTTTCCAGCAAGATTAAGTTATTTATTTTAGATTTTACTTGTTCCCTTGTTTACATTTGTATCACTATAAACTTTCATCTTATAATTAATTTCACTTTGTTATATAGATTTTGGACTACTGTGTTTTATTTTCATTTGTATCCCCATATTTTTGATTGCCTCTGTGATTTCTTCAGGGCTCATTTGCAATTTAGAAGCATATTCTGTAGCCACAACATATTTGTATTTTTTGCGCTTTAAATTTTAATTTATTTCCAGTTTTATAGTGCTGTAATCAGAAAATATTCTTGATATCATTTTCAATTTTTTTAAATTTGTTGAGTCTTGTTTTGGGGTCTAGCATGAAATCTGTATAGTAGAATATATACCATAGTATATATATGGCATAATATATGTGTGTATATATATATATATATATATATAGCTATTAATTTATCACATCTAATGTTTCATATAAGGCCAATTTTCATTATTGATTTTCTGTATGCATGGTCCATGCATTAACATAAGTTTGATTTTAAAGTCCCCTACTATTACTATGTTGCTGTCTACT
>NW_011494778.1:21786-22132 GCF_000754665.1 Bison bison bison | reverse complement strand
CTCCCCACTCCAATACACACACACACACACACACACACACACACACACACACATATATACACATATAGCTCTTATATCTTCTCATTAGATTTATCTTCTAATTGTTATGTAATGCCCTTCTTTTTGTCTTGATATAATCTTTGTTTTCAAGGATATCTTTTGCTGATATAATTATTGCTCCCCCAGAATTTTTGTGCTTCTCTTTTCATGGAATACATTTTTATATCCCTTCATTTTCAGTGTTTGTGGCTATTTCTGTCTGAAGTGATTTTCTTAAAAGCAGCATATTTATGGGTCTTCTTGCAAAGATTCAGCTAATTTATGTATTTTGATTATATTTATAGGG
>NW_011494778.1:20348-20967 GCF_000754665.1 Bison bison bison | reverse complement strand
CAGTGATGCCATCCAGCCATCTCATCCTCTGTCGTTCCCTTTTCCTCCTGCTCCCAATCCCTCTGAGCATCAGAGTCTTTTCCAATGAGTCAACTCTTTGCATGAGGTGGCCAAAGTACTGGAGATTCAGCTTTAGAATCATTCCCTCCAAAAAAATCCCAGGCTGGTCTCCTTCAGAATGGACTTGTTGGATCTCCTTGCAGTTGAAGGGACCATCAAGAGTCTTCTCCAACACCACAGTTCAAAAGCATCAATTCTTCTGTGCTCAGCTTTCTTCACAGTCAAACTCTCGCATCCATACATGACCACAGGAAAAACCATAGCCTTGACTAGACTGACCTTTGTTGGCAAAGTAATGTCTCTGCTTTTCAATATGCTATCTAGGTTGGTCATAACTTTCCTTCCAAGGAGTAAGCGTCTTTTAATTTCATGGCTGTCGTCACCATCTGCAGTGATTTTGGAGCCCAAAAAAATAAAGTCTGACACTGTTTCCACTGTTTTCCCATCTATTTCCCATGAAGTGATGAAACCAGATGCCATGATCTTCGTTCTCTGAATGTTGAGCTTTAAGCCAACTTTTTCACTCTCCACTTTCACTTTCATCAAGAGGCTTTTTAGT
>NW_011494778.1:18968-20248 GCF_000754665.1 Bison bison bison | reverse complement strand
CGCAATTTGATCTCTGGTTCCTCTGCCTTTTCTAAAACCAGCTTGAACATCAGGAAGTTCACGGTTCACATATTGCTGAAGCCTGGCTTGGAGAATTTTGTGCATTACTTTACTAGCATGTGAGATGAGTGCAATTGTGCAGTAGTTTGAGCATTCTTTGGCATTGCCTTTCTTTGGGATTGGAATGAAAACTGACCTTTTCCAGTCCTGTGGCCACTGCTGAGTTTTCCAAATTTGCTGGCATATAAAGTGTAGCACTTTCACAGCATCATCTTTCAGTATTTGAAATAACTCAACTGGAAATCTATCACCTCCACTAGCTTTGCTCGTACTGATGCTTTCTAAGACCCACTTGACTTCACATTCCAGGATATCTGTTTCTAGGTCAGTGATCACACCATCATGATTATCTGGGTCGTGAAGATCCTTTTTGTACAGTTCTTCTGTGTATTCTTGCCACCTCTTCTTAATATCTTCTGCTTCTGTTAGGTCCATACCATTTCTGTCCTTTATCGAGCCCATCTTTGCATGAAATGTTCCCTTGGTAACTCTAATTTTCTTGAATGGATCTCTAGTTTTTCCCATTCTGTTGTTTTCCTCTATTTCTTTGCATTGATAGCTGAGTAAGGCTTTCTTATCCCTCCTTGCTATTCTTAGAACTCTGCATCGAGATGCTTATATCTTTCCTTTTCTCCTTCGCTTTTCACTTCTCTTCTTTTCACAGCTATTTATAAGGCCTCCACAGACAACCATTTTGCTTTTTTGCATTTCTTTTCCATGGGGATGGTCTTGATTCCTGTCTCCTGTACAATGTCACGAACCTCATTCCATAGTTCATCAGGCACTTAATCTATCAGATATACGCCCTTAAATCTATTTCTCACTTCCACTGTATAATCATAAGGATTTGACTTAGGTCATACCTGAATAGGCTAGTGGTTTTCCCTACTTTCTTCAATTTAAGTCTGAATTTGGTAATAAGGAGTTCATGATCTGAGCCACAGTCAGCTCCCAGTCTTGTTTTTGTTGACTGTATAGAGTTTCCATCTTGGGCTGCAAAGAATATGATCAGTCTGATTTCGGTGTTGACCACCTGATGATGTCCATATGTGGAGTCTTCTCTTGTGTTGTTGGAAGAGGGTGTTTGCTATGAACAGTGCATTTTCTTGGCAAAACTCTATTAGTCTTTGCCCTGCTTCATTCTGTATTCCAAGGCCAAATTTGCCTGTTACTCCAGGTGTTTCTTGACTTCCTACTTTTGCATTCCAGTCCCCTATAAT
>NW_011494778.1:18548-18868 GCF_000754665.1 Bison bison bison | reverse complement strand
CACCTATTTGGAACCAGTCTGTTCTACATCCAGCTCTAACTATTGCTTCCTGATCTGCATACAGGTTTCTCAAGAGACAGGTCAGGTGGTCTGGTACTCCCATCTCTTTCAGAATTTTCCACAGTTTATTGTGATCCACACAGGCAAAGGCTTTGGCATAGTCAATAAAGCAGAAATGGATGATTTTTCTGGAACTCTCTTGCTTTTTTCATGATCCAGCAGATGTCCGCAATTTGATCTCTGGTTCCTCTGCCTTTTCTAAAACCAGCTTGAACATCAGGAAGTTCACGGTTCACATATTGCTGAAGCCTGGCTTGGAG
>NW_011494778.1:17516-18291 GCF_000754665.1 Bison bison bison | reverse complement strand
AGTTCGCTGATTCCTAGAATGTCAACATTCACTCTTGCCATCTCTTGTTTGACCACTTCCAGTTTTTGCGTTGATTGATGGACCTGACATTCCAGGTTCCTATGCAATATTGCTCTTTACAGCATCAGACCTTGGTTCTATCACCTGTCACATCCACAGCTGGGTATTGTTTTTTATTTGGCTCCGTCCCTTCATTCTTTCTGGAGTTATTTCTCCACTGATCTCCAGTAGTATATTGGGCACCTACTGACCTAGGGGGTTCTTCTTTCAGTATCCTATCATTTTGCCTTTTCATACTGTTCATGGGGTTCTCAAGGCAAGAATAATGAAGTGGTTTGCCATTCCCTTCTCCAGTGGACCACATTCTGTCAGATCTCTCACCATGACCCGCCTTTCTTGGGTTGCCCCACGGGCATGGCTTAGTTTCATTGAGTTATACAAGGCTGTGGTCCTAGTGTGATTAGATTGACTAGTTTTCTGTGAGTATGGTTGCAGTGTGTCTGCCCTCTGATGCCCTCTTTCAACACCTACCGTCTTACTTGGGTTTCTCTTACCTTGGGCTTGGGGTATCACTTCACAGCTGCTCCAGCAAAGCGCAGCCATTGCTCCTTACTTTGGACAAGGGGTATCTCCTCACTTGCTGCCCTTCCTGACCTTCAACATGGGATAGCTCCTCTATGCCCACCTGTGCCTGTGCAGCCACCGCTCCTTGGATGTGGGATTGGTCCTCCCGGCCACTGCCCCTGGCCTTGGGTGTGGGGTAGCTCCTCCTGGC
>NW_011494778.1:14307-15469 GCF_000754665.1 Bison bison bison | reverse complement strand
GAGATGGGAATACCAGACCACCTGATCTGCCTCTTGAGAAACCTGTATGCAGATCAGGAAGCAACAGTTAGAACTGGACATGGAACAACAGACTGGTTCCAAATAGGAAAAGGAGTACGTCAAGGCTGTGTATTGTCACCCTGCTTATTCAACTTATATGTAGTAATACATCATGAGAAACGCTGAACTGGAAGAAACACAAACTGGAATCAAGATTCCCGGGAGAAATATCAATAACCTCAGATATTTAGATGACACCACCCTTATGGCAGAAAGTGAAGAGGAACTAAAAATCCTCTTGATGAAAGTGAAAGGGGAGAGTGAAAAAGTTGGCTTACAGCTCAACGTTCAGAAATGAAGATCGTGGCATCCGGTCCCATCACTTCATGGGAAATAGATGGGTGAACAGTGCAAACAGTGTCAGACTTTATTTTTTGGGGCTCCAAAATCACTTCAGGTGGTGACTGCAGCCATGAAATTAAAAGACGCTTACTCCTTGGAAGGAAAGTTATGACCACCCTAGATAGCATATTGAAAAGCAGAGACATTACTTTGCCAACAAAGGTCCGTCTAGTCAAAGTTATGTTTTTTCCTGTGATCATGTTTGGATGTGAGTTTTGGACTGTGAAGAAGGCTGAGCGCTGAAGAATTGATGCTTTTGAACTCTAGTGTTGGATAAGACTCTTGAGAGTCCCTTGGACTACAAGGAGATCCAACCAGTCCATTCTAAAGGAGATCAACCCTGCGATTTCTTTGGAAGAAATGATGCTACAGGTGAAACTCCAGTACTTTGGCCACCTCATGCGAAGAGTTGACTCATTGGAAAAGACTCTGATGCTGGGAGGGATTGGGAGCAGGAGGAGAAAAGGACGACAGAGGATGAGATGGCTGGATGGCTTCACTGACTAGATGGACGTGAGTCTGAGTGAAGTCCAGGAGTTGGTGATGGACAGGGAGGCCTAGTGTCCTGCGATTCATGGGATCGCAATGAATCGGACAGGACTGATTGACTGAACTGAACTGATAGTTCTTCTCCATCTTTGGCTGCAAAGAATATAATCAATCTGATTTTGGTGTTGACCATCTCCTGATATCCATGTGTAGAGTCTTCTCTTTTGTTGTTGGAAGATGGTGTTTGCTATGAACAGTGCATTTCTTGACA
>NW_011494778.1:9468-10758 GCF_000754665.1 Bison bison bison | reverse complement strand
TCTCCTCCTGCCTTCAATCTTTCCCACCATCACGGTCTTTTCCAGTGACTCAGTTCTTCACATCAGGTGGCTGAATCATTGGAGTTTTCAGTTTCAGCATCAGTTCTTCCAAGGAATATTCAAGACTGATTTCCTTTAGGGAAGACTGGTTGGATCTCCTTGCAGTTTAAGGGACTCTCAAGAGTCTTCTCCAATAACACAGTTGAAAAGCATCAATTCTTTGGTGCTCAGGTTACTATATGGGCCAACTCTCACACCTATACATGACTACTGGAAAAACCATAGCTTTGACCAAATGGACCTTTATTGGCAAAGTCACGTCTCTGCTTTTTAATATGCTGCCTAGGTTGGTCACAACTTTTCTTCCAAGAGCCAAGCGTCTTTTAATTTCATAGCATCAGTCATCATCTGCAGTGATTTTGGAGCCCAAGAAAATAAAGTTTTTCACTGTTTCCATTGTTTCCTCATCTATTTGCCATGAAGTGATAGAACTGGATGCCATGATCTTAGCTTTATGAATCTTGAGTTTTAGACCAAGTTTTTCACTCTCCTCTTTCACTTTTATCAAGAGGCTCTCTAATTCCTCTTTATTTTCTTGCCACCTCTTCTTGATATCTTCTGCTTCTGTTAGGTCCATACCATTTCTGTCCTTTATCGAGCCCATCTTTGCATGAAATGTTCCCTTGTTATTTCTAATTTTCTTGAAGATATCTCTAATCTCTTCCATTCTATTGTTTTCCTGTATCTCTTTGCATTGATCACTGAGTAAGGCTTTCTTATCTCTCCTTGCTATTCTTGGAACTCTGCATTCAAATGGATATATCTTTCCTTTTCTCCTTTGCCTTTAGGTTCTCTTCTATTCTCAGCTATTTGTAAGGCCTCCTCAGACAACCATGTTGCCTTGAGCATTTCTTTTTCTTGGGGATTGTCTTGATCACTGCCTCCTGTACAGTGTCATGAACCATGGTCCATAGTTCTTTGTGCACTCTGTCTATCAGATCTAATCCCTTCAATCTATTTGTCACTTCCACTGTATTATTGTAAGGGATTTGATTTAGGTTGTACCTGAATGGTCTAGTGATTTTCTCTACTTTCTACAATTTAAGTCTGAACTTTGCAATAAAGTATCACTCTTATGCTCTCTTTTCTTTTGTCTTTCTTTTTGAATGGATACTCTGCTTTTCAGCGAAAAAAACATACTACAAAATTTATTGGCATAAACATAGTTCACATTGTTCTCTGATGATCATTTTGCATTCTATAGTGTTTGTAGTGATTTGGGGGACAGTT
>NW_011494778.1:4374-5797 GCF_000754665.1 Bison bison bison | reverse complement strand
CCCCATCGCATCCCTCTAGGTTGTCACGTAGCACCAGGTTGAGCTTCCTCTGTTAAACAACTTCCTCCTAGCTATTTTACATATTTTACATACCTATGTCTCAATGCTACTCTCTCAATTTGTCCCACCCTCTCTTTCCACTGCTCTGTCCACAAGTCTGTTAACTGTGTCCACATTTCTATTCCTGACCTGCAAATATGTTCATCAGAAACATTTTTCTAGATTCCATATATATGCATTAATATATGGTACTTTTTTTTTCTTTTTCTGATTTATTTCACTCTCTATGACAAGTCTATGGAAATGACCCCATATTGTTCCTTTTTATGGCCACGTAATACTCCTTTGTGGGCTTCCTGGTGGCTCACTTGTCTGCCTGCAATGTGGGAGACCTGGGTTCGATCCCTGGGTCGGAAGATTCCCTTGAGAAGGAAATGGCAACCCACTCCAGTATTTGGCAACCCACTCCAGTATTCTTGGAGAATCCCATGAACGCCTTCTCTTTCTATTTCTCTTTTGATTTAGCTTAGCAACCATTTAGGTTGCTTCCATATCCTATTTGGTAAATAGTGCTGCAATAAACATTGTGGTACATGTGTCTTTTTGAACAATGGTATTCTCAGGGCATATTCCCTAAAGCAGGATTGCTAGGTCACATGGTAGTTCTATTTTTTTTTTTTTTTTTAGGAATCTCTACACTGTTCTCTAAAGGGGCTGTATCAATTTACATTCCCATCAACAATGCAAGAAGGGTTCGTTTTCTCCACACCCTCTCCAGCATTTATTGTTTGTGAATATTTTTGGTGATGGCCATTCTACTGGTATGAGGCTATACACATCATTGTAGTTTTGATTTGGATTTCTCTAATAATGATCTGGGAGGGATTGGGGGCAGGAGGAAAAGGGGACAACAGAGGATGAGATGGCTGGATGGCATCACCGACTCGATGGACATGAGTTTGAGTGAACTCCGGGAGTTGGTGATGGACAGGGAGGCCTGGCGTGCTGTGATTCATGGGGTGGCAAAGAGTCAGACACAACTGAGCGACTGAAATGAACTGAATAATGAGCAATGTTGGGCTTTATTTTTTTTTTTCCCATGTGTTTATTGACCATCTGCATGCCTTCTTTCAGAAAAGGCAATGGCACCCCACTCCAGTACTCTTGCCTGGAAAATCCCATGGGCAGAGGAGCCTGGTAGGCTGCAGTCCATGGGGTTGCTAAGAGTCGGACACGACTGAATGACTTCACTTTTACTTTTCACTTTCATGCATTGGAGAAGGAAATGGCAACCTACTCCAGTGTTCTTGCCTGGAGAATCCCAGGGACGGGGGAGCCTGGTGGGCTGGCCATCTATAGGGTCACACAGAGTTGGACACGACTGAAGTGACTTAGCAGCAGCATGCCTTCTTTAGGTATTTTG
>NW_011494778.1:0-538 GCF_000754665.1 Bison bison bison | reverse complement strand
TATAATATATATGATTATATATAAGATTTTGTGAAAGAGATGTACAGATAAACACAGGCAATCATTAGGCTTATGGGGGCTAAGATTATATTAAATTCAGTATTTGTTAAATGTTTATTAGTACATTCTATTCCTCTGTGTCTTTTTCATTATATATTTTATTTTGAGAAAATTTCTCATTCGGGTTTACTTAATGTAATGATATACTGCTGCTGTTTAGTTTCTAAGTCATGTCCAAATCTGTTGCAATCCCATGGACTGTAGCTGACTGGGTTCCTCTGCCAATGGTATTGCTCAGGCAATAATACTGGAGATGGTCGCCATTTCCTTCTTCAGGTGATCTTCCTGACTCAGGGATTGAATCCATGTCTATTGCATTGGCAGGTACATTCCTTACCACTGAGGCACCAGGGAAGTCCAAGTATATGTATCAGTTCAGTTCAGTTCAGTTCAGTCTCTCAGTCATGTCCGACTCTTTGTGACCCCATGAATTGCAGCACGCCAGGCCTCCCTGTCAATCATCAATTCCCGGAGTTCA
>NW_011494777.1:6638321-6638944 GCF_000754665.1 Bison bison bison | reverse complement strand
GTGTCCCACAGGTTTTGGGTTGTTGTGTTTTCATTTTCATTCGTTTCTATGCAAATTTTGATTTCTTTTTTGATTTCTTCTGTGATTTGTTGGTTATTCAGCAGCGTGTTGTTCAGCCTCCATATGTTGGAATTTTTAATAGTTTTTCTCCTGTAATTGAGATCCAATCTTACTGCATTGTGGTCAGAAAAGATGCTTGGAATGATTTCTATTTTTTTGAATTTACCAAGACTAGCTTTATGGCCCAGGATGTGATCTATCCTGGAGAAGGTTCCATGTGCGCTTGAGAAAAAGGTGAAATTCATTGTTTTGGGATGAAATGTCCTATAGATATCAATTAGGTCTAACTGGTCTATTATATCGTTCAAAGTTTGTGTTTCCTTATTAATTTTCTGTTTAGTTGATCTATCCATAGGTGTGAGTGGGGTATTAAAGTCTCCCACTATTATTGTGTTATTGTTAATTTCTCCTTTCATACTTGTTAGCATTTGTCTTACATACTGCGGTGCTCCCGTGTTGGGTGCATATATATTTATAATTGTTATATCTTCTTCTTGGATTGATCCTTTGATCATTATGTAGTGACCTTCTTTGTCTCTTTTCACAGCCTTTGTTTTAAAGTC
>NW_011494777.1:6630439-6636183 GCF_000754665.1 Bison bison bison | reverse complement strand
CCGCGCCGCGCCTCCCTGCCCAGCCCCCGCTTGTTAATGGCGCCTGCAGGCGTCTGCGCTGCTTCTCCACTGGGGGAGTTACCGTAGGACTCGCAATCTTCGAGTTTTAATTGTTTATTTATTTTTTCTTCCTGTTATGTTGCCCTCTGTGCTTCCAAAGCTCGGCACAGATTCGGCAGTGAGAAGGTTTCCTGGTGTTTGGAAACTTCTCTCTTTTTAAGACTCCCTTCCCGGGACGGAGCTCCGTCCCTCCCTCTTTTGTCTCTTTTTTTGTCTTTTATATCTTTTCCTACCTCCTTTCGAAGAGTTGGATTGCTTTTCTGGGTGCCTGATGTCCTCTGCCGGCATTCAGAAGTTGTTTTGTGGAATTTACTCGACGTTTAAATGCTCTTCTGATGAATTTGTGGGGGAGAAAATGTTCTCCCTGTCCTACTCCTCCGCCATCCTGGCTCCTCCTCCTTTTTTTTTAATATTTAGTTTTAAGCCGGCTCTTTTCACCCTGTTAGTCACTCAGTTGTGTCTGACTCTGTGATCCCGTGGACTGTAGCCTGCTGGGCTCCTCTGTCCATGAAATTCTCCAGGCCAGAATACTAGAGTGGGTAGCCATTCCCTTCTCCAGGAGATCTTCCCAACCCAGGGGTCAAACCCAGGTCTCCTGCATTCAGGCAGACTCTACCCTCTAAGCCACCACAGAAGCCCCTGTGAAAGAACTGGGACTAGCCCTCAGGCCGCACACACGTCACCAGAGACATCTGTGGGTGCACAGTAAATGAAAAGCACGGTAGCCACGTCAGTGCCTGGGGAGGCAGGAATACATAGGCAAGAATCTTCAGTGTTTTAGCAGCAGAACTTTTTAAAAGCAAAGTCTTCTGTAGACAAGACACATAAAGGACAAAATAGATAAAGATGGTATTTTATTACCATAAGCTAAGGTGAAGTAAGACAAAGTCACTCTTTGAGACCCCACGGACTGTAGCCTACCAGGCTCTTCCATCCAGGGGATTTTCCAGGCAAGAGTACTGGAGTGGGTTGCTATTTCCTTCTCCAGAGGATCTTCCCAGGAATCAAACCCAGATCTCTCCCATTGTAGGCAGATGCTTTACCGTCTGAGCCACCAGGGAGGTCTTAAGTTTATTACCATAAACGTACCTTTATTTGTTTTGTCCTTTATCTTTCTCATCTGCAGAAGACTTTCAAAAAGTTCCGTAACTAACACATTTAAGATTCTTACCTATGTTTTCCTGCCTCCCCAGGCACTGACGTGGCTGCAGAAGCACTGACATGCTTCTCATTCAGTGTACACACACAGAGGTCTGTAGTGGCGTGTGTGCAGCCTGAAGGCTAGTCCCTGTTCTTCCTCTATTCGCCTTCTAATCCTCGGACTGGTCATTTCCCTCAGCCTCAGTTTCCTCTTCTGCTTAAAGGGGAGGGGGGAAGTAGACGAGTTGATGTCTGAGGTCCCTTCTAGTGCGGACACTGAGATTCGTTGAGCAGGAGCTGGAGGATTAAGGCAGGGGCTGATGTTAGATCTGTTCAGGCACCTGATGACAAGAGAGAACCAAACAGAGCAGGAGTTGGGAGGCTGTCTTCGTAGAGGCAAAGGGAAGAATTTGCAGATGATTTGGGGCAACCAGTGTGCTAACATCCCAGTGCTGTCTTAGAGTCTCCACGTGTGCCACTCTGGGATCACTTTCCCATCATCTCCCTCCTGTTCTACACCCAGGATCCCAGGAGGATGACTGCAACAGCAGGCCCTCTATGGGCCAGCTTCCTGTTGGTTTCAGCCAACAAGAGATGCTGGAAGGAAGTCTCAGGGAGAAGGGAGAGTGAAGCTGGGGTATTTATTCTCTCCATCCCACCTTCCCTCCCAGGTCACCAAGGATTGGCTACATCCTCTGTTAAGGACAACAGCCCCCTAGAATTAATGGCCTAGGATATCACCTTTATCCCTTTTCCTAAACCCTGCCCTTGTCTTTGTAACAGTCTTTTCTTTAAACCCTATTCCCATTTCCCATGTTGAGTGTGTCTTCTGTTGCTGTTGGGACCCATTGATGCAGGCTGTCCAGCAGCCTCACTTTTGGGATTTCCTCTCTCCCAGCCTCATTCATTGCTCTCCAAAGTTTACTTTTATTGAATTTTGTATCTATTTTACTGTGTCCCCTGCTCTCTTAATTTCTGTAAATTCTGTGCACATTGCTATAGAGTGGGGCACCCCTCTGGCTCACGCTACAGTGGAACAGAGAAGAATGAAAATTCCACTCCATGTCCAATTTGAGTGCCTCATGCACATTCAGATGGAGTTTCCCAGCAAACAGAGATGCCAGCAAGATGACTGGAATGTTCTGAAGGGACTAGTACAGAGGATGACCAGGGAAGACAATTTCCAGGAGAGTGAAGACATCAATCTACAAATTCAGTAATGCTCCCAACTATACCTTGCACCCTCTAAGACACACTTTTTTTTATTTTTTAATACAGAATTTTAAAAGTTGTTGTTCAGTCACTAAGTCATGTACGACAACTCTTTGAGACCCCATGGACTGCAGCACTCCAGGCTTTCCTGTCCCTGACCATCTCCCGGAGTGGACTCAGATTTATGTCTATTGAGTTGTGATACTATCTAAGTATCTCATCCTCTGCCACCCTCTTCTCCTTTTGCCTTCGATCTTTCCCAAACATTAGGGTCTTTTCCAATGAGTCGACTCTTTGCATCAGGTGTACTTACTTATTTACTGGGATCATTGATCTTCCTTGAGGCGTGTGAACTGTTAGTTGTGGCATGTGGAATCTAGTTCCCTGACTAGGGATCACACCTGGGCCCCCTGCATTGGGAACATGGAGTCTTAGCCACTGGACAGCCAGGAAATCTCCCCTCTGGGGTGCCCGATTTATATCCAAACTAAGGCAGAGATTTGGTAAGAGTTGTGTTGCCATTGCTGGTTGAACCCTATTATCCTTACTGTCTGGTTTATTTTACAAACAGAGCAATAAAAGATGTCTCCATGCTGAAGGAGCATGTGGTCTGGTGGGGAAGATGCACATAGATGAGAGGACGGGCATCTGTGACCCTCAGAAGCACCTTCCTGTTTTACAGGCCTTGTCTGACCAGCAGGTACTCATTTCAACTTTTTGGAAGTTACATGACTTTGGAAGGCGGAAGCCCTCTCCAGTTGCAGCCATTTATGTTGACTTATACCCACTTTCTTCACTCATTTATACAGTGTACCTGACCTCTGAAAGGCTCTGAGTTTTAGACCCTGAAAATGAACAGCAGGAATTTCCCTGGTGCTCCAGAGGTTAAGAATCCATGCTTCAGCTGCAGAGGGCACAGGTTTGATCCCTGGTTGGGGAAATAAGATCCTGCGAAGTGAGGAAAAAAATAAATAAAATAACAGAAAAAAAAAACCATGTATTCATATCAGTTAATTTAAAAAAGAGGGGGCACACTCTGAGAGCCAGTGTGTTATGAAGGAGAGGAGTGTGGGTAAGGGGGTCCCACAGAGGTATATGAGGGGGTGCACTCTGGGGCTGGGGGCTTTCCAGGCAGAAGAACCAGATAGACAATGGAGTGGAGACACAGTGTGTCAGGGGAGGGGGACACCAGATGTCCTGTGGTTGCAGTGAGGCAATTCTGGAAAGGAGAGGAGAAGAATGGTGGGGTCCTCTAGCGGCTGCAAAGACCACTCTGGAGGTATGTGTAACAGACAAATTTCCCAGGCTTCCTTCTGGCCCCCAGAAACCAGCCATGCCCCTAAGGCCAGGGGCATGCTCTCTGGAATCACAGGTGTGTGGGCCCCCAATGAGTCAGGCTGCCAGGGGACCCCCTGCTCCCATCTTCCTTCCTTCCTTCCCCTTCCTCAGAGCCTCCTAAGCCAAGTTCTCCCAGACAAGAGGGAAGGTCCAGCTCCTGGAAACTCCTCCAGAGGGATTTCTCAGGGATTTGGGGTAGAGGTACAGTTAATCTTCACTTCCAGGGTCTGTTTGTTCTCATTTCCTTGAACCCAGCTCTTGGAATTGTGGCAGCTTATGTCATGGCTACAGCCTGGTTATCATGTAGTTAACATCTTCCACCTGGTAGGGGTTTCAGTATTTACAAGACAGCTCACAGGATGTGGCTCAGAATATTATCTATAGCCCTTAAGAAGGAACTAAATGTCCTTGACTATGTTTAATGATTCAACTATTATTATTTAGTCCTGTTGGACTGTTTCCCTTTGTTTCTGCATAGTCCCACTTCTCAGATTAAACTTCTTCTTTGGCTAAAGGTTTTCCTTTTCATACTGTTCATGGAGGCTCTCGAGGCAAGGACACTGGAGTGGTTTGCCATTCCCACCTCCAGTGGACCATGTTTTGTCAGAATACTTCACTATGACCAGTTCATCCTGGGTGACCCTGCACGGCATGGCTTGTAGCTTCATTGAGTTACACAAGCCCCTTAGCAATGACAAGGCAGTGATCCATGATGGACATGAATTTGAGCAAACTCCGGGAGACAGTGAAGGATAGGGAAGGCTGGCATGCTGCAGTCTGTGGGGTCGCCAAGAGTTGGACATGATGTAGCGACCGAACACCAACAACAAAGGCTGTCTGCAGACAAAAAGCAGCCTGAGACAAGGACCACAGGGTCCTGCTCTGTTTCCCCATCACCTTGTCCACAAGCTGATGCCTCAGAATGAGCCCTGATGGAAGTGGATATGCTGCTCTCTGGTTGGTCTGGTTTGTCTTACCTGGACTTCAGGGTAATTGATGGCATTTGAGGACAAGTCCCTACTCGACTTGGACCCTACATGATTGTCTTAGCCTGCTCAGGCTGCTGTAATAGAGGACCATAGACTGGGTAACTCAACCAGCATATATTTACTTCTCCAGTTACTGCAGCCTGGAAATCTGACTTCAGGGTGTTAACAAGTCAGGTTCTGGTGAGGGCCCCCCTCCTGGTCTGCAGCTGGCTGCCTTCTCAATGTAACTTCACATAGTCAAGAACAGAGAAAGAATGGGACTTCCCTTATGGTCCATTGGTTAAGAATCTTCCTTCCAATGCAGGGGATGCAAGTTCAATCTCTAGTCTGGGAATTAAGATTCCACATGCCTCAGGGAAAATAAGCCTGCTTGCCACAACTAAAGAACCTGTGTGTGCCAACAAAGACTCAGTGCAAACTGCCCAAAAAAGAACAGAGGGAGTTGCAAGGTCTTTCCTGTCTCTTCTAAGGGCACTAATCCCATCATGAGGACACCACCGTCATGACCTAAGGACCCCCCAGAAACCCCATCTCCAACACCATCACATGGGGGATTAGAGTCTCAAATGTGAATTTGGGTGGGGACACAAACATTCAGTCCCTGTGCGTGTCAGTTGCTCAATCATGTCTGACTCTTTTTGACCCCATGGACTGTAGCCCACCAGGCTTCCTTTGTCCATGGAATTCTTCAGGCAAGAATACTGGAGTGGGTTGCCATGCCCTTCTCCAGGGGATCTTCCTGACCCAGGGATCGAACCCAGGTCTCCCGCATTGCAGGCATATTCTTTACCATTTGAACTACCCAGGAAGATTTTATCTGACCCTCACTGACTTTGGGCATTAACCTCTTTGTAAAGGGGACTTCCTACATGTGGAGGCCGTAATTCCCTCTCCCCTCCCTCCAGTGTCTTTGCCCACACCATTTCCCTCTGTCAGGACACAATTCCCCCGTGTGAGGCTCAGCTCTCCTGTCCTCCTGCAGCATGGCCCTGACTGCCCTGTCCC
>NW_011494777.1:6629269-6630339 GCF_000754665.1 Bison bison bison | reverse complement strand
CCCTCTGTGTTTCCACCACACCCTGCCCTGTGTGTCCTAATTTCATATGTTGTCCCGTGTTTATTTCTCACTCCCCACAGCCATTCAAGAAGGGCTTTTCTATCTCTGTTTCAAGGAGGTGAAGGGGCTGGACTTGGCAGCCAATCAAACAAAGGCTTGAGTCCCACTTCTGCCACCTAGGAGTTGCATTACACAACCTCTTGAGGCTGCAGAGATCTGTAAAATTGGGGCAACCCCAGACCTTTCCTTATGAGATCCTGGAGGACTAAGGGATGGTGCTAACAAATTGGTCAGTCACCTCTGACATAAATAAACTGACAGAGGGAGCACTGCAGAGTGGTCATCAGTTCAGGGTCTGGCATCTGACTGAGGATAATTTCTGGTTCTGCCACCCCCTTGCTGTGTGACTTCAGTAAATTAGGTAACCTCTCTGTGTTTGAGTTTCCTCAACCATAAACTCACTTTTGTGAGGATTTCTTATAAAAGAACTAGGATGGTGGCTGGTGCAGTGAAAACACTCAATCAAGGTTAGTTGCTGGAGCAGAATAAAATTCCTTAATGTGTGGTTGTTTGCAGGTGATCCCTCTTCGCACCAGCCAAAGATAATTCTATATCTACCCCTCTCTGCAACTTCTTTGTGTCTGTGTGTCTGGGATAGCCTTAGAAGGTGTCAGTTTGGTGAGGCTACTATTGCCGGTTATTCAATCAAACACTAATCTGCGTGTGGCTGTGAAGGTATTGTGTGGCTGTGATTGGATCCACAGTCAGTTGACTGTTAGGTGAGGGAGATTTTCCTGGATAACCTGGGTGGGATCTGATCCAATCAGTTGAAAGGATTCCCTGGTGAAGAAGAAACTCCCCCATGCATGGCAGATCCAAGCCTGGAAGATCCAGCATGTCCTTCCTGACTGTCCGCCCAGCCCCACAATCCCAGGATCCAATTCTCTGCAACAAATCTCAATTTGTATCTCCCACCGGCTCTGTTTCTCCTGGCAGGGGCCTGGCACTGAGCAGGCAGTTTGCTACTGGATGAATTCAGGGCAGCAGGATGCTAGGAAGGGAGCGATGGC
>NW_011494777.1:6627215-6629169 GCF_000754665.1 Bison bison bison | reverse complement strand
GAGGCGAAGGCGAGGGATGAAGGCTGAGGCAGCACAAACGCTATGCCCGGGAGTGCCCTTCCTCTGTTCAGTGCTGGGCAGTCTTCAGTCCTCCATTAACACAACCTCCAGAGAAAAGGCTGAGCCGCACCCCGTCCCTGTCTCTGCCCACCGCGTGTTTCACATCAGGTCCCCGTTAAATTCTTCATAACCTCTTGGTTTCCCTTCCAGCAGTTAGGTGTCTATTGGTGTGATTGTTTGATTACTGCCTGTCTCCCCCACCAGAATCTAATCTCAAAGAGCTTGAGGACTGTGTAAAGGTTTGCTGGGGGTGGTCCTCTCCCCTCTCTAGAGGTGGAGCAGGTGAAGTGTAGTCTTTACCTGTGGAAAGAGGGAATGAATGAATGTGAGTCTGCCCTGCCTCCATCACCTGCCTTGAGGACAGGGGTGCAAAGTGGGAGTGTGGGGAAGGAGGAGGGGCATGACTTTGTGGTTTCTCCAGTTCTCCAGTAGGGTTGGGGTTAGCGTTTGCAATTACCCTATAGACAGGAGACCATAGATTTGGGGAAAGATTAGGGTGGGGTGTCTGCAGTTAGTGATCGGCCTTGTTCCTGCTCTTAGGCTCCCAGGAAAGAGGATGAACAAGGCTGTGGAGCACCACGTGGTGAGCAGGGCTGGAATTTGCTCCCACATCTCGACAGCCACGCTGCCCGTCACACCTTTTCTTTCATCTTTTCATTGTTAGTTGCTCAGTCATGTCCAACTCTTTGCAACCCTGTGGACTATAGCCTGCCAGGTTCCTCTATCCATGGAATTCTTCAGGCAAGAACACTGCAGTGGGTAGCCAGCCATTCTTTTCTCCAGGGGATCTTCCTGATCCAGGGATCAAACCCCAAGTCTCCCTCATTGTAGAAAGATTCTTTACTGTCTGAGCCACCAGGGCCTTTTTGGCTTCTCAAAGACTACATTTGCCTCAAATATTTGCATGGCTCTTGGCTGTCTGTGGTGCTTCCATGGAGTCCAGTGACTTTTATCAATGCTTCACTTTCTGTCCTAAAGTGAACTGCAACCTGCAGAAACTGCAGGTCAGAAGAGGAGAAAAAAGGTAAGTCGGTGACTGAAACCAGAGGTGACAACCAGAAGCAGCAACAGGGGAGGTGACAAAGCAGATAAGAGAATTTGACGAACTTCAAACCCTGGGAATATTTGGTGGAAGGGCAAGTATTCTTGAGGGCATCCATGTACTTAGGAGTTTTATAAGACTGCTGCAGCCTACCAGGCTCCTCCATCCAAGGGATTTTCCAGGCAAGAATACTGGAGTGGGGTGCCATTGCCTTCTCCGATAAGACTGCACAGAGGATCCTATTCCAGGCAACCGAAAACCTGGGCTACAACCACTTGGGAAATGGTCTGTGTGGGAGGACAGGGCTCCCATGAGCTGCGAAGGCTGACTTTGCTATGTAGCCAGGAATTGTAGCTGCCCACACCTGCAGGTCTTATCTGACCAGTGAAAGTGCAGGTCCCCGGGAGCAGGGGCCGTGCTAGAGCTGTGTTAGGGCAATGTCAGGAGGCAGCCCTTCAGTCTGGAGCCAGATTGTCTGTGTCCATATCCCATCTCTGCCACTTGGTTTATTTTTTAAACATTTAATTGAAGTATAGATGATTTACAATGCAGTGCTAATTTCTGCTGTATGGCAAAGTGACTCAGTTATACACATATATATTCTATCAACTGTGGAAAATTCTGAAAGACATGGGAATACCAGACCACCTGATCTGCCTCTTGAGAAATCTGTATGCAGTTCAGGAAGCAACAGTTAGAAATGGACATGGAACAACAGACTGGTTCCAAATAGGAAAAGGAGTACGCCAAGGCTGTATATTGTCACCCTGCTTATTTAACTTATATGCAGA
The DNA here is from genome assembly GCF_000754665.1 of Bison bison bison. NCBI lineage: Eukaryota > Metazoa > Chordata > Mammalia > Artiodactyla > Bovidae > Bison > Bison bison. The sequence goes on along the minus strand of NW_011494777.1, from coordinate 6,627,276 downwards.
GTACATCATGAGAAACGCTGGACTGGAAGAAACACAAGCTGGAATCAAGATTGCTGGGAGA
>NW_011494777.1:6625104-6627115 GCF_000754665.1 Bison bison bison | reverse complement strand
GTCACCCTGCTTATTTAACTTATATGCAGAGTACATCATGAGAAACGCTGGACTGGAAGAAACACAAGCTGGAATCAAGATTGCTGGGAGAAATATCAATAACCTCAGATATGCAGATGACACCACCCTTATGGCAGAAAGTGAAGAAAGCCTCTTGATGAAAGTGAAAGTGGAGAGTGAAAAAGTTGGCTTAAAGCTCAACATTCAGAAAATGAAGATCATGGCATCAGGTCCCATCACTTCATGGGATATAGATGGGGAAACATTGGCAACAGTGTCAGACTTTATTTTTGGGGGCTCCCAAATCACTGCAAATGGTGACTGCAGCCATAAAATTAAAAGACCCTTACTTCTTGGAAGGAAAGTTATGACCAACCTAGATAGCATATTCAAAAGCAGAGACATTACTTTGCCAACAAAGATTCGTCTAGTCAAGGCTATGGTTTTTCCTGTGGTCATGTATGGATGTGAGAGTTGGACTGTGAAGAAGGCTGAGTGCCGAAGAATTGATGCCTTTGAACTGTGGTGCTGGAGAAGACTCTTGAGAGTCCCTTGGACTGCAAGGAGATCCAACCAGTCCATTCTGAAGGAGATCAGCTCTGGGATTTCTTTGAAGGGAATGATGCTGAAGCTGAAACTCCAGTACTTTGGCTACCTCATGTGAAGAGCTGACTCACTGGAAAAGACTCTGATGCTGGGAGGGATTGAGGGCAGGAGGAGAAGGGGACGACAGAGGATGAGATGGCTGGATGGCATCACTGACTCGATGGATGTGAGTCTGATTGAACTCCGGAAGTTTGTGGTGGACAGGGAGGCCTGGCGTGCTGTGATTCATGGGGTCACAAAGAGTCGGATTGAACTGAACTGATATGCTTTTCCATTGTGGTTTTTCACAGGATATTGAATACAGTCCCTATGCTATAGAGTATTGTGTTTATCCATCCTCTATGTAATAGTTTACGTCTCTAATCCCAAACTCTCACTCCATCCTTCCCCCACTCACCTCTCCCTTAGAAACCACAGTCCAACCACAGGCTCTATGTCTTTGAGTCTGTTTCTGGTTCGTAGATAGGTTCACTTGTGTAGTATTTTAGATTTCACATATAAGCGATAGCATATGGTTTTCGTCTTTCTCTTTTTGACTTACTTCACTTAATAGGATAATCTCTAGGTCCATCCGTGTTGCTGCAAATGTATAGCTGGTTGCCTTTGGACAACCTGCTTAACTTCTCCGATCCTGCATGAAATGGGGATGGCAACGGAACCTACATCGTAGATTGATGGGAGGATTAGATGACATCATCAATGGCCCAGAGTCATAGTCCAGTAAGGATTCAAAGAGTGAGCTCTGCAAATCCATGTGGAGAGTGTCCAGGTGGTGGAAGAGCAAGGGGATGGCTCAGAGGCAGGGGTGTGCCAGGGATGTGTGTGAGACCACCAGGAAGCCAGGTGGCGGTACGGAGTGGGCAAGAGGCAGAGGGAAGCAGGTGAGGTCATAGAGGTGGGGCAGCAAGTTGCTGTTGTGTTTTTTTTTTTTTTTTTCACCCTGTTTATGTGATTTTTGTGGTTGGCTTCTTTTTATGGAAAGATACTGACTTCCTGTTTGTTTCAGATACAAATTACCTGGCCAGCTTTATTGTATGTGAGAAAAAGGGCAATTTAAAGAAACAGAATACAGTACAATAAAGCAAATTCATGAAGACTGTTCCTGGATGACTGAAATTTGGGAAATGAGAAAGATTGGTCTCTTCCTACCCCCTACCTCATTCACTCAGCCCAAGTAGGTGCAGAATTTTGAGGCTGAAACTTCACGACAACCTCAGATGTCACAGCTGGGATTCTGAACTTGTCTCTGATCTCAGGGCTTTCCAGCTGATCATCTCACCCGCCCGCCACCTTACGGTAGAGATGGAGACACTGAAGCTGGGGTGGGGAGAGGGAGGGGCAGGGAGACACATTGACTGTTTGGTGGGAAGAGCTGGTCAGTTTCTGTCTGACTCAATGCCTCTGC
>NW_011494777.1:6612847-6625004 GCF_000754665.1 Bison bison bison | reverse complement strand
TGGGTTCTCAGGGACCTTCTCTGGCTCCACCCTCAGCCCCATGTGGACAGGCTCCTGGTGCACCCATCACTGACTGGAGGAAACAGACTGATGAAGAGTGTGCCGGGGGCTGCTGGCCCAGAAGTCCACTCTTGGGGTTTACCAGGTGGGTGGGCAGTTCCCGGCTGTGCTCTGGTCCAGCGGGATTGTTACAGCAGGTAGGGGCCTGGAGATTCCTTCTGGGCTGAGGGGCTGGACTGGGTCCTTGACTTGGCTACCAGCATGGGGCAGACATTTCTAGCAATGAGAGTGTTTGCCCCTTCCTGGTAACTGCCCCTTGGAACCAGTTCATATTAGTCAGGGAGATGGGGTGAATTTGGACAGTGTGGGGATCCCAGGGCCTCTTCACCTCCTCTCCTGCTCGTCCTGCTGGTCACCTTGAGTGACGTCCTCGTAGGATGGTGGAGGCATCATCGACTGTTCCTTGAGCTCCAATGGTGAGTCGGGGACAAGAGGCAGGTCATCCTCCTGCCAAAGAGAGAAGCTGCTGTCCCTGATGCTCCAATATGAGGAGCATGTGGTGATCAACAAAGCCCTTCCCGATGGCTCATTTGTTGGAGCCTCAAGTTCCCATGAAGGTGGGGAAACTGACGCAAACAAGGCCCCTTCTAGCTCTCTGATGCCTTAACAAGAAGACTTCCTGCCAGACAGCCAGGTGGTGACTGAGACAATTTACTTGGTGTGAGTAAAACTCAAATGTAAAGTCATGTCAGTGCTATGTAAAAACTCAGAACATCATGACCCTAACATGAAAACAATTGAAGTGTTAACCTTGCAGAATTTCAGGGAATTTAGACCATATATTTCCTTTTTTTTTTTTTTTTTTTTTACAGTGTTCTACAGTTAAGATTATAGTGTGAACTTTTTTTTCCCTTCAAAGAAATGAGTCTAGGATATCACTTCTGGGGTGGGGAGAGACTAGTCTTTTATTTCTAGATCTTTTTGGTCTCAGCCTGCCGTTCTGCCAGCTTCACAAGTACTCGAGGGCTTGGATCTGGGTGAAACATGCCTCAGACTGAGTCCTGGATTTCCTTACAGGTGTTTGACCTTGGAAAGTGACGTGGCCTTTCTAAGTTTTGGTTTATTTATCTGTAGAATGCGAGGAAGGTCAGTGCCCACTTCAAAGGGCAGTTGACAAGATTATGTTAAACAAGTCGTGTTTCTCTCACATGCTTAACAGAGAGGGTACTTGGTATCCCCGAAGTGCTCAGTCCCTGTGATCCCCCCTTTGCTGGCTCCCTCCACAGCCACACCCCACAACATACTATGGCTCCACTAGCCTTCCCTGGCAGGTCTCTGAGCCATTGCCCCTGCTGTTCCGTCTACTACGGGTCCCTCTCCCATCCCACCTGCAGGTCCAGATCCCGCCCGTCTCCACGGATCTCCCTCATAAGCTCTCCAAGGGCTTGAGAGCTGGGAGCACTGCGGCCTGCTGGTCTGAGCATCCGTGGCCTTTCCTCCCCGGTGGCCCCCATTTTTCACCTTGAATTGGTGCCCTCCCCCGTTCCGTGCCTTGTCTCCCCTACTAGACTGTGGGCTGCCTCTGTGTGTGGCCCAGCTTACTGGGCAACACCCCTCTGCCTGATGCTCCCCTCTCTTTGCCCTCTGTAGCCTCGTTCCCCATCTCCTGGAGGCCCTCACCTCTGCAGACAGGCGGGCATCCCTGTATGCCACGATAGCCATGAGCCCTGGCAGGAAGACCTCCACACAGGTGACACAGAGCAGAGCCAGCACTAGCCTCTGGATGTGGACCTGTGAGGGAAAGAGGGGAGGGAGAGGCAGGTGAGCCTCCGCTGGGTGTCGGCACCCATCATCTGGGCACGGGCAGCGGTCAGACCTGCCAGCGAGGACAGTGGGATTTCAGCTCCCAGGTGTGCCAGTAGGCAGGGTGTGGCTCTGCTCTATGCCCAGTACCAGGCACCCATGGATCCTTGGTGCATAGTGTTTGAGGACTGGGGTTTTCTCATGGGCCCCTGGTAGAATGGCAGGTGGTCTTCAGCATCGTCTCATCCAATCCCACTTAGATGGGGATATCTAAGCTCAGGGAGAAGCAGCATCACTTACAGCAGGGGAGGGGAAGAACTGGATTGAGGATCACCATACAGCTGGGATATCTCTTGGGGCCATGAGCATCTGGTAGGGAATGTGTGCATGTGTGTGTCTGTGCACACGTGTCCACGTGTGTGTTTAACCTGTGTGAGCATGGTGGAGGGCGATAAGGAATAGTGAACCACCATGGTCAGAACACTTGGAAACTGACCTTGAGGACAGCAGCCACCCACATGGAACAGCTGGCCCACCTTCTGCTTCAGGAGTGCGTGCGTGCGTGCTAAGTTGCTTCAATCGTGTCTGACTCTTTGCAACCCCGTGGACTGTAGCCCACCAGGCTCCTCTGTCCATGGGATTCTCCAGGCAAGAATACTGCGATGGGTCATCATGCCCTCCTCCTGGTTCAGGGGAGGCTGTGGCTAAAAGAGCACTGAGCTTGAAGTCTAGACCCCGCTGAGTCCTCACTGCCCCCCTGCCTTGCTGTGTGATCTTGATCCACTAGTTTAGCTTCTCTGGACCTCAGTGTTCACTTCCACAAAATGGGGGTAACAAAGTGAACTTGGCCAGCTCTGCAAGGCTGCTGTGAGGTTCACAGTTATTGGGGTCACTGGGGCTACGCTATTTATAGAGCCTTGAACAAGGAATCAGCAGTCCTAGATTATGGTCCTGAATTTGCTGCCAACTTGCTACTTGACCTCAGGCAGGCCCCTCTTCCTCTCTGGGCTTCAGTTTCCTCAGTGATTAAAATGGGAGCCATGAGTCCAGGCCCTGTCCAGCTCCTTGATGCCGACCAGCAAGAAGGCCAATATCATCTCTGTACCTTGGGGTGAGGGGATGGGCTGGCCACCCATGCTGGGCTCCAGATGAGGTTTTCTGAGAGCTAGAAACTTCCTCTGAGCCAAGCCCAAGTCAGAGGACCCTTGGGGGCCGGGCACTCACAGTATCATTGGGGTACGGTTTCCAGATGGGGAACTCAAACGGAGTCTCCAGAAAGAGGTCCTTGGCAATGACAAAGAGGCCAGCCAGCACACAGAGGAAGCTGATGGAGTTTGCTACCAGGCACATCTTCTATAAGCAAAGAAGAAATAACAATCATTGTCCAAAGGCTACAGACGGGATCTAAGTCCTCTTCCCTGGCCAGTCAGTAGCTCACCCTGGGATCTCAGGAAAACGCTGTCCATCTCTGGGCCCGAGGCTCCTCACGCCACCATGGCTTTCTGAGCCAGCCGACCACCAAGGAGGCCCCTACCAGCCCTCATCTTCTATGGTGGTGTCCCCAAGCTCTGGGTTCTAATGCCTGATGATCTGAGGTAGAGCTGACATAGTCATAGCAATAAAGTGTGCGATAAATGTAATGTTTCTGAATCATTGCAAAACCTCCCCGCCCTGCCCCCAGTCTGTGGAAAAAAGGATTGGGGACCACTGTTCTATTGGATGGGATCACGAGAGGCAAAGGACTGCCGCTGGGTCCCTAGGTTTTGTAACAAAGAAGGGTGTTCCCACCACCATCTCCCTCTCAAAGCTGTCTCCAGTCATCTTGGCATCAGATATGCCAACTGATGATGCTCGCAATGCCGGAGACCTGGGTTCTATCCCTGGGTTGGGAAGATCCCCTAGAAAAGGGAACAGCTACCTTCTCCAGTATTCTGGCCCGGAGAATTCCTTGGACTGTATAGTCCACGGGGTCACCAAGAATTGGACATGACATGTCCAATGATCGACTTTCACTTTCACTTTCTCAGGCATCCAAATGCCCCCCTCCTCCACAGGAAAGGACAGGACGAGTCCCAAAGGTCCCCTATCCTCTGTCATCTAGGTCTGCCTCCTCCCCCACCCACCATGGCCCCTGAAATGCCTCTGTTCATCCTTATCTTGGGTTAATTGTGCATTATTCCATGAGCCTCTTGCCAAGTGCAAACTCCTGTAACAGGGAAAGAGTATGAACATAAGGCTCCTCCAAGCCCTTGTGCTAGAATGGACTCTCTGCAGTAGGTATTTCCCTAGGCTCAGGTGTAGGGAGTGGGGATGCTTTTGGTTCTGCAAGGGGCCCAGCCCAGGAGGAAGAGCCAGGGCTTTGCCAAGCATCTCCTGCCTCTGCTCTAGGTAAATGGCACTATACCCTTCTGATGTGATCCCTGAGAGGGCAGAGGGCAGCCACCGCCCAGCCCAGGCTGGGGGGCCATGAGTGTGGACCCAGCCAGGGCTTGAGGGTAGAGGGTGGGCTGAGGCCATGACACAGGATTGGTGGGATGGTCCTTCCATCCCCTATCCACCTCCATCCACCCAGGCTTATGAGGGTGCCCACTCTGCCTCCCTCAGCTACCCCAGGCTAGAAAGATGCTCAGACACCTGCTGCCCAAGCTTAGTGCATCGGAGAGGGAGACAGGAGGTCTAAGGAGCTGTGGGGACACAGAAGCCAGCCATGGCAGATCAGGGAAGACTACCTGGAAGAGGAGACATGTAAGCTGACCCTTGAAGAATGATCAGAAGGAAAGTCAAAGCCAGGAGAGAATGCCCAGTGGGGAGAGGGTAAGGCACTCTGGCAGAAAATAGCGCAGAGCAGGCAAGAAACAGTTGTGTCTGACTGGGCCTTAGAGGTGAGAGGTTGGTGGACTCCCAGCTGTGACCTGGCCTTCGGGACTCACAGACTTGCTGACATGGGAGGTAAGCTGAGGGCACAGGGGAGCCAAGGGGTGATTGCCAGAATAGTCACCCAGGCTGCTGGGTGAACAGGCTGGCTGACACCTCCAGGCCTGGCCTGATGGGACGGTGGCCAGAGCTGGGGTGGAGGAAGGGCAGCAGGTGGAGAGAACGGCAGGGAGTCGGGGTGAGAGACAGACCTCCACGACAGGGGCTTTTCTGCTTGGACCCTCTGTACCCGCTTCTGGCAAATCCTGGCGAACTGCCTCTGGAATCCCTACTACACACGATGCCCTTTGTGACATTAGCCCAGCCTTGGAATGGGAGAGAAGAGTCTTAACCCTCCAACTTACCAGATAATTTTTCTGAAACGACTCCATTGTTATTGCCAAGATCCCGGAAATGAGGAACTGTGGAACAGATTTGAAACAGTCTTAAGGGAGAGGCTGGGGTTCCTTGAAACCCACAAATTCCCTTCCCACTATGATCTTAAAAAAAGACAAACTGTAGGGGCTGGTGGGATAGGGAACATCATTCCTCCAACAAGGGGAGCTCACCTGCCCCGACATGGTCCATTCCAGGCCCACTCCAGCCAGGCTACTCTTCTCTCCTGCTTTCCTAGTGTAGCAGCCCAGACCACCCCTCTGCAAGCAACTGAACTATGGCTTCCACTCCAAGCCTCGCTGCCTTCCTGGATCCTACAGTTTGGAGGATATTAGCTCTTGGTTCCAGGGTCTCTGGTATTTTTCTGAGATTATTCTTTCATATGTGTGCTGAGTGCCTACTATGCACCCATCACTGGGAGCACAGGGATGGGTAGACACTCATGTAGGGACAGTAGTTTCTCTGCTGTGCACAGAAAGCTCAGGTGGGAGCTGTGGGGTCAGAGGACTGAAGTGGCAGCAGGCGAGGGGCCAGGACACGTGTCTAGGAGGGTGTCTGGGAGCTGGTACTAGGTGTGGAAGCAGGACTCCACTGGACCCGGGATGGAAGAGGATGCCCTGGGGATTCTCCAGGGAAGCTGTGGGCAGTGGTTTCCTCTCTCCTCCCACCCTGGCCAACAGCCTTGTGCCCTGCAGACTGGCCCTGACAGAGACTCTGGGCACCAGGGATGTGTGGCCAGATCCAACGGCCTCCGAGGAAGCCTGGGGAAGGTGCAGCTGCCCCAGCTCACATTCACCCTCCTATGTGCTGGATAAACTTGGTAATTAGAGGAGGGTGCCAAGATCTTCCCTGGTGACTCAGCATTAAAGCATCCACCTGCAATGCAGGAGACGTGGGTTCAATCCCTGGGTCACGAAGACCCCTTGGAGGAGGAAATGGCAACCCACTCCAGTATTCTTGCCTGGAGAATCCCATGGACAGAGGAGCCTGGCAGACTACAGTCCACGGGATAGCAAAGAGTCGGACATGACTGAAGCAACTCAGCAAGCATGCACACTGAGAGCCTGGGGGCTGCTCTCTTGGGCTGCAGGCCCGCAGGAGCCCCTGGGAAGAAGCTGCTTCCAGTGTGACTGAGACAGTGGACGTGGAGCGTGGAGGCTGTGCAGGGGCCGAGGCGGCCTCGCTGCTATTCATTCACTGCCCCCAACCCTGCACCCCCTCCCAAAGCCAGGTCCTCTGGGCCTGCCTGTGCATCCCCAAAGCCGGCCCATATTTTGACATCTACTCACAGAGGCAGCCCCCCAGAATGGATACCAACACTTCTGGACCACCAGGTGAAGGTTCTGGACAGCAGCCACCAGGTAACCTCCAATGAACAAGTACACCAGAGCGATGACCACATGGACGGCCTGGGCGAGACAGGGGCAGGGGACAGAGAGCCGCTGTCAGGGAACTGGCCCCAGTGGAGGTCGTTGAGCTCCTGGACCAGCGAGCTGCACAGAGCTCAATTCCTGCCTTCTAAGGATCCTGGTGGGCCTGCAAGGAAGGACCGCTTCTCGGGAAGGCAGGTGGGAGTCACGTACCTGTCCTACCACCTGTGGCCATGGCAGTGTCTCTGGGGGCTGAGGTGGGGGGGATGGGAAAGAGAGGGGAAGGAGAAGAAGTTTCTTCTACTGAGGCTTCTATGAGCCACACTGAGCCAGTGTCGTGTGGATGTAGACTGCCTCTCCCATCCCTCCATGGAATTTTAAATCTTAGAATGAAGGTTAAGCACTGTCTCAATCCCCCTCCATCCTCAGGTCTCCTTGCATTACCACCCCCACCCCAGCACCATGTGCCCCCTCTACTCCATTCCCTCCCCCCACCCCAGCACTGCACTGCAGGAAATGGACACTCACGCCCAGCTCCTTGAGAACGCGGCTACTCTTCCTGGGCTTCTCCTGGTGCCAGTTTGGAGGTGGGAGGTCAGGCTGGGTCACCTTCTGAGGTAGATCTGTCAGGCCAGGCGGGGTAGGGCTGAGGGCCTTCTCTGATGGGTGTCCTTCAGCTTCCGACCTGGCAGTAACTGTGGATGCTCCATTGGCTGCTGCTGCCATGACTCCAGCCGAGGACCTGGCTGCTGGCCAAGGAGAAAGGCTAGGTCAAAACTGTCTAATTTCTTGGGCTTGTGCCCGGGTGCCTGTCCCGTCTGCCCTCTGGATCAGGACTTTCCAGAACAGCAGCTGGCCTGAACTTGCTTTGACCTGGAATCCACTGGGTCCAGGAATGGGGAGAAGCTGACTCACAGCCTCTGCCCCTTCTAGGGCAGAAAGACGAGGACCAGACACACTTCCCCATCATTGCAAGACAGATTGACCCCCACCCAAACTGGATTACTGCAGTTTGGCCAAGAGCCCAGGGTGCAGGAGGCTTGGGCAAGTGGGGATATCTTTGTAACCAGACCCCCCCATCCATTGGCTTCAGTTCAGTTCAGTTCAGTTGCTCAGTCATGTCCAACTCTTTGTGACCCCATGGACTGCAGCACGCCAGGCTTCCCTGTCCTTCACCAACTCCTGGAGCTTACTCAAACTCATGACCATCTAGTTGGTGATGCCATCCAACCATCTCATCTTCTGTCGTCCCCTTTTCCTCCTGCCTTCAATCTTTCCCAGCATCTGGGTCTTTCCCAATGAGTTGGCTCTTTGCATCAGGTGGTCAGAGTATTGGAGTTTCAGCTTCAGCATCAGTCCTTCCAATGAATATTCAGGACTGATTTCCTTTAGGATAGACTGTTTTGATCTCCTTGCAGTCCATGGGACTCTCAAGAATCTTAAGCATAAGTTCTTCGGTGCTCAGCTTTCTTTATAGTCCAACTCTCACATCCATACATGACTACTGGAAAAACCATAGCTTTGACTAGATGGACCTTTGTTAGCAAAGTAATGCCTCTGCTTTTTAATATGCTATCTAGATTGGTCATAATTTTTCTTCCAAGGAGCAAGCGTCTTTTAATTTCCATTGGATTAGGATGAGCCAAAACAAGGCAGATGGGAACCAAATAATTGTCCTACCACCTGAGGTGATGGTGGTGGCTCTTGCGTGTGGGGCATTAGGGAATGGAAGGGAAGGAAATTTCTGCTGAGGGCTTACAAGGAGCCAGCAGGGAGCCAGGAAGCCATTTAGCAATGACAATAAATCAACATTTACTAGAGTTTTTTCTGTTGCAAGCACCAGGATGAGCATTTTATATACATTACCTGATTGTATCCTCATCTCAACCCTATGGGTTGTTCCTCCTTCCATTTTGCAGATAGGGCTCAGAGAGGTTAAGTTGCCTGACGAAGGTCACACAGCCAGTGAATGACTGGACTCAGAGCTCGGCAGACTGGCTCCAGAGCTTGGGGGCCTCCATCTTTTACGCACAGTTGTCTTAATGAATAAAAATGGACGCTCTGGATGTTTTAACAGGCATGAGAAAGGGGTTAGGGGAAAACTTTGCAGGAGGCTGAAAGTGCCACTTGCTGAGGGGCTGGATGACTCTATTGTGGGGCAACAGAGGGCCTGGGGGCTTCCTCGTGACTCAGTGAGAAACGAGTTGGTGGGGGGAGCTGGGTTTGGGTTGCTCCCATTCTTTCTAGTTAAAAAATAAGGGGGGGAGGTCACATTCCTCTTGTTATTAATTCTGTGTGAATTCAGGAGATCCTGCTTGGGCATCCACATTTTGCTGTTTTCGTATCAAGGAGGTAGGGATGCAGGAAGAGGGAAAGAAGCTGGGAGGCTCAAGTAGCCCAGGTGACTAGATCCTGGACTTCAAGTCCTTCAGAACCAAAGGGCCGGATGGGGCCCCAGGGTTGGTGAGCACCGGCTCCATGTAGGCACCATGCGGGAAGGCATTTTTGCATGCTGACCTCCCTCGATTCTCAGGAAGCTGATTAACTCTATTCCATAGAAAAGGAAGGAGGTTTAGAGAGGTCAAGTGCTTTGGCCAAAGTCACACAAGCAAGGAAGTGCCTGGGATTAGGACTGTGTATATTGGTCTGACTCCAGCACTCTGTGCCCAGGCTGCTGGGATGTGTGAGCAGTATCTCCACCGGCCTGTGGTGACAACCCCTGGTTTAGTGGGGATGGTTGAGGAGGCTGAGCTCCACTCCTGGCTGGGCTCCAGAAGCAGAGCCCAGAGACATGTGGTGGCATGACTCTGTTCTGGGACCTGGGCCAGCTCTGCAAGGGAATCCACCCCTAGATAAGTCCCCAGAGCCCCTCTGGCACAGTGAGCTGGACCCAGGGGTGTGGTTGGTGGCAGAGGCCAGTATCATCATCCACTGACTGTAACCAGATTTCTCCCCTGGACCTGGACACGCAGAACCTAGACCTGAGCCTCGGCACCACTGGGAAGCACAAGAGAAGGAAGACTTCTTGGTGGAGGCATCTTGGATGAGACAGGTTGTCCAGGGAAATAGTGAGTGTCCCATCACTGGAAGGGTGCTTCTACTTGGCTTTCATTTTTTGGGAATCCAGAGTAACCTTTCTCAAAGTATGTTCCATGGAACACTGGTCCTAATGGATCAGTAGCAAAAGGGTTCCATGATGAAATAAGTTTGGGAAATCCTGGATATCTATCTTCATTCTCCTCTTTAGCATGTTAAAGACTCTGAGAATTCCTGCAATGGAATAACTTTACTGTAATATTTAGGGCATTTCCCAAACTTAAAAGGCCATGATAAATGAATTTTTTTTTCTCACAGTCCAATGATTTTACACACTTGGTACTCTGTGGGGAATATTTATGGGCAAGTGGCCCTAAACTTATAAACTTTAAATTCTGGTCTTCTTTGTGGCTCAGATGGTAAAGAATCTACATGCAATGTGGGAGAACCAGGTTCGATCCCTGGAGAAGGAAATGGCCACCCAATCCACTATTTTTGTCTGGAGAATTCCATGGACAGAGGAGCCTGGTAGGTTATAGTCCACAGGGTTGCAAAGAGTTGGACGTGACTGAGCGACTAACACTTACACTTGCCCTCTTTTCGATTTTCTCTTGTGCATATCATGGTGGAGGCAGGGATTGGACTGTGGTCTCTAGGGTCACTTCCAACTCAGTAATTTTTTCATGAGGCCGAAGGAACTTTAAACAGCAGGAGGGGAGAGAGGTGCAAAGGGCAGGTGTAGATAACCAAAGTCTCTTGTCTGTGAAGCTGAGATCCTGCTCTCTAAGAAGGATGTGGACTCTGGGTCCTCAGGAGAGAGGTGCCCTGTTGTCCTGTCCACTGCACTGCCAGAACCTGGCATAGGCTGCTCTGGGGTGGAGGTGGCTGGGAGGGGAGATGGCTGGAGACTGTCGTGGGAAGTGGGAGGGACATATTTAGCCTTGGCCCCTCTCCAGTCCCCTCAGCCGGCTTAGGACTCCCAGGTCCAGCCAGCCTGACACCCCAGGGAACCAACCAGGGCCCAAATGTATCTCATTTGTACCTTCAGCCCCCAGGGGCAGGGCAGGCAAGGACAGTGGGAGGCAGGACCCTCCAGCACCACCGTCTTCCCGAAGAATGGTCCAGATCATGCTGCTGCTGCTGCTAAGTCGCTTCAGTCATGTCCAACTGTGTGCAACCCCAAAGACAGGAGCCCACCAGGCTCCCCTGTCCCTGGGATTCTCCAGGCAAGAATACTGGAGTGAGTTGCCATTTCCTTCTCCAATGCATGAAAGTGAAAAGTGAAAGTGAAGTCGCTCAGTCGTGTCCAACTCTTAGCGACCCCATGGACTGCAGCCTACCAGGCTTCTCCGTCCATGGGATTTTCCAGGCAAGAGTACTGGAGTGGGTTGCCATTGCCTTCTCCAGGTCCAGATCATGAGCTCTAGACAAACCTGGGCCGGATCCTGGCTCTGTTCCCATGAACTTTGACCTTGGGCAGGTCAAACGAGATGATAACATTTCAACATCTTAGGTTCCTCACCTGTAATGTAAGGAGAGCTGGTGCCTAACCTGGGGGTGGGGGTGGGGTGGGGCTGTGAGGGCTAAGCAGGGTAACATGTGTAACTTGAAGGGCCTGACGCTGGCCGGCATCACCTCTGCCTACTGTGTGCCTAGAATACTGCCATCGGGCTCCACTTTGTCCTGACTGGTTCTCTGTTAAGATCTGAGACACCCTGGTCTCATCATCAGGAGGGGTGATCGTGGCGGGAGACAGCATGAGAGCTCTGGGTTCTGCGGGTTGGGGAGTAGGATATGGGGAGGGCAGGAGAGCACCACGGATATAGAGCTAGTGCTCGGAGATTTATCTCCAGCTCAACAACACAGGGACCCAGGCAGCAGTGAGTAAGATCTGGCCATGGGAGCCTGTGATCAAGCAGGCAGTGAAAACCTATACTGTGGAGGCCTAGGCAACAAGGCAAGCTTCTTAGGGTGTGTGTGTGTGTGTGTGTGTGTGTGTGTATGTGTGTTTGCATGCATGCTAAGCAGAGACAAGCAGGGTTGAGAGACACAGCAGAGACACACCATGTGACCAAGGGGATGATGAGAGGGCCAGGGACACTTACAGAGGATTAGGGTTCAGTGAATGCCAGTTAGAAATTGGCCACAAATTCACCAAAGCCAGCCTCCCTCCAGGGCATCAGAACAAGGTGCTGGTGCAAAGGGGTTCACTGTCAGGAGTCAGGATCCCTGCAGGAGACAGAAGCCTCTGCTCTGAGATGGAGTCACACCTGGATTCCAGCTCTGGCCCTGAGGGGTCCTGGGCACCTCCCTTCCCTCTCTGGGGCTCTGTGTCCTCAGCATTGTCTCTGTGTGTGAGTTTCTGGGATTGGAATGGAAACGACCAAGTCTCCTCCCAGTTCCTGTGGTCTGTGACTGGCAGCAGGATGCAGCTTCGGGTGGTAAATTCCTCCCCGGGGAGAGATCCTGTTGGTTCTCCCTCCTTCCCAGATGCTCTTTACTGGGATGGGGATGCCCATTTCCAGCTGCCATAATTGTTGATTGCTAATAGCATATTGAAAAGCAGAGATATTACTTTGCCAACAAAGGTCTGTCTAGTCAAGGCTATGGTTTTTCCAGTGGTCATGTATGTATGTGAG
>NW_011494777.1:6601456-6612747 GCF_000754665.1 Bison bison bison | reverse complement strand
ATTGATGCTTTTGAACTGTGGTGTTGGATAAGACTCTTGAGAGTCCCTTGGACTGCAAGGAGATCCAACCAGTCCATCCTAAAGGAGATCAGTCCTGGGTGTTCATTGGAAGGACTGATGCTGAAGCTGAAACTCCAATATTTTGGGCACCTCATGCAAAGAGTTGACTCATTGGAAAAGACCCTGATGCTGGGAGGGATTGGGGGCAGGAGAAGAAGGGGACGACAGAGGATGAGATGGCTGGATGGCATCACCAACTCGATGGACGTGAGTCTGAGTGAACTCCGGGAGTTGGTGATAGACAGGGAGGCCTGGCGTGCTGTGATTCATGGGGTCGCAAAGAGTCAGACAAGACTGAGTGACTGAACTGAACTGAAGGGCTCACAGCTGCCCCCTTTAAATTTTAAGGTTAAGTGACACTCCAGGGACTTCTAAAACCACTTCTAAAAACCACTGGTGGTCCAGCGGTTTAGAATCCACCTTGTAATGCAGGGGATGCAGGTTCGGTCCTTGGTTGGGGAACTAGGTTCCTACATATTTTGGAGCAACTAAGGCTGCATGTCCGGAGTCCATGTGCCCTAACTACTGAGCTCATCTACCACAACTATAAAGTCCACGCACCACAGTGAACAATCCCGTATGACATGACGAACACCCAACATAGTCAAAAAAGTAAATACAGATATACATATGCATACACACACACACACACACACACACACACACACACACATGTATAGGGGCTTCCCAAGTGGTTCAGTAGTAAAGAACCTGCCTGCCAATGCAGGAGACACAAGAGACTCGGGTTTGATTCCTGGGTCAGGAAGATCCCCTGGAGGAAGAAATGGCAACCTCCTCTCCAGTGTTCTTGCCTGGAGAATCCCATGGACAGAGCTTTAGTACATGGGGCCGCAAACAGTCAGACACAACTGAGCCAGTAGACAACAACAACAATTATATATGTATATAATATTAAGAATCTTTTATATATAATCTTTATATATATATATAAAATATTCTTAATCACTCACACAAAGACATTCCCTCCCCCAGCCCTGCAGCCAGACTGGCCGGCATGGGGTAGAAAAGGCCTACCCCCTGGCCTGATGGTGAGACCCAGTCTGTGCTTCTGAATCGACACCAGCGGGATCCGCTGAAACCACCTCTGTCTTTGGCTTATTTCCCCTGCCCTGTCCTGCTTCCCTGCTCTTCTCCTGAGACTCAGTTCAGTTCAGTTCAGTCACTTAGTCATGTCCAACTCTTTGCGACCCCATGGACTGCAGCACGCCAGGCCTCCCTGTCCATCACCAACCCCTGGAGTTTTCTTGAACTTCTGAGACTACTCCCTCATAAGCCAGTTATGCCAAATCCTCGTCTCAGGCTCCACTTGTAGATAACCTGATGGGAGACCCTCTTTCCTTGTTTACACTGTGGGGTCCACTTACCTGGCCCGGGACCTCTGCTCTGAGCTCCAGCCAGGTTGTGCCCTCTGGATCTGCCTCAGTCCCACGGAGACAGCACCAGAAGATCGGAACATCTTTACAACGTTAGACTTTGGATATTTTCTGTCCTGGCCCCACCTCCTGCTTCATGGCCCAGATGAGCTGTCAAGTCCTTCCCATCCCCCAGACCCACGCAAGTGAAGCTCTCAGCAACTTCCACATGTCTTTCCTTATAGTTGCAAATTTCCTTTGGAAAGTAAAATGTTGACAATTGTGCAGGTCAGAAGACTTTTTTAAAAGTCTTTTTAAAAAGTATTTATTAATTAATTTGGCTGCCCTGGGTCTTAGTTGCAATATGGGGAATCTAGTTGCAGCATGTGGGATCTAGTTCTCTGACCAGGGATGGAACCCAGGGACCCTGCATTGGGAGTGTGGAGTCTTAGTCACTGGACAACCAGAGACATCCCTAAAAGACTTTTTAATTCTGGAAAATTTCAATAATTCACAAAGTAGAGAGAATGGCCCTGTCAATTCCCATGACAATTGTCAGCTCTCTGAATCTTCTTTCTCTATTCCCACTCCTTCCCAGTGGTAAACAAAGCTCAGATATCCTTCCGTTTTATTTGGAAATATTTTTGGCATGTGTGCGTGCTAAATCACACAGAGAAGTGATGCAGAGCCAAGTGGCCACCCTGGATCATTGAGTCACTTCAGTCATGTCTGACTCTTTGTGACCCCAAGGACAGTTGCCCTTTAGGCTTCTCTGTCCATGAGAATTCTCCAGGGAAGAATACTGGAATGGGTTGCCATTTCCTCCACCAGGGGCTCTCCCTGACCCAGGGATTGAATCTCCATCTCTTGCATTGCAGGCAGATTCTTTACCACTGAGCCACTGGGAAGCCTCAAACATTTTAGTATTTAAAATATAGAGAAAGTCACTCAGTTGTGTCCAACTCTTTGCGATCCCATGGACTGTATAGTCCATGCAATTCTCCAGGCCAGAATACTGGAGCGGGTACCTGTTACCTTCTCCAGGGGATCTTCCCAATCCAGGGATCGAATCCAGGTCTCCCACATTACAGGCGGATTCTTTACCAGCTCAGCCACTGGGGAAGCCCATTTAAAAGATAAGTACTCTAAAAATAAGTATGACCACATGTCACAACTGAAAAGTTAAAACCGGTGAAGACCTGCTGCTGCAAGGGGCCTGTTTCTGGGCGATGCGCTTGCCCTGCAGCCGTGCAGAGCTCTGTGCTAGGTTAGATGGCAGCCCTCTTGGAGGAAAAGTTCAACACCGGAAGGCAGGAAAACCTCTTTTTCTCCCAGTTCTTGCTACTTACTGCATATCGAATATCTACTCAGTGTTCAAAGTTCTCTGACTGTCTCATCAACATCTTGTGACCTTTGATTTGCTTGACTCAGGATCCAGACACATAAGTTGCATTAGGCTGGAGGGTGGAGCTGTCTCACTTTGCCTGGCACCCCGTCCGCATGCTGCCCCAGCTTGGTGGCCGCATTCTGGGAGGTGAGCAGACTCTTGACCAGGTGGTTGTGGTGAAGGAGGTACGGGCGGGCTTTGACCGTCCTCAGCTCCCTTCTTTTAGTGTCAGTTGCTTCAGTCATGTCTGACTCTTTGTGACCCCATGGACTGTAGCCCTCTGGGCTTCTCTGTCCGTGGGATTTCCCAGGCAAGAATACTGATACTGGAGTGGGTTGCCACTTCCTTCTCCAGGGGATCTTCCCAACCCAGGGATAGAACCTGGGTCTCCTGTATTGCAGCAGATTCTTTACCGTCTGAACCACCAGGGAAGCCTTAGTTGACCACTCTCACCTCCCACCCTAGGCTCCTCTTTTTCCCTCTGGCTTCTCTCTCTGTGCTGTTAATGCCAGGTGGGAGTGGGGGTGGGGGCAGAGAAGTGATGCAGAGCCAAGTGGCACCCTGGATAGTCACCTACACTACACTTGCTGACTTCAGAGCTGACTCTGGGCCCCAGACTGCCTGAGTTCAAATCTCTCTTCTGTTACCGAGTCCAATATCTCTCTGCTCACTGTGACAGGCCAATGAATCTGAGAAATGAGGGGTTGAGGCAAGGAAGAAACTTTATTCAGAAAGCCAACAGTCTGAGAAGATGGTAGGCTAACTCACCTAGCTAGATAGTAGGTAGACTCAAAATAACCATCTAATTGGGGTCTGGATGCCAGGTTCTTTTATAGATCAGATGCGCCCACTCAACATGCACAACTTTAGTTCATGGGATGAAGTTTTTCCAGAACCTGTGGCTTTTCACTGGGCTAGAGGCTTCTGCTTCACCACTTTTACTTACGTACAACATATAACACACACACACACACACAAAAACCTCACACCCTTATTTATTAACTGATCCACTCATTTATAAAACATTTAACAAGCACTTGCCACCGGCCAGGCACTGTGCCATGTGCTAGGGGGCCAGGGCTGAACAAGACACTGCCGTCTTTGAGGAGCTGGGAGGTTGTGGTCCATAGAATAATGGCCCCGAAGATGTCCACGCCTCGATCGCTGGAACCTGTGAATATGTCACCTACCACAGTAAAAGGGATTTGCAGAGGAATTAAGTTAAGGGCCTTGAGAAGGGGTGGTTATCCTGGCTTGTCTGGTGGGTCCCATGTAATCACAGGTGTGTGTGCTAAGTCGCTTCAGTGGTGTCTGATTGTCAGTCTTTGCAATCCTTTGGACTGTAGCCCAGCACGCTCCTCTGTCCTTGGGGATTATCCAGGCAAGAATACTGGAGTAGGTTGCCATTTCCTCCTCCAGGGGATCTTCCCCAACCCAGGGATCGAACCTGCATCTCTTATGTCTCCTGCCCTGGAGGCAGGTTCTTTACCAATAACACTATCTGGGAAGCCCTTGTATCCCAAGGGTCCTTATAAGAGGGATACAAGAGAATCAGGGTCAGTGAGAAAGATTGGCAGGGCTATGCTGCTGGCTTTAAAGATGGAGGAGGGGGTCAGAAGCCAAGGAATGTGTCAGCCCCTCAATGCTAGAAAATGAGAGAAAATGAATTCCTCTCCAGAGTCTCCCCAAGAAATTCAGCCCTACCAGTAGACTTGCAGACTTCCTGACCTCCAGGAAGTGGGAAAGTATTAGTTGCTCAGTTGTGTCCGACTCTTTGTGACCTCATGGACTGTAGCCCATCAGGCTTCTCTGTCCATGGGATTCTCCAGGCAAGAATACTGGTGTGGGTTGCCATTCCCTTCTCTAGAGGATCTTCCGGACCCAGGATTTGAAGCCGAGTCTCCTGCATTACAGGCCCTGTGCTGGGCTCTCAGCACACCTGCATATCTCGGGTCCTGTCCTTGCCCCTCCGGACTATCATCTGTCTCCCTGATCGTCTTCACCATTGCATTCTATCAGTTTCCTGTCCACTATAGTAATTGGTCCCAGCAGTGATAGGAACCTGATGGGATGCAGTGGTGATGATGACCAGGGAGACAGGTGATAGTCTGGAGGGTGGGGATGGGACCCTAGATATGCAGGTGTGCTGAGAGCCCAGGATGAGCCAGTAAGGCTTCCTGGAGGAAGTGGTGTCTACACCGAGGTCTTAAGGAGGGTTGAAGCTAAGTGGGACAAATAGGAGAGTGGGGGGCAGGCAGGGAACAGAGGGGTGTCACAGAAGTTCAGTATGGCTGCTGGGTGAAGTGTAAGAGGCAGGCAGAGTCAAGGCTGCAGAAGTGAGTGAGCTGGTTCTATAAACCTTCCAAGAGCATCTTAGACTTTAGCCTGAGGGTGAGGAGAGCTCCTACTGACTTTCAGTTCAGTTCAGCTCAGTCACTCAATTGTGTCCGACTCTTTTCGACCCCATGAATCGCAGCACACCAGGCCTCCCTGTCCATCACCAACTCCCGGAGTTCACCCAGACTCATGTCCATCGAGTCAGTGATGCCATCCAGCCATCTCATTCTCTGTCGTCCCCTTCTCCTCCTGCCCCCAATCCCTCCCAGCATCAGAGTCTTTTCCAATGAGTCAGCTCTTCGCATGACATGGCCAAAGTACTGGAGGTTTAGGCAGAGCAATAACGCTTTTGTACTTAAAATCTCTCGGGCTGTATCTAGTTCAGATATGGGCTGACCTAGCTTGGGTCTGAGGACAGAGATTAGGGTTCTGATGCCACGATGCAGGTGAAAGATGATGGTGGTTCACAGGTGCTGGGAAGGAAGATGGATGGGGACTGAGTTGAGAAAGCTAGAACAATGAGAATCAGTGGGACATGATTACACCTGGGGCTGAGGCAGAGGAGAAACTAAGAATGATTCTCAAATTTTGTCTTGGGAAGCCGCCAAGTCTGTAGCAACACTGATTGATAAATGGTGTGAGTTTCACTGTAGTGGAAAGTGAAAATAGATGCTGAAGCTCTCAGAGGAGAGCTCTGGGTAGAAGACAGGGATTTGGGAATGGTCAGGATGGGGATAGATGAGATCAGGGATTTTGCTGATATCTGTCATCTTCAGAGCCTGGATACATAGCCAATAAGCACCTACTGAATAAACCATGAAATGAAGTGAGAGCAGTGGATAAGATCATCCAGGGGATGTGTAGAGTTCATAGAGGTGAGTCCAGTGCATAAAGGAGAACATGTGCATAGAGGAGTCCATAGTACCCCATGGACTACAGCCAGCCAGGGCCCTCTATCCATGGAATTCTCCCGGCAAGAATACTGGAGTGGATAGCTGTTCCCTTCTCCAGGGGATCTGCTCGATCCGGGAAGATTTTTAATGAACATATCACGATTTGCTTACCTATTCTATTGTGGATGAACATTTGAGATGTTTCAAGTTTTTGCCTTTTATGAGTAGAGCTGTCATAACAAACTCGTGTACATGTCTGGTTTGATAGATATATTCACTCACTTCTGTTGGGTGTACATCCGACAACAGAATTGTTAGGTTATACTGTATGCTTTAACATATCCTGTGAAACATTTTTTCCCCCAAAGTGGCGGTATCAAAACATACTCCCACCAGCAATCTATAAGATGAGCTCCCCAAATTCATCAACATCTGAGTAGTCAGTCTTTTAAAATTTCAGCCATTTTGGCACGTTAGGCTAGCTCTTTGTGGTTTTTGCTTTGTATTTTTCCAATGGCTAAAGATGTTGAACACACTTATTGGTCATTTTGAGATCTTTTTCTGCAGAGTGCCTGTGCAGGTTCCTTGTCCATTAAATTAAGTTGCCTCCTTTTTTCTTATTTAATTTTAGGAGCTATTTATATATTTTGTATTCAAGTCCTCTGTCAGATATTATGTGTTTTAAAATCTCTTTTCATGCTGTAGAGCGCTTTCATACTTATTTTTTAATAAATAGAAGTTCTTAATTTTATTAAACACTAATTTCTAAATCTTTTCTTTTATGATTAGTTTTGTGTGTGTGTGTGTGTCCAATTTGAAAAATCCTTGCTTATCCCAAAGTACTGAAGATAGTTTCTTCTTCCTTTTTTTTTTAAAGAAACTCCTTTTATGTTGTAAAATTTAGGTCTATGACCCATCTTGACTTAATTTTTATGTATGGTATGTGATGTAGGAATTGTGTTTCATTTTTTCCCTATAACCAAATCCAATTGCTTCAGCATAATTTATTGAAAAGAATATATTTGTCCACTGAGTTGCAGTGGAGACTTTGTCATAAATCAAGTGAACTATATAGGTGAGGGTCTGTTTCTGAACTCCATTGATCTAATTGTCTAGTCACTAAAAACTATGCTGTCTTGGTTATTATTGCATTATAGTAAGTTTTGAAATCTAATAATTTAAGTCCTCCAACTTTGTTTTCTTTATGGTTTTCTTGAATATTTTAGATCCTTATGAATATTTTAGAATTTCCTTATGAACTTTAGAATTAGCTTGTCAATTTCTCCCCAAATAAATCTATTGGAATTTTGAATGGGAATGTATGAGGGTCTACAGGAAAATTTGGAGATAAATGTCATTTTAACAAAATTTTGAGCTTTCCAATCTGTGAACATAGTACGGCTATTCATTTATTTAGATCATCATTAATGTCTCTTTAGTAGTTTTCAGAATTCTTCTGCTTCATTGGTAATTATGTCTCCAGCTCCCATTTCCTCTCAGTGGCAGAACTTAATATTGCCAGTTAAGGTAACTCAGTCACTTCCCCTGACTTCCAGTCCAGAAGCATGATCTTCCTTGCTGGTTTTGCATGGTGGCCACTGTCTCCACTCTTATTTATTGTTATGCTTCAGTCTCATACAACCCACATTGCACGTCAGCCCTCTTAGCCTTGTGTTTTCCCCTGGGGGACACGGGAAGCTTTTTGATGCTTTTATTCATACCCACATGGGAGTGTAGGGCTCCATGTCATGTCACCAGGCACACCCTTGGCCATCTCAACTCCACATTCTGGCTCCATGCTGTCTGGACATGGGGCATCTCTAGGGGCCTTGCCGTCTCCTCATGTTATGGCCTGGGATGTGAAGAAGCATCAGTTCTTTGATTCCTCCTAATTGATCTGTGGGTTTTGGCTGTCTCTGTGGAACTTAGTTAACAGGGCACAGAGATGGTAAAATCCCAGCCTGGGGCTAAGCCTTCTCTTCCTCCTCTTTCTCGCTCCTCTCTCCAAACATCTCCCCTCAATTCAGAAAAGTCTCTAATCTCCTCTATGTGTGGCAGGAAAACCATTCTTAAATATACCAACACATTTCTCCCAACTTTATAGTGTGGGGTCTTCAACTCTCAGCTCTATGTCCTCAAGTTCTGCTCTTGATTTTGAAGCCAAATTCTGTTGTGATCCCCACCCAACTCTGCACATGCATGACCCCAGGATGGAGGGACTCCTTAAAAGGGGGCCCTTCTTACCCCACTGTCATCTCCACTCTGTGACTCATTATCACTTAGCCACCTAGCTGACTACTTCCTCTGGGAAGACCTCATGGAAGAAGAAACATTAAAATAGGGTTTTGAAGACGGAGCAGAAGTTTGTTAAATGAAGAAGCGGGGTGCTGAGAAATGCAGTCCTGCCCCAGTCTCTGGGATGAAGAAACAGGAGGAGGGAGGGGAAGGAGTTTGTGGAATGCACTTGGGTTTGGACCCTGGGGAGCCGTATGGTAAGAGCACAGACCCTGAGGTCAGATGAAGCGGGGTTCAGATTCTGGCACTGACTTTTACTAGCTTGGTGGCCCCGTGCACATGATTTAACCTCTTCAGTTTCCCTGTCTTCAGTGGTAGAGTGGGGACATGAATGCCTGCTTAGTTAGGCTCAGGTGGGGACAGAACAAGGGTAAGGATCACACCACACAGAGCCCAGCATCCAGAGATGCCCTTTTGCTATGACAGTAAGACAATTCCCCAGGTCTCCTGATCAATATGGGACAACCCTTTAAAGCCCCCAAAGTTCAAAACAAAACAGTCATTGCTATGAGACCAGATCTAGTTGTAAGCACAGTTTATTTCCCTCTGTGGTATGAGAGACAAGCCACCTGCCAGGGCCTCTAAATACCAGGTGGAACTGTCCCCTTGGCCTGGAGACCCAGCCCAACTCAACATACCTTCAGAGGTGGCTTTCTCCTCAGGCTGCGGGCGGGGGGTGAGAGAGGGAGCACTGAGAGGCCAGGGGAGGTCCTGAGCCTCCCAGGGGAGGGGGCCCCCACAGCTGCCGCCTGCGGACGCTGACCAGGGTGCCATGGGCTGGTCTCAGGCCTCCCTTGCAACCTCTCCAGCCCTGGAGGGTGTGCAGGGCTGAGGCAATAGGGCCTCCAAACAGTTCTGCAGGCAGTTGGGGTCAGAGGACATGCCTGACTTAGACTTTAGACTTCTGGGAGCCCATGGGGAGCTGTAAGTGTCTTAAATGTCATCTGGTTCAACACTTTCTTTTCCGGGCGGGAAAACTGAGGCCTGAAGACATGGCAGCAGATTATAGAGCTGGTCCTGGGGCCTGGTGACCAGAGGCCAAGCCACCGCCGTTTGGCTCTGTGACCTCTGCAGCTGGACTCAGTTCTTCCTTCTGGAGGATTCTGGGCTCTCTGAGCTTAATGACTGTCCCAAGGCCTGAGGGCCAAGGCGGCCCTTGAACCCGTGTCCCAGCGAAGCCAGGGTTTCCAAAATGCGTAGAGAGAAATCCAGGGCGGTATCAGGAGGCATTTTCTGATGAAGGGCGGGGCCCAGGGAGCAGAGGGACACATACCCTTGACATCAACTAGCTTTTTTAGGAAATAAACCACTGAGGGAAATGTGTGGGACAGACATCCCCAGGGACTCCACTCGGTACCACAACATGAGAGGACTGGGGCGGCGGGCTGCCACCAGATAAACAAGGCGAGGGTGGGGAGAGGCTCGCCCGGGATGGTGGGGTGGGGCGGGTGGAGGAATGTGGGGAGGGGGGAAGGGGGACAGGGGAAAGTGAGGGAGGCTGGGCTCCAACCCCCGGAGCGACCGTCTACTCTGAAGATTCCTTGGGTATATATGCCACATTATCGTAGGCGGGGGGAGGAGAGGCTGCGGGACTGGGGATGTTGAAGTCTGTGCTGAAGGCATTCGGCAGGAAAATCACAGGCTGCAAAGCAAAAGAGAACAAACACCGGCAATCCTGGTGGCTCCGGCGCCTTCAGGGAGCTGTTGCAATAGTGCCCTCTTGTGGGTATTGTGAGAACAGCGCCCTAGTAGTGAACGCTCCAAGGATGAACTGGCCCCACTCATCAGTTCAACTAAATTTCCAAAAAGTATTTGCTGAGGTCAACTATCATCTGGGCATTGGAGGTACAGCAGCGAAACCGACAGGAGTCTCATTTCTCTAGGAACTAAGGTTCTGGATTTCTTTGTCTCTGGACAGCCCTACACTGGTTCAAGGCTTGGATACCACAGCGCCGACATCCCTGCAGCCTCTTTGCGACGGCTTCCCTACCTCCAACCCCTACCTCTCCGCCCCGCACCCTGCCCCCACAGTGGGCAAACCCTCTAGATTGATTTCCCTGGGCCCCACTCTACTCACCCTCCTCTCTGAGCGTACAGGCCTCTGCTCAGACTTTCAACAGCTCCACACCTCGTTTTGCACAAACCCACCTCCCAAGGGGGACCCCCACCCCGCCCCCGCCCGTACTATGGCCTGCATGTTTGTTTCCGCGGAGGCTGACATCCAACTGGTTCCCTTGTCACGGAGGCCCTTCCTCCATCCCCTCTCTGTCTACACTGTCCTCCAGTTTGGGGAAGACGGCGGTCCATGCCCACCCGAGTCGTGCTGCCCTTCCTGATGCCCACTTCTCTTGACCCGTGAACTTCTGGAGGGTCCCAATCATCCCCGACAGCGATCTCCCTCGTCCCCAGAGCCCGCCTTCCAGGGCTCCGCGTCCCGGCGCAAAGAGCAGCAGGTCCCTTGATGCTGGCGCGCCCCCGTGGCCACCCACGAGGAAAACCTTCCCGCGGAAACGCCTCTGAGTTCCCGGATGTATGAGTGGGGCGCTCTTTGCAGGGCTGGGGCGGGGGGCGGGGCGCGGTGTGAGGCACTCACCGCGTGAGCTTGGGCGCGAGTGGCTTGGCACCCAAAGTGGGTGGCAATGACTGCAATGAAGAACTCCAGTATGGTGAAGATGGTAAGCACGGCCAAATAGCCCCTGCCCACATCCTGGGGACCAAAACCCACAGTCAAGGCCAGTCGAGAATTCTAGAACAGAGGAAAGGGGGCCCAGAGCAGCGAGCATAACGTGCCCCAGATCATACAGTCAGCTGATGACAGAGCTGGAGCGGGTCCCCCTGCTGCGTGACACGTACTCTCCCTTGAACACAGGTACTCTCCCTTGAACTCAAGATTGCTTCTCCGCGACCCGCCCCCTCCCCCCAACTACGCCCACCCTTGACGTAGGG
>NW_011494777.1:6599389-6601356 GCF_000754665.1 Bison bison bison | reverse complement strand
CACCTGGGGGTCTCTTGGGATTGGCAGGCTCTGCTGATGCCCAGGGCCCTACAACATCCCTTCCCCCCACCCGTGCCTCCTCCTGGATGTGGCTGTTGCTCTTCTTCAAGTTTTCCCACTCCTGGGGACGTCGGACAACACACCCAGTTAGTGACACCAAAATCCATGAGCAGAATGGCCGTCCCTGCAAAGGCCGCCATGGCGCTGAGAATGTTGGTCCCCAGACTGCTCCTCACCTGCAGGGGAAGAGATGGAGGGGAAGGAGGGGAGAGGGGAGGCGGGAGTAGGGGAGGGGGGAGGCGGGAGGAGGAGGAGGGACAGGAGGCCACAGCTCTGCCCCCGGAGCCTCCCACAGCAGGTCCTCACACCCACGCCCATACCTGCGTCCTCCTTGACCTCCTTTCCTCCTGTCCTTCCCCGGGGACCTCAGGCGAATGGCCCTGTTGACCACCCCACCCCCCCTTACCTTGCATCCTCTTCTTGGAAGCTGCTGGAAAAGGGGCTCGACCTCCTTCATGGCCTCCCTAAGTGGGGCCTGCAGAGGCTCCTTGCCCACCCATTACTATGCTCCACCCCTCAGGCCGAGCATCCTGAAGGTGCAGCTACCCAACGGGCAGGGATCGGGGGAGGCCCTCTGCTATGGACACTGAGGTTGGGAGAGGTGTTGGGGTCAGTTCCACGTGGGCCCAGGCAGGGGCTGGCAGAGCAAGCACTGCAGACGCCTGCGGGGCACCAGTTAGGGGAGACGCAGGGGCTGTGAGCCTGAGGTCTGGGGAGCGAAGGTCCAGGCCTCGTCCTCATCCGGAGGCTCTGGACTTGGGACTGGTGGACCCCTGGGTGGTCCAAGCGATGGCTCAGGGGTCACCCTCCCCATGCTGCTGGAATCTGATGCTCTTTTGACCCACTAGCTGAAGCCTTCTGGTTAAACAGCCCTAGCCTTAAAGTGGGGACCACTCATGGGTGGGCTGGGGACTGCAGGATTTGCTCAGGTTCAAAGACCCCAACTCCTCTCTTTTTGGATGACAGGGAGGAGGTCGTTGAGGTCAGAGCAGCCTTACACATAATCAATTAACTGATGATAATCCTGCAAACTTCTGGTGCCTGCCAGACACTGTCCAAGGTGCTGTGAGCACGGGGCAGAGTAAATCAGCCCTCTCTCCCCGCCCCCGTCCAGACTTTACAGCCTGGGGGCGGCGGGGTATAGGTTTGATCTGAGGGTTCCCTGTGTCCAGTCCTGTCCTATTACAATCCATTCTCCACCCAGCAGCTCTCAGGAGTGTAACCAGAGCACTGATTCTCCTGCTCCCTGGTGGCTCAGACAGTAAAAGATCTGCCTGTAATGCAGGAGACCCAGCTTTAATTCCTAGGTGAGGTAGATCCCCTGGAGAAGAGAATGGCAACCCACTCCAGTATTCTTGCCTGGAGAATTCAATGAATGGAGGAGCCTTGTGGGCTACAGTCCATGAGGTTACAAAGAGTAGGGCACAACTGAGCAACAAACATTTTCACTTCTGCCCAAACCCTGGGCTCCAACCTCAGTGCCCTCCCACTGCCCTTAAACTTGACCCAACCACAAGTGTCTCCCCACCTTTCCCTCTCAGCTTAGTTCCTCCCATTCAGCCCCTGGTTTGCTGTAATCTGAAGTCCTGGCCCCTTCTCATCCTAGAGGATGAGATACTGGGATACTGGTCTCCAGGCTCCTGTGTGGCTGCTGCCCTCTGAACAATGGCTCAGCGACACCTGCTCAGGGTCTGCAGACTCTCCCAGCTGAGCAGAATCCCTCATATTATCCCTGGGCTTTGTTCAGCACTTTTCACTCTGTAAAGACCTTATCTGTGTTTTTTGTTTTGTTTTAGGTGGGGGTGGGGGGTGTCTTACCAGACATTAGAATGTAAGCTCCATGAGGGCAGGGACTTGACTCTGGTGCGATGCTCAACACTCTCCTATCCAAAGCCTCCAGAGCCCCC
>NW_011494777.1:6586024-6599289 GCF_000754665.1 Bison bison bison | reverse complement strand
ATCACCCGCAGAAGGCATGGAGCTGTCTGAGATGTCGACCCAGTGCATCTCTAACTTCTCTGTACTTCCCTTCCAAGACTTTTGCCCTGGTCAAGTGGAGTCACACATAGTTTCCACGGTGACCCTGCCCACAGTCCCTCCTTGCATCCTCATGCTCTTCCTTCAGGATTTCTCAATCCTACATGCCCACCAAGGCCCAGCTCAGCCATCTCCTGTTCAGGAGGGCTTTTTGCCTCATCCCTTTCTCTGGGCCATGAGCACTTCATCTGTGGACCCTCACTTTCTGCCTCTTAGGGTATTCTGAAAGTGCGTCTTGGTTTCGTCTCTTCTGTAGGTAGGGCAGGGACTGTGTCTGGCTGTCTGGGTGTTGTCCCATGCCTGGCCTCCAGCAGCCCCCTATGGAGTGCTTGCTGAAGGAGCATCTTTGGAGGCAGAGCAGAGTGGAGCTTGACTGTGGCCCCACCCTCACCCCCGGTCTCCCATTCAGACTTACCAGGCAACTGGTGTGGTTCTTCTCGGCTGCCACTGAGAGGGACCCCGAGATGATGAACTGTGTGGGGAAGTGGGTATCCTAGTGAGGCTTCAGCCAGGACACTGGGCAGGGCACACCATGCCTGGCATTGTCAAGGCCATGGGTATCAGGGAGAGGCCAGCAGCCTCCTGGATGCCACCTTCTTGGCCTCCTGGCCAGGCACTTGGGATCGCTCTGTGAGGGTGTCCCATGGTTACTAGGGGCCCCTGTCCGGGGAACTAGGGCCATGGCTTGCAAGATGAATGTTTTCATTGACATTGTGTCATCGATAGGGAAGGCATTGCTCCTTCAGGCATTCACTCATCTGACATTTCCTGAGCAGCAGGCATGTGGCAAGATCCTAGCAGAGTTGAATAAGACAGACAAGATCTCTGCCCTCATGAGGCTTCTATTCTAATTTGGGAAGATGGACGCTTAGCAAATAAACAATCAAAACACTTTGAAGTTTGAAGGAAGGAAGCCGGGTAACTACAGGTGTTTAGTGTCCTTAGCCCCTGCCTTCATCTCCTTCATTCCATCCTCTTTTGGGGGGAGCAGGCTAAGCTCTATTCTGGGAGCTTTTCACACACGGGAGTGGGGTCTCAGTCAGGTCATGATTAGGATTTGTGGTTGAGAGTTAGATTTAGGCTCAGGCCCCCACCCAGGAGCAGCTGTGCCCAGGAGAATGTGGTGGAGGGTGAGCCTGGGCACAGCCCCCCGCCCAGATGGCCCAGGCACTCACGCAGGCTCCTCCCCAGAAGGGGACGCCGCCTTCGATGAAGAGCATCCCCACATGGCCGCGGCGGACCATGAGCAGCACGCCGCCAAAGCCCAGGTGGATAAGGCCGATGAGAATCTGGACGGTCTGCGGGGAGCGGACGGCGGCTCAGCCAGGCGGGCGCGGCGGGCTCCACACCGCCCCCTGCCGGCCGCAGAGGAGAGCGTGCAGGGCCCTGCAGTCCCGCTTTGAACCTTCAGCAACTCGGAAATCAACTCAGATTCCCTTCTTTTAAGGAGACATCATTATAACAACTGTGAAAGACACGGTATTTTAAGATGGAAAGCCAGTTCCCCACAGCTTTCAGGACCCACCCTTCTGTTTCCATGTCTCCACGGGTTTGCCTTTTGTTCTGACCAGGTCTCAAGCATACTGTGTTGCTACTTGGTTTCTTAGCCCTCGTGTCAATGGCTCATCATTCCCTGCGCTGACTGCCTCACCGCTTCCTTCCTTGTGCCCCTGCAGCCTGCGCAAATATCTCCTTGGGTGTTTTTCTCATTGGAGTGTCATTGGTGCATCCCAGTCACGTGCAGGAGCTGCTGCCTACCAGCTGGACTCAGGACTTAGGTTTTATATTGATTAATCAATTAATTAAAGGAGTGGTTTCCCAGCACCCCACTGATTCATTCTCAGAAGCGGGATGGTTTTCCCAAGGATGAGAGCAATGTGGGCTTCTGGTTCATGCTGCCACGTTTCTTTCTAAGTGGGTTGTTTGTTTTTTTTTCCTGTTTTTTTGTTTGTTTTAAAGTATTTATTTATTTGGCTGCTTTGAGTCTTGGTTGAGGCATGCAGGATCCTTCATCACGCAGCATGGATTCTGTAGTTGGAGCATGCAGGCTGCAAAGCGCACAAGCCTCAGTCATTGTGGCAGGCAGGCTGTGGGATCTTACTTCCCCGACCAGGAATTGATCCCTTGTCCACTTGCCTTTCAAGGCAGATTCTTAACCACTGGACCACCAGGGAAGTCCCTGTTTTCCGAATGGTTCTGGTAACAACTGAATCTGAGTGGAAAGGGACATTGACGGCTGCTGAATTCAGCCTCTGTCTAATCCAGGTGGTGGTGGTGGTTCAGTCACTAAGTCGTATCCAACTCTTGTGACCCCATGTACTATAGCCCGCCAGGCTCCTCTGTCCATGGAATTCTCCAGGCAAGAATACTGGAGTGGGTTGCCATTTCCTTCTCCAGGGGATCTTCCCAACCCAGGAATCAAACCTGGGTCTCCTGCATTACAGGCATATTCTTCACCGACGGAGCTACAAGGGAAGATCCTAATCCAGGAACCCTATCCATCTCCTGACTTCTAAATGGACTCCCTTAGTGATGAGGTGCTCACTGTGGTCCATATATGGGCAGTTCAGGCTGTAGAATCTATCTTAGGATCATGTGCTATATATATGTATGTCTTCCTAACACAAGAGCCAAGCATTTGTACATTTAAAGGCGTGACCCCTGGAATCCTCTCTTTCCTTCTCTCTTCAGTCACATGTCTTCCATCTTCTTTGTGCCCTTTATGGGGCATCACGTCCCAGCTGCCAAGGCTGCTCTCCTCCTCCGGTCCTTCCCCTGCTACTGGATCAACACTGCTACTCCAGTTACTCCTCGTAAGACACCGGCTGCCACTTACCAAATGCTGGTCTGCACTAAGTGATGTGCTGGGTGTTTTACAGACATTATCTCTTTTAACCCTAATGTGATGAGGTAGGTATCCTAAAATTATTATCCTGATTTCAGAAAGGAGGAAGTTGAGGAAAATGAGGTTCAGAGATATTCAGTAATTTGTGCGAGGTCTCCCAGCTAGGAAGTGGAAAACCAACTAACTCCAAAGCCAGTATTCTCCCTGGCTGACACTCCCTAGAACCTATATGTAGCTTCTCCTTTTTATATTTTTCAGCAATTTGCATTTGTCTCAGCAAAGCCCTTTGGGGGTCATTGTTTCTCAGAGTCTGGTCTGAGATTTCCAGTCTCCAGCAATGGATCCACCATCTTTGTCCACTGCTTCTAGTCCATTCCTGCCCCAGTGGAGCTGGTGTAGCCTTTAGGCTCCTAAGTTCCAGCATATTCAAGCCCGAGCCTTGGGCCAGCGACTTAGCGTTGATGAGCCTAAGCTCTCTAATCTGTCCATTGGGAACTATGATCCCTGTCTCACAAGTGGTGATAAGACCCTAAGGAGACAATGAGTGCAAATTCCTTGGCCCAGTGTGCACAACTCTCGGGGGCACTCAGTAAATGAGAGTTGTCATCATTGTGGTCATCACCACCATCATCAATTAAACTATGTTTTCATCTTCCACTAGGACAAACTGAGGCCAAGGGACAGGCTGAAGACACTCCGCATGTAATATATAGATAAATATGTGTATCTATCTATCTGTCTATTTACTGTCCCTCCAAGAGATCAATATCTCAAGGCCATCTGAGGTTGGACTGTCAGCTCTGCAGGAGCCAAGAGCTAGCCCTGGCTACCACTTCAGCTTCATCTCATCTCCCTCCTTCCTCTGCTTATTACCTTCCAGCCATGCCCACCTTCTATTTTGTCTTTGAACAAGCCACCTCAGGGCCTCTGCACTTGCTGTTTCCTCTACCTGATGAGCCAGTCTCTGTCCCCTCACTTGGCTGGCTTCAGCCCAGCATCTAGATTATTAGCTACAATGTCATCTCCCCAGACAGAACTCTCTGTCCATCTTTGCTAGTGTTGCCCCTCCCCCATGGTCATTTTTTAACCTCACTGCCTTATTTGGAGTTATCTTAGTCATTTGTTCACTGGTTTACTCTCTGTCAGCTCTGCAGAATGGTCCTTGTCTGCCTGGTGCATGGCTGCATCCTGAAGTCCTCACTAAGCATCTACCAATTGCTGCCCTGGTGGCTGAGACAGTAAAGAATCCACCTGCAATGCAGGAGACCTGGGTTTGATCCCTAGATTGGGAAGATCCCCTGGAAGAGGGCATGGCAACCCACTCCAGTATTCTTGACTGGAGAATCCCCATGGACAGAGGAGCCTGGCAAGCTGCAGTCCATAGGGTCGCAAAGAGTCAGACACGACTGAGCGACTAAGTGTAGCACAGTATCTGCAAGGTGCATGAGTGCTCCGTCCTTGCCCAGCACCTATGCCCCAGGTGGTCAGAGAGGTTGTTCTTACCCCCAAGGCCTTGGGCTCTCCGGTCAGGAATGTCTCCCCGGGCCGCAGGTCTGGTGGCTGGGTGACGCGTGGTGTCTGCGCCCCCAGCGGCGGCTCCTCGTACTGCATGATCCCTGGAGGCTGGCACAGGGAGGTGGGCAGGATGGCGGGGGGCGAGCGGAGGCCGCTGGCGTTGCTGGGTGGGATGACGACAAACACCCCATTGCTGGAGGGAGCCGTGGACATCGTGCTCAGAGAGCCTGGGAGACTGAGGCTCCAGAAATAATAATGATAGTGATGATGGTTACATATTTGCATAAGAGATTATCAGTTTATCAACAACCTGCCTTTCTACCCCTGTTCACTGCAGTCCCCAGAGGCTGGCACCAAAATCTCTGCTCAGTGAAGAAGGGAAGCTTCCCTCAGGGAAGTAAAGGGATGTCAGAGGTCAAGGTGAAGCAAGGCCAAGGTTTGACCCAGTCTTTTTGACCCTAGAAACCACATTCTCCATCTCTGCTATTATTACATGGAAAGGACCTTTAGGAGGAACATGCATTTAAATTGCCTCCTTTGCCCAGAGAGGGCAAGTGACTTACTCAAGGACACACAGCTAATGCAAGCCAGAGCTGAGCATCTCTGTACAGGGGACTGGAGCTCACCCACCACTTCCTGTCCCTTAGCCCAGGGCTAATGAGCTTGTGTAAATTATCCCCTTGGGTGATTTCCTGCTGTGGGAGCCTTCCTCTTGGCCACCTAAGCAATCACCATTATCCTAGACAAGCCACGCATGGATTATGGAAACTTTATGCATAGCTGGCCTGAGCAAATGCTTTGGGGAAAACCACCCAACTGTCAGTAGATGGACCAACAGAGGGATGAACCTACAAGATTATACAATGAAATGAAGAACAGGCATCCTTCTCATTGGCATTAATTGGTTCAGCACATGACTTTGCAGATAGAAGCTGGGACTTGAATCCTGGCCCCTCTGGGTATCGGGAAACCTGGAGGCAAGATGGCCACCTGCCCCAGCCTCAGTTTCCTTATCTGTAAAGTGGGGATAATAACACTGAGAGATAATCTCGTAGGGTTTGGTGTGAACTAAAATAACACACAACCTTGAGAAAAGCCATCCTTCAGAGTCTAACCATGACTAGGGGTCAGGCACAAGGTCCATGCCCTCAAGGAGCCTTGTGTCTGGTGGGAGGAGCAAGAGAAGCTTGTAATTCAGCCCAACAGATGATGACAGCATTGACTGAGCACCAAGCTCAGGGCTGGGAGTAGGAAGAAGAATTAATAAGGCATGTCCCTTGGGATGGACAGGTGCACACTGCTGTATTTAAAATGGATAACCAACAAGGACCTACTATATAGCACAGAGAACTCTGCTCAGCATTGTGTGGCAACCCGGAAGGGAGGAGAGTTTGGGAAGGAGGGATACTTGTATATGTATGGCTGAGTCCCTTTGCTGAGCACCTGAAACTATCACAATACTGTTAGTTAATCAGCTATACCCCAATACAGAATAAAAAGTTTTTAAAAAAAAGAACGTCCTGTCTTCAGACTCTAGCAACATAGAGCAGGGCTCTGCTAGGACAGGGTGCTGGTGGAGGTGGGAACTGATTCCACCTCATTGGTTGTGAGCTCATTCGTGTCTTCAGGGAGGACACAGACCTGAAACTCGGGTCCTCAGAGGCGGCTATTCTGCTCTCACCTCCCTACCAATGTTCCTTCCCTTTTCTCTTTCTCTCATCTTCCATCTTTTTCTTTCCCTGCCTACTGGCCTTTTCCCTCTTCACCAGACGTATTCGAGAAGAGTAGGCGACTGCTGAGGATGTGAAAGAGTCCCTGGTCTGGCAGTCCAAGCACATGGGACCAGAGTGAGATGCTGGGAGATGGAGGATCTGGGCTGAAGAAATCCCCTCCTGCCCCAGGAGTCTTTGCTTCTTGAGGTGTGAATAATGAACGTTTAAGTCCTCATCTCATTCTAAGGAAGAGAAAGCATGGATGGTTAGCTCTGCTTAGAGATGCTTCCCTGATGGTTCAGCAGTTAAAGAATCTTCCTGCAATACAGGAGACACAGGGGACACGGGTTCAATCCTGTGTGGGGAAGATCCCCTGGAGAAGGAAATAGCAACTACTCCAGTATTCTTGCCTGAAAAACCCCATGGCCAGGGGATCCTGGTGGGCTTCAGTCCAATGGGTCTCAAAGAGTTGGACATGACAGTGACGAAGCACAGCACAGAGATGAGGAACTAGAGGTTCAGAGAGGGTGACTGTGTCTCCCATGGTCACACAGCACCTCAGTATTGAAGAACTGGGGTAGGTCTGGACTCTGGTCTCCTGGTAGAAGGACTGTTGTATTGATGGGAGGCATTCACTCCTGCGTTCAAGTCCTGCCTTTGTCAGAGTAGGGGATCAATCCTGTACTCCACTCTTTGGAATACTAGTTCTAAAATGCTTGGAATAAAAGTTAATTTAAAATATACAACTATACTCCAATATAAATTAATAAAAAATAAATAAAATACTTGGAGTCCACAGAGGAGTGAATTACCAATCAATGGGGCCTGAGTTTGCCAACTTTCTACTTCCTCATGCAAGTTCATTTAAAGAAATCACTCACGTTCTCACCATCACCTGGAAAGGATATTTAGCACCAGAGAGGGAGGAAGGGCATAATTTTAGAATAAAAGGACAAAACCTTTAGGTGGAACACATTTAACTCAGTGCTGCTTTGCCTGTAGAGTTGTCATTTCATCAGGGACAAGGCTCACTGGTGGCTCAGATGGTAAAGAACCCTCCTGCAACACGGGAGACCCGGGTTTGACCCCTGACTCAGCAAGATCCCCTGGAGAAGGGAATGGCAACCCACTCCAGTATTTTCGCCTGGAGAATTCCATGGACAGAGGAGCCTGGCGGGCTACATTCCATGGGGTCGCAAACAGTCGGACACAACCGAGTGACTAACACTTTCAACGTAGGTGAAAACCGTGCCTGAGACCCATGGCAATTTGGAGCGTATCTGAACACTCTCTGGGGTCCCAAGAAACAGCACCATGACCTACACCCTTCCTGGGCTCTCCGAGGGGGGCCAGAGCGGCCTCAGAAGGGAGCACAAGTGTAATTAACGACATCTCTCCCAAGGTGGGTGGTGAGAAACCTGCTTAAACTGAGACCTCACTCCCCGTTAGATGAAAAGAAAACACCTACAAAAATAGGCTCTCAGCTGATGTCGCGGGTTAAGAGGCAATGAAAGTGTCACAGAGCTCCTGAGACTTGAAATCTCTCTCTACTCACCCCTCTGAAGCTGCCATCAGCACATCAGGCCAGGGACCACCGTTCTGTTGGGTTCCAGGGGCCACCTGGCCCATGCCCCTAAGTATGTGCCACCCAAAAAGAGACTCTATTTTCCTTGTGAATGAATGTGAATGAATCAGTCACCTTGCTGTAAACCCTGATGCACGTGTGTCAGGGACAGGCAGGTGGAAAAGATTCAAAGACATGATCCCCTGTATCCAGGAGCTTACCAGATACCCACCAGGGGAATGGCCGCCTGGGACACAGGAAATACCCAAACATCAACAAGGCATAATATGAGGGGCTGCACAGCCTTCTCAGAGAAGGCAATGGCACCCCATTCCAGTACTCTTGCCTGGAAAATCCCATGGGTAGAGGAGCCTGGTAGGCTTCAGTCCATGGGATCGCTAAAAGTTGAACACGACTGAGCGACTTCACTTTCACTTTTCATTTTCATGCATTGGAGAAGGAAATGGCAACCCACTCCAGTATTCTTGCCTGGAGAATCCCAGGGATGGCGGAGCCTGGTGGGCTGCCATCTATGGAGTCGCACAGAGTTGGACACGACGGAAGTGACTTAGTAGCAGCAGCAGCAGTAGCACAGCCTTCTGCAGTTTATGGAGTCCTCATGTGTATGGGAACCAAGGACCCTTATAACAGCCCCTGAGGTCAGTGTTAATCAGCCCATTTTGCAGGCCAGTAAACTGAGGGCCAGGGCTTCCCTGGTGGCTCAGTCAGTAAGAATCCACCTGCAATGCAGGAGACCCAGGTTCAATCTCTTTGTCCGGAAGATCCCTTGGAGGAGGGCATGGCAACCCACTTCAGTATTCTTGCCTGGATAATCCCATGGACAGAGGAGCCTGGCGAGCTACAGTCCATGGTGTCGCAAGAGTCAGACACAACTTAGTGACTAAGCCATCACCAAACTGAGGGTCAGAAATTGTGCAGTCAAATGGCCCAGGCCATGGGCCTTGAAATTGGACATAATTGTCAGAGATGTTAAAACAAAAGTTTCAGCTGAGTTCAGATACTGGAGTGAGCTGTGCCACAGATGACCCGGTAGAACTTGTCAAAAAGCAGGTGGTCGTGAACCTCCTGGGTGACTTTGCCACCTTTGCCTATATGGCTGGGAATGGAGACTGAGAGTGGATTTTGGAGAGATTATTTAGAGTGATCTGAGTCTAAATACAGGGGAAGGGAAGTTTTTCTGTTCACCTTGAGACAAAAGGAAGGGGCTGGCTTTATGGACACTTGGAGAAATTGATATGCAGTCCTGCATTTTGGACCTCCTGTGATTCTGAGTTGAGGGAGAGGTTTTGGGGAGAGATACACAGGAGAGAGAACCACGCCCCCCCCCCCAGTGATGAGGGGGCACATCCAGAGACCTGGTAAAACACCTCTGCAGAGAAACCAGCTCAAATACTGCCAGCCTCAAAGGAGGGCGGTGGGTGCTTGCAAGAGCAGCAGCTAGTTCCCCTGTCCCTTCAAATCCTCCCTCTGTCATCTGGCCCTGGAGAAACTGCAGTCAACTAGCTGGGGGGAGGGGAAGCTGGTGGGAAAGCGAGTGGGGGGGTCCTCCAGGTCCTCTTCTCACCTGCCGTGTGCTGGGCTGAGAATCCTGGTGCGCCAAACCTCCTTGTGACCTAACAGATCAGACCCTCCAGTGACCAAATCGGGGCTGTTTGCCTCATGTGAGAGCAGCTAGAAGAGCACAGTGACCATCCCAGTTTCGATCTCACATAGTTGCTGTGAGTTTTAAAGAAACAGTGCCTGCCTCGCACCCAGCACAGTGCCTGGCATGTAGGGGGCAACCAGTGCTTCTAGTCTCTGTTGCTGATAACATCCGTATGAAGTAGGTACTATTACCATTTTGCCAATGAAGAAATTGAGCTCAGAGATGTTAAGTGATAATAATCACCGTCCAGTGAATTATTCTTTGTGAGCCTCAGTTTCTCCATCTGTAAAATGGGTCCCTAAAAATCCCTTTTGGTGCTCAAGCCCTGCTCCTGTGGAACCTGGGGTGAGGTGAACTGTCCTCTCCCTGCGGGCTTCTCTCCAGGACCTTCATGGGCAGGCAAAGACACAAATAACTCCGGAGAGGGGGCTTATTACCTGTTGTTTTAAACATAAGCAAGGTGACCTGCCCAGGGTCACATGGTCAAGATAAGGGATGGAGCTGGAATGTAAACCTAGGTCTTCTCACTCTACCTCCTGCTCTTTCCCAGTTCCCTGAGGCCCCTCCGATGTGGGGGCCACACTGTTGGGACACAGAGCTGCACAGAGAGCCCGAGGACACTGACTCCACTGGCTTCCGTCCCCAGAGCCAAGGTGCCCTGGTCCTACGCTGATTCATGGACCCACCACCTCTGACTGGGCCAACTCCACCTCTCAGCTGCCTGGACTTGTGAGTGTCTCTGAGCATCGACTTTACTCACGAGGCGCCAGAAGCAGTTTTGTTCATTCACAGTGACAGCAGCTGGGAAGGGGAGGTGTTACCAGCTGGAGGAGAGAGGCTCGTGATGAAAGGCAAAGAGCACATCTGGAAGGGGGGGCGCTGCACATCTGGGAGGGGGTAGATTTGCCGAGTGGCTGAGATCTCAGGCCCCAGGGGGAAGAATCCAGTCTATCCTTCTGCCTGCTCTATCAGCTGCAGGCCCTGGGGCAAGTTACCTAACCTCTTTGGGTCTCAGTTTCCCCATCTGTCAAGTGGGTGACTGTGATGTTGGTGGGAGGTGCTTGAGTCTTCCAAGGATGCCCCATCTACTCCCACCCCACCCCACACCGTGCGGCCTCCTGGCCCCACCTCTGTGTCAAACGGGTATAAATTGGTCCCTTCTCTCTAACTCTGAGCCTGTGGTGTCAGGCTGGCAGGAAGCTACTGGGCTTCTCCAATCCCAGCCCATTCAGGACGGGTCAGGCCTGCTCTGCTGTCCCAGAGATGATGCTGTCAGATGCACACACGTGTTGGAGGAGGGCAGGCCTCCCCCCACCCCTACTGCCTGGCCCCTCTGAAGGTTTCCACTATGCTCTGCTGCCTGCTCTGCATCAAGAGCCTGGAGGACAGCCCCTTCCCCTTGCTGGGCCTCTGTTTCCTCATCTGTAAAAGAGAGGCGAGATAATATTTGCCCCTAAGCCCCTTGCCAGCTCAGGATCTGCCAGGTCCTTCTCTTTCCTTGGAGAAGGGAGGGACAGGGTTGGAATCACCTTTCAGCCTGCCTGAGGGGAGGAGTGGGGGTTGGGGTAAGGAGGGAGAGGGTGAGGAAAGGACGGGGAGGGTGGGGGAGAGTGGTGAAAGCTGAGAGGAGGATTCCGGTTCCCTGAGATGACGGTTGGGGGCCCAAGGTCTCGCGATACCCGAGTCTTCTCAGTGACTGGCTTTGAGGAGAGAAGACCCATGCCCTTTCTTTAGCCCAACACCTGGCCGTGGTCCTGAGCTGAGGGTCCCCATCAAAGGGAGGCCAGGAATTCAGAGGCCTGGGAGCTGTCCTGCCCACTTAGTGCCGGGTGGGGAAAGACCAGGGTCACCACCGTCTCTGCTCAGTGGTCTCCTTCTCTCTACTTGCCTGGCGTTTGGCATGCCACTGCCCCGGGTCCTCCGTCACACCTCATGTCTCCTATCTCGTCCCAGGTTCCCTGTCTCGTCCCAAGTCCCTTGTCTCACCCCAGGTTCCCGGTCTCGTCCCAGGTCCCCTATCTTGCCCCAGGTCCCTGTCTCATCCCAGGTCCCCTGTCACACCCCAGGTCCCCTGTCACACCCCAGGTCCCCTGTCTCGCCCCAGGTCCCCTGTCTCGTCCCAGGTCCCCTATCTTGCCCCAGGTCCCTGTCTCATCCCAGGTCCCCTGTCACACCCCACCTCCCCTGTCACATCTCAGGTCCCCCGACTCGCCCCAGGTCCCTGTCTCGTCCCAGGTCCCCTGTCACACCCCACCTCCCCTGTCTTGCCTCAGGTCCCCTGTCTCGTCCCAGGTCCCTGTCTCGTCCCAGGTCCCCTGTCACACCCCAGGTCCCCTGTCTCGCCCCAGGTCCCCTGTCTCACCCCAGGTCCCTGTCTCGTCCCAGGTCCCCTGTCTCATCCCAGGTCCCCTATCTTGCCCCAGGTCCCTGTCTCGTTCCAGGTCCCCTGTCTCACCCCACCTCCCCTGTCTCACACCTCCCGTGTCTCGCCCCAGGTCCCTGTCTCGCCCCAGGTCCCTGTCTCGCCCCAAGTCCCCAATTCGTCCCAGGTCCCCTGTCACACCCCATGTCCCCTGTCTTGCCCCAGGGACTGGCCTGGGCCTTGCTCCTAGAAGGGCAGGAGTACTCACCCGGCCGTCACCGCCGCCTTGCCCACTGCTGCCTGCTCCCCGCTGCCTCTGCTCTCCGGCTGCCCCTCCTGAGTTCACACATGTTTGTGTGAAAGCCTTGCTATTCGTGTGGGGCTTGGAAATCTTCTGCTGTGAGCTGCCGCCTCTGGGAAGTTCTCAAGTCCCTCCCGGCTCTGCAGCCTCACCCATCCGGCCTGACCACCCAGGGCCCCAGGAAGCTGCTGCTGGGAGCATGGGCTCCTGGGAGCAGGGCCCCTACGGGCATCGGCTCCTTCCCTCAATGTTCAGAGGGGAGACTAGGCCTGGAGGGGCCAGTGGCCTGCTGGGGTCCCACTGTGAGTGTCAGAGCCAGGACCTAGTCCACAGGGGTCCCCATCAGCCTCCACCCTCTTCCTGCTCAGGATGGGGGAAGACTGAGAGTTACCTGGAGGAGGCGGCCTGACTTCTTCCAGCTGAACTTGTCTGACGTTGGCGGAGAGGGGCCAGGTAGTCGGTCCCCCGCTTTCCCATGGCAGAGCACAGAATGTGTGATTGTAGGAGTGAATGTGAGCAGGTATGAGTACATGTGTGTGAGGGCATGGGCACAGGGAATTTGTGTGAGTGTACTTGAGCTTGTGAAAGCGTGTGTGTGTATGAGTGCATGCATGTGAACATGTGTAGGCATGCATAAGTGCCGGTGTATGAGTGTGGGTATATGTGAGTGTCTGTGAGCATGTGACCATGTGTGCAGGTGTGACTGTGGTGTGTGAGTATGTGGGGGTGTGAACTTGTGTGAGGGTGTTTGAATGTGTTAGCATGTGTGACCGTGAGTGTGCATGTCCACAGAGTGGTCGTGAGTGTGCATGTCCACAGAGTGGTATTCGAGTGGTTTGGGTGCAGAGAATTTGTGCACCAGTTTCTAGATTCAAGTTCTCATCAAAATAGCCCCTGTGACCTCTGGGCACAATCAGGGAGATGGTGTCGGGGTGGACTGGAAGGGCAGGGCCCTGGCCGGCTCTCAGCTTAGCCAGGGATAGGACAGTCTGATTGCAGAAATGGGCCTGGTTCTCTTTCCCTCTGTGTATCCACACCTCCTGCAGCTACAACAGGAGTCTAGTTCCCCAAACCCTTGGATCCAGGCTGCCTTGGGTGCAGCGTAAGTGGCCAGTGCCAGCGCTGACCTGAGGCCTCAGGAGGTGCCACCTGCTTCTGTTCTCTTCAGGAAACCAGCACCTGCCCCGCAGCATGTCCTGGACAGCCTGCTGGAGGATGAGAG
>NW_011494777.1:6548525-6585924 GCF_000754665.1 Bison bison bison | reverse complement strand
GGAGGATGAGAGCCAAGCCAGCCCAGGAGCAGAGCCAAGCCAGCCCAGCTGTGCCCACAGAGGCCCCAGAGTGTGAGAGAGCACGGCCAAGGTCAGCAGGGCCATCAGCTGACCCTGAGCTGAACACAAACACATGGGTGAGCGTAGATCAGAGCAGAAGTCCTGCCCAGACAACCCAGTGACTGGTGAGCAAAAATAAACGCTTATGGAGGAATGCCACAGAGGTTCCACGGTTGATTGTCTTGTGGTCCTTCTCTGGCGATAGGTGAATGAAGACGTCTGTTCTCCTGTGGCAGCCCCCTCATCTCTCACATTAGCAACTCCGTAGGCCAGGGACCAAAGAAGCTGTGCTGACCCTTTAAGAACCAGGAGCAGCCAGAAAAATGGAAGCATCCAGACTCTAAGCCCAGCACTAAGCCTCACCCAGTCCTTTCCTACAGCTGGTGACCCGTTTTCCTTCATTATTTGGGCACTGCGTGCAGCCACCATCTCTAGCTGAGTGACTCCTTGTTTTTCCTTCTGGGAATGCTTGATTCTTTCCTGTCATTTACCATTTTCAGAACAATGCGAGTGCCCTAACTGCCTCCACAGGTGATAAAAGATATTTTTTTGTATCCCTATGAAGGTTCATGTTCCAACACATCACAGGCATTGTTGTTGTTATTACTATTTTTGCTATTGTTATTATTCTTGAAGTTCAAATTGTTCCTTTTTAAGGCAGTGGGATCCCCTTCAAACTGGCTTTGTGTCCTTCTGAGATGTCCCTTGTGGAACAGTTTCTGAGTCTCAGCTTCCTCATCTGTAAAACAGGCTTCAAATATCTACCTGTATTATTGTTGGGAGATGAAATATTTGTGTTTCGGGCAGCGGCAGCGGAAGAAAAAAAAAAAAAGAAATATTTGTGTTTCATGAAATACAGCTGCTGTATACATGTTACTGATGGTCCTGCCCCTTACCCTCCCAGCTCCCCCTCCCACCCTTTGACTTTTCATATTAGAATGACCTCTGGAACCACACCATAAGGGCTACACAGTGGTCACAGGGCCTTCTGATGATCAGTGACACAAATGTGTCATCCAGGGCTTGTGGCTGGGACACTTCAGGCCATCAGGTATGATGAGATGGGAGTTTCCCACTCTTCACTCTTTTTTTTTTTTGCTCCCTCTTCCTTACTGCTAGTAGAAAAAGAGATGCTTGAGCAGAATCACTTATTGCAGTTATGCTAGGAGCAGTTGTCACATTAGCAAGATAGAGGTTGGTTGGTCCCTTGTTGACATATCAATTGGAAGTAACTCTGGAGTAAGGAGCCACTGCCACCTTCCATCATTTTTAAAAGCTTAACTAATTAAATGTTTTATGTATTGATATGGCCGTGCTGGGTCTTTGTCACAGCATGCAGGATCTTTTCATTGCAGCATCCCGGGTCTTTTAGCTGCGGCATATGGGATCCTGACTAAGGGTTGAACCTGGGCCCCGTGTATCAGGAGCTCAGAGTCTTAGCCATTGGACCCTCAGGGAAGTCCCACTTTGGGGTCTGCTGTCAGGCTGGAGTCAGGACTCTGGAGGGGGAAGTGAGATGAGGGGACTCCCCAGCAGCTGACTCTCCATGGGCTGAAAGCACGTGCCAGGACACTACTAGTCCATAGGGCACTTTGTGCAAATGGGGAAGGTACCTCTTCATTAAGATAAGGTGTTTTAAGTTAGTGTGTATATACCACTGAGCCACCTGACTAGCTCTCTTTCTCGGGTACGGGTGAGTCATGTTTCCAGAGCCCCAGAGAGTAGCACGTGGGTCCATACACTCTTCTACTCATTCACCCATGAGTGCTGAGGCGTCTACACTTCAGCTGCAGCGTCCACACTCTCCACTGCTCCTCTTGCTCCTTGGGGCAACTGTGTCAGAGTCAGAGCTTTGGGGAAGGGACCAAAGTTGGACCTCCAAGAGTTCCGTGACTGAGGCACCAATTTAGAACAGCAGACCCGGAATCAATCCCTGGGTCGGGAAGATCCCCTGGAGAAGAAATAGCAACCCACTGCAATATTCCTGCCTGGAGAATCCCATGGACAGAGGAGCCTGGTGGGCTACAGTCCATGGGGTCACAGAGTCGGACACGACTGAGTGGCTAACACTGAACAGTGCACCTCCACCAGGAGAGACAGTAAAAGTGCACCCTGCACTTCACCAAGGTTAAAGGATGCCGTGTCCCAGGAAATGATTTATGAATTAAAAAAAAAGACATCAATAAATGAAAGTGAGGAGTAAAGAAGGGAGAAGGTGACTGTTCATTCCGGACCAGCAACAGTGCTGGGCATGGGCTTCTGTAAGTTTCCGGGAGAAGGAAAGCGTCAACTGAAATGGCTCCTCCTCGTCACTGAAACAGACTGTCTGTTTCTGGGCAAAATCAGCTACATCTTCCTAGGAGGGTACAGGGGGCACCATCACTGCAGCGTTGGTGGGGGAGGTGGGGTTGGCAGAGCTGGTGGTAACGTTGACATGGCCAGTGGTACTGTAAGTAGCATTGAAGGGGCCGGTGGGAGTGTTGGCTGGGTTGGCAATGACTATGGTTGGAACCTCTGTCCTGTTCTGAAAGACAAAAGGATATGAGGCCATCAACTTCCCCTGTGGTCAGTTGCAAAAATGGCCACAAATTCTTCCCCTTCCTGTTGCCATGCCCTTGGGTAGACCTTCCCTCACTGATGCTGGTCTTAGTCATGGAACTTCCCTGGGTCAATGGACCAACAGAGAAAATGTGAGAGAAATGTTTGCAAATCCAGGCTTGCTCTCTCGCTGCCCTTCTAAACGCTGAGGCTGCCATGTAAAGAAGACTGGGCTGGCCCACTGGGTGATGAGAGAAAAGTAGGCCAGTTGGCGTGTCAACTGGCAGACATTCGATTGAGAGTATTTGAGACAATACAGTTAGCAGGCAACTCACCAACCGACTGTAGACTCACGGCGAGTCCAGCAGAGGTCAGCTGAGCTGGCCCAAACCAGAAGAACTACCCAGCAGACCCAGAGAATCATCAACTACAGAAGCAGCTATGTTTAAGGGGCTAAGTCTGGGGATTGTTTGATATGTAGCAAAAGCTAATGTACAGAGAAATCGGTAGCTAGAAGCAGGATAACAAAATCTAACATGTGCCTTGGATTTGGGACTGGATGGCCAGTGAGGCTGGAGAAGTAGCCAGGAAACTGGCATAACAGGCTAGATGTATAATTACCCACGGTATGTAGTGGTGAAGGACTGTCGCATTTTGGAAGACAGAAAATGCACCTAAAAACTTTTGCCTCTTGCTACGGAGACCAGGGTTTCCTGCACTGCAGGCAGATTCTTTACCATCTGAGCCACTAGGGAAGCCCTGATAAAGAAGATCACCAGGCATTATATGGGAATGTCAGTTGCTTGCTCCTAGCTGCATATGGTAAAGTACCATAAGGAAGAGATCATATAAAGAATGATTCATT
Organism: Bison bison bison; assembly: GCF_000754665.1. Lineage (NCBI taxonomy): Eukaryota > Metazoa > Chordata > Mammalia > Artiodactyla > Bovidae > Bison > Bison bison. Next base: position 6,582,461 of record NW_011494777.1, on the reverse strand, counting down.
TCACAAGTAATATTTAGAGGGGAAAAAAAGAGGGCCTGGGACCTGAAAAATTAGAAAATAAAATTGTCTCTTATTTCCAGGTTCCTCACAGATAAATGACATTTGAAGTAAAAGTAGGCCTGAGAACAAAGATCAAACCAAGATGTTTCTATACAACTCTTTGTTAAGATCTATAAAAGGTTTAAGGCAGTGACTAGCAGACCCTTTCAGCTAGACAAAGAAGCTTCTAAGAATTTTAAGGGCATGGTCCCACAGAAACTTAATCCCAAAATAGATACTCTAAAAGAGAGAGGAATGTCTGGAACATAATCTCAGGTGTGATTTTTGTCAAACAGTAAGAACCATAATCTGATCAAACATTCTCACTGTTTTAAAGGAAACTGTGTCAGCAAACAGACCATCGTCTTGGATTAACTTGGAGCTGCTCAAACTGCAAAAGGGCCTTTGGGTCCTACTTTCTTCATACAGGAGGCAATCTGAGAGAGCTATTCTTCTTCCTCAAGATGAAAAAGGTGGACCATTTCATATGGAAAATGGGTCACTTCTTATGGAAAAGAAAAAATGTTTTCAAGCGTGGAGCCAAGAGTTCAGAGGATGGAGTCAAGGTTGAAGAGAGCCTAGATGGAAGCACTAGAGAACCGTGATCTGGGCAGACTCTTCCGGGGAGTAGAATTGGCCTTGGCCTCTCATCAAGGCACACTCCCCGGCCCTGGGATGGGCTAATAGCCAGCTGGCCCTAGGATGTCAGGATTGTTACGGAGCCTTGACTGCCCTGTCTTCCTCTTATCAAACAGGAGGGCACATTGAATCCCTGAATCTGGGGTTGGCCAGGTGACTTACTTTGGCCAAAGAGACATTAAAGAATGTGATATGGGCAGGGACTTAAAAGTCTGTGCCTATGGGGCTGGCTGTGTCTCACTGCTCTCGGAATCCAGCTACCCTAAGAAGCTCAGGCTAACCTCCTGGAGGAAGTGATAACACTTGGAGCAGAGATGGACTTATTTATACGTTGGAATCTTACCCTCAATCTGATGGTATCCAAAAGTGGGGCCTTTGGGAGGTAATTAGGTCATGAGGGGGCTTCCCAGGTGGCACTGGTGGTAAAGAACCCACCCCAGCCAATGCAGGAGATGCAGGAGAAGTGGATTCAATCCCTGGGTCTGGAAGATCCCCTGGAGGAGGGCATGGCAACCCACTCCAGTTTTCTTGCCTGGAGAATCCCATGGACAGAGGAGCTTGGTAAGCTACTATCCATGGGGTTGCAAAGAGTCAGACACAACTGAAGCGACTTAGCACGCTCGCAGGTCATGAGAGGGGAGCGGTCATGAACGGGTTTAGTGCCCTTAGAGAGAGAGATGCCAGAGAGCTCTCCCTATCTTTCTGTAAAATAGGGAAGCTATAATAAGAAGACAGCCATCCGAAAGCTAGGAAGAGAGTTCTCACCACAACCTGACCATCCAGGCACCCCGATCTGAGACTCCTAGACTGTGAGAAATAATTATAAGCCATGCAGCCTGTGGTATATTTGTTATAACATTCTGAACCAACTAAGATGTCCTCTCAGGCCCCACTTCTCCCAATGTCCAGTCACCTCTGCTACCTCCAGAACACTCTCTAATTCCTGGAGCAGGGCCCAACACTCACCACAAACTGGTTCCAACATGTAGCCTGGCACCCAAAATGCGAGACCACACAAGTGAGGCAGAACTCCAGCAGGACGAAGGGGAGGAGACCACCGGAAATTGTCTTCACGTCAGTCTAGGGGCAGAGAGGAATGGGAAGGGTTTTGTCACAGAGGTGACTGTCCTGTGACCATCCATGCCTGTAGGGCTCATCTTAGGCAAGCACCACATGCCTCAGCTGGAGAGCCCCAGACCCTCTGGCACGTGCTCCATGAGCAGTTGCTATGGGTGCCCCTCTCATACGCCCCCATGGTACGTTTGAGGGCACGACAGCCAGACTTCCAACTACTGGCACCTGCGTTTCTTTGCCTTGGGGCTTTCTCTGGTCCTTGGGGTCCACTTTGCTTTTCATACAAGTCTAAAATTCCGGGAGGATTTCAGATCAGCAGTCTATCAATGACTGACAGGGGCTAGTGGATAAATACCCTCGATTCTCACCCCTGGGCTAGGAGGGTGTGACTGAAGCATGTGTCTGCACTGCTTTCCCAGGTGAGTTTTCAGTGTTGGATGAAGTCACCTGGGGGAAGTCCTCTAACAGCTGGACCCAGGCAATCAGAGGTCTTCACCCCTCCCCTTGGAATGCACTTCTGCAGTGGGAGTCATTTTTGAGGATGCAGCCTTGAGAGTAGGTGGTGTTAAGACCATCTGGACTGGATGCAATTGCATTTGTAGGATTCTGATGGGCAGTGCAGAGGTCAACTCATCTTGCAGCAGCCCAAGACAAGCCTCATACATCAGTTCCTTGTCTTATTAGACGTGCCACCTGCCAGTCTGGCATGGCTGCCTCTTTGGTCAGTCTCCCCCTGCCCTCCAGGGTTGGGGACTGGTTTAGGAACCAACACTCAGGGTAAGTGGCTTGATTACATCATATCTTTACTGGTCCCTTCTCTTCCCCACCCCATTTCTCATCACCCTGCTGGCATTTGCTTCCTCCCCCAAATAAGCTGCTTGTCTCAAAGTCAGTTCTGGGACTTCCCTGGTAGTCCAGTGGTAAAGAATCTGCCTGCCAATGCAGGGGACATGGGTTTGATCCCAGGTCTGGGAAGATTCCACAGGCTTCGGGGTAACTAAGCCCGTGTGCCACAACTACCGAGCTTGCCCTCTAGAGCCCACGTGCCACAACTATCAAAGCCCTTGAGCCCTAGAACCTGTGTTCTGCAGAAAGAGAAGTCACTGCGATGAGCAGTCCACGCTCTGCAACTAGAGAGTAGCCCCTGCTGACTGCAATTAGAGAAAACCTGCACAGAGCAATGAGACCCAGTGCAGCCACAAAAAAAAGTCAGCTATGGGAGGAACCCAAAGTGAGACCCACCTCACAAGCACCCTGGCACATGTGTGGCATTTGATGCCCCCAGGAGTAGTTTTCAATCAGTGATGGTGGGAATTGGTGGGCGAGTACCGCAGGCCCCTACCCAGGACAGGATGTAACTCTGAGGCAGTGTCCTCTCTGTCTGCTAGAGTCCCAGCAGGATTAAGCTCCGGCAGTGACTTGCTTGGTGACACCCTTTATCTGTGCCTTCCTTTCCTTGTTCATCTTATTCTCTCCCCTACCAGTATTTCCTAAGGGAACTTCTGAAATAAATGACTTGCTCCTGAATCCCGGATCCAGCATCTGCTTCTGGGGGCCCCAGATAAGAGGAGAACCTGGGGACAGCACCTTCTGTTCTTGCCACCAGCTGTCCCTCCCTCAACAGCTTCCTGGGGGCAGGTGGCCTTGAGGTCTGACTGTGGCTACTGCCCCACCTGCCTGCCTTGGCGTTTGCTGCCTCCAAGCAGGTACAGAACAGGTATAAGGAGGGGCCACCTGGCTCCAGCTATCTGAATCTCAGATAAAATGGGATCTATCTCACCTGCCTCAGAAGTCAGGGGTTTTGGTGAGGGTTACGCATTTTAGGATGCTTTCGAACTGTGGTGCTGGAGAAGACTCTTGAGGGTCCCTTGGGTAGCAAGGAGATCAAACCCGTTAATCCTAAAGGAAGTCAACCCTGAATATTCATTGGAAGGACTGATGCTGAAGCTGAAGCTCCAATACTTTAGCCACCTGATGCAAAGAGCTGACTCAATGGAAAAGACCATGATCCTGCGAAGGATTGAGGGCAGGAGGAGAAGGGGATGACAGAGGGTGAGCTGGTTGGATGGCATCACCAACTCAATGGACGTGAGTTTGAACAAGCTCCAAGAGATAGTGAAGGATGGGAAAGCCTGGCGTGCTGTAGTCCATGGGGTTGCAAAGAGTAGGACATGTCTGAGCGACTGAACAACAACAAATAACACATTTTAGGACTAGGGCTGTCATACGAGGGTGGAATTTGGCTGTGATTCCTTCCTGCTTTGGAACAGCCTCATAAACAAGCCTCCCCGATCTTTCGGAAGCCTGGGATGCTCGTAGCCTGGATCCTCACCGCCAGGTTAAAGATCAGATCCACAACAAGAAGCAAGACCCCAGCCAGGGAAACGATAGCGCTGACCACGTTCATGCCGATGCTGCCATGCACCTGGAAGAGGCAGGGGGAGAGGCACCAGTGAGTCGAGTCTGAAGCCGGGCTTGTGGGGACTCCTCAGGGAGCAGGAGGAAAGGGGAGCCTGGGCAGGAAAGAGGTGGGTTGTGGAGAAACCAGCTTATCCTAAACTCACTGAGGTGAGATTATTCTTTATTCAATAGGCAGAGTCCACCTGGGCCAGGGGCTGTAGCTGTATTTGTTTGGGGAAATACCTCCAAAAGTAGCTGCCAGTGCAGGAAATGAGATTCAAAAGCCAGATTGGGAGGAGAGGTGGCAAGGATGCGGAGCTGCTCTGTGGAAGAAATGAGCAGGGATGGGGGTGATGGTGGCAGGGGGCATGAATTGGGATTAGAGGATTGCCTTGAGAGAAGGGAGAGGAACGTTTCAGTCCTGCTGGAGGGAGCTGGAGTCTGGGCTGGCAGGATTGGCTAGGGAGGGTTTTCAGAACCAGAAAGTCTAGTACTCCATTTTAAGGGATCTTCTGCCCAGTGTCGGGATGCTGAAATCCTCCAATCACTCACAATGTCCCCTGCTCAACTGCCTCCCCTGGAAGGTGGCTCATGGGGATGGAGATGGGGAGGGAAGGACTGTGTCCACCTGTGGGCGGAGGCTGGGAAGGCTGGCAAGCAGAGTAGAGATGGAAGTAGACATTTCATCTGGAAGTCAATCATCAGAACCAGGGGGGACTGGGAGCCCCCCAGGAATTGGTAGGCATCTTGGAGAGGTCATTGGATTTCCCAGAAGATGTAGGACAAGAGTTCGATCCACTTTTGTTCGTCGATTAAGGAGCACTGTGAGCTCGGCTGAAGTTGGGGGGCCTGGGAAAGGGGCTCTTATCCTGTTGAAGGGGATGGAGTAAGGCAGACTGAGGGGCAGCAGACATTTGCCTTGCAGAGAAAGGACTGGTCACTGGAAACCCTCCACGGGACAACCCAGCCCCCTAGCTAACCCACGGCTTTCCCATTGAAAAGGCAGAAGAGACAAGAAGCCCTTTGGAGAACATGGAGAGGGGCAGGAAGGACCTGGAGCCAGGGATGAGAGGAGGGCCCTTAGAAGCTCTACATTTATCCCTAAGCTTCTTAAAGCCCTCAACAAAAACAAAACATTCATAGGTGTATCTCTGGCTGTCGAGACAAAGGATGACATTCTGACGGTGCAAGGGAATTCTGGGTCCTGTGTCCTATGGTTTGAACTCTGAACTGTTCAAGGCACACACTCCCCTCATTTTTATAGGTCTAGCCAAAGGGGAGGGCAGGAGGTGCCTTACAGAGGTGGCTGAAATGTGCACACATTTCCACTTGGTCTCTACCTGACCTTCTGTTTAATTCAGAGCACCCCAAGGTCATGGTGCTGTGACTACTTTGGCATTTGCCAAAATGCCAAGTGTTTGAGTAATTAAATGCAATAGGTGAAGGCACAGTGGTGGGATCAGAGGGCTCTGGGTTTAAACCCCAGCTTGGCCACATTCCTGCTGTGTGATCTTAAGTCCAGTCACCCGACCTTTCTGTGACTCGGTTTCCTCTTCTACAGAATGAGGATCACAGAACTTTGTAGGCATGTGGGGACTGAATGAAGTAAGGTATGTAAGAGCGCTGAACCCTGGGGCCAGGACCAGGCCACTCTGGGAGGCTACTTGGAGGCCCCTGGAGAGTCACATTCTAACATTCTAACATTGAAGGATGATGAAAGATGGAATTACAACTCACCATGCAAGAACTGTGGTCCTTTTCAGCCTCCACTGAGAGCGATCCAGAGATGATAAACTACGCAGACAAAAAGGAGTAAGAGCAGTTGTACAGTGTGTTGAAAAGACCACAGTCCATTCAGAGGTGTAGCTCTGAGTCTTCAAGGCCTACATGCCTTGTTTCTTAAGATGGGCATGTCTGTTTACCTCCTCTCAACATTTTCACCATCCCAGTGGTTAGATGCCACAATTCCCGAACTCCTCTGTGTCTAGGTTAAAATCTTTTCCCCTAAAAGCCTAAATTTTGTTTCAGGATACTAGACATCTTATTTCTGTGCCTGGTCCCCATTGGGCCCACTGCCTGGGCACAGGCATCGCCCAAACTCATGGATCATCTGGCCTCCCGCCACTCTATTCTCGACTGTGATCTTGGAAAAGCAGGGACAGGGTAGTAGGGTGAGCAGAGCCTTGGGGCTGGGAGACGGGAGACCTAGGCTTCTGCTCCACTCTTGCTCCTAACTCACCTTGCTGTGACCCTAGGCAAGTTGCTGCTCCAGCCTGGGGGTCCTAACTGGCCCTAGATGCTGTGAGGCAGGTGACGGATGTGTGAACCCAGAGGCAGGAAGAATTTGGTCCAGTTATGAGAGCCCTGAATTGAGGGGGCCTGGGCTCGATCAGGACTTTCTTCCAACCCTTCCTGGCTGTGAGCCTGTAGTCATCTTGCCTAATCTCTCTGAGCCCCAGTCTTCTCATCTAGCAAATGGACGTGAACAAACAAACCCTGCTCTTTCTATCTACAAGAGGGTCATGTGATTCTGTAGTTGTTTGGTTGCTAAGTAGTGTCTGATTCTTTGCGACCTCATAGACTGCAGCGTGGCTCCCCTGTCCTTCACTCTCTCCTGGAGTTTGCTCAAGTTCCATATCCATTGAGTCAATGATGCTGTCTAACCATCTCATCCTCTGCTGCCCCTTCTCCATTTGCCTTCAATCTTTCCCAGCAACAGGGCATGGGAGAATAAGGGTGGGGTTATACATGATTTACATATTTACATTTACACCAAATGAGAACCCCGAGAGGGTGGAATAATTAAAGCACGTGATTGGCTTGTGAATAGCTGAAAGTTCCTTAGAGGCAGGGGGCGAGTTGCTGGAGCACGGGGTCCGGGCCGGGTCCTTAATCCTGTCCTGCACCTACAGTCTTAGGTGGCTGGCTCTGGGCTCCCAGAGCCCTATTATTGGGAGTGCATTCCAGGCTCTTTCTTCTTTCACTCCCCCATCCCGGTCTGGTAACTCAGAACCCAGAAGGAAGCCACAGGGCATTGTACTCACGAATATTCCTCCCCAGACCAGGTACCCTGATATTGCGGGATAAGAATATTGATGATACAGTGAAGGATTGATGGCAGTGAAGATGTGAGTCAGGCCGATGAGAATCTGGATGGCCTGCAGGGAGGTAAAGGCATCGTGAGAAAGAGCAGAGCTGGGGGCCTGTGGGACTGTAGCTCCCTCGGTAGCCCAGACTGTATCCCAGAATCCCTGAGCATGACTGCTCTTAGGGCATAAATCTCTTGGGGTGGAGTCCATGTCAAGGTATTGTTTTGAAGCTCCACAGATGATGCCAACGTACACTCAGAATTGAGAGCCATGGACATAAACGGAAGATGGAGGGGTGGGGGATAGAACAGATCAGGATGGCTTTCCCTCTCGACTCTGCACCTGCAGGCTTGCAGAGAAGATGCCTGGGCGGGGGCTTTGGCAGCATACCAGACAGGCTTGAATCCTGGCTCTGGCGTGGCCTCAGGCAAGCACCCTCCCTATGTCTCTCCCTAAGACTGGGATGACCGTATCTGGCTTGCGGGGTTGCTGTAGACGGGGGTCCTCAACATCCAGAATCTAATGCCTAATGATCTGAGGTGGAGCTGATGTAACAATAACAGAAATCAAGAGTACAATAAACATAATGCTCTTGAAATATAATGCTCATCCTGAAACCATTCCCCCCACCCTGCTGCTGCTGCTGCTGCTGCTGCTGCTAAGTCGCTTCAGTCGTGTCCGACTCTGTGGGACCCCATAGACGGCAGCCCACCAGGTTCCTCTGTCCATGGGATTTTCCAGGCAAGAGTACTGGAGTGGGCTGCCATTGCTTTCTACATTCCCCCTACCCCGCCTGTGGAAAAACTGTCTTTCAGGAAACCGGTCCCTGGTGCCAAAAAAGGTTAGGAACCACTGGTTGCAGAGATTAGAAAGAGGGCCCTATGGAGACTTCCCTGGCAATACAGTGGTTAAGACTCTGCCTTCCAATGCAGGGGGCATGGGTTCAATCCCTGGTTAGGGAACTAAGATCCCATGTTTCACAAGGCATGGCCACATTTTTTTCTTTTTTTTTTTTAAGTGCCCATAAAGCTTATAGATAGGTCCTGCCACTTGGGAGGTGTTTGCAAGCCCTCCACCCACACCTTTCCTAGGCCCCACCCCTGTGTATTCCCTGCTGTGGGATCCTCAGTGCCTGCAAGCCTGTGCTGTTCCTCCTTCCCACCTGCTTTTCTTCCACTTCTGTCTGAAAGGTATTGGCTTCACCCTCATCCTACTGAAATCCCATCTTTCTTTCAACGACCAAATACATCCTTTTACTGACAGCCCCACATTCAGGACAAAATACCTCCTGTTTGGGGATCCTGCAGCACTTGCTATACCTGAAGATTTAAGGTGACATTTGACTTCTTCAGGCCTCAAGTTGCTCAGGAGTCAAGTGATCAGTGTTGAACAGATGTGTCAGCTCTCATGCTCAATGAGTCTAGAGCTTAGTGTACAGATCTGGGTTTCATGTCCACTGCTTCATCAAATAACATGCTTGATCTCATCTGTGTGCCCACTTTATCTTAAGATAAAGGCATAGCTTCTCCCAAATGAACTGTAGTTCACTAAAGGGAGTCCATGTTTTTGACCTTTCTCTATGTTTGATCAGGTTCCCTGGCATTTGCTCTAACTTAAAATAATTCTTTTGAAAGACTTTAAAGTAATTGGAACCCAAAGTTAACAAGCATTTGTCCAGTATTAATAAGGAAAATAATCATAACATGAACTTATAACTACTATGTAATATCATATAATATCTTCACCTATTGAAGGTTTTCCACACACATTTATAATCTCATTTCCTGCCTGTGACCAGTATTTCTATTCCTAATACTGTTGTTCAAAGAAAACTTCCCATACTGAGGTTTGGGGAAGTCATTCTGGTTTATACACATTATGCTAACTAAAACAGCCTGTTTGTGGCCTATCAAACCTCCACTGTACATTTGCTTTAATTATTAAAGAAAAGGGCATATTGACCAGAAGTAAAGAATGTCTACGTTAAATAAATATTAGGAATTTCTCTGCTGGTCCAGAGCTTACGGCTTTACGCTTTCCTTGATGAGAGTGAGTTCAATCCCTGGTCAAGGACTAAGACCCTGAAAGCTATGCACCTTGATCCCCCTAAAAAAATTCACCCGGGAAATCTGGGGACTTCTGTGGTGGTCTAGTAGCTAAGACTCTGTGCTCCCAATGCAAGGAGCCATCTGATCCCTTGTCAGGGAACTAGATACCACATGCCACAACTAAAAAAAAGATCTAACAAGCTGCAACTGAGACCTGGCACAGTCCAAAAAAAAAGACAAAGAGATGAAATGCCTCCCTTCCTGGGATGCCAACGCTGGGGCTCCTTCAGTGATAAGCCTCCCTTCCCAGGTGCATTGGCTCAGATGGTAAAGAATCTGCCTGCCAATGCAGGACATGTGGGTTAGATCCCTGGGTCCAGAAGATCTGCTAGAGAAAGGAATGGCAACCCATGCCAGTATTCTTGCCTGGAGATTCCATGGACAGAGGAGCCTGGCAGGCTACAGTCCATAAGGTTGTAAAGAGTCAGACACGACTGAGAAGCTAACACTTACCCCCAGGTGCGAAGGCCACACTGACTCCCTGTGTACATGTTGATCTGTTTTTTTGTTTTTTGAAACCTTAAAGAATTGTACACTAGATCCAATGAGATATAAAACTGTGCTAACCACCCTACTTCTCCAGAGCAGTTTCTCAGAGTTATCTGAGAGGCTGTCTTCTGGGCTACACACTTTAGTTTGGCTCAAATAAAACCTTTTTCTATTCCTATTGTAGATTGCTTATTTTTACTGGCAGTGTTTTATAGAAGTTAATCCAAGATTTGATTTGGATAAGTTTTGGAGGCAAACAATCCCCTGCTCTTGGCACAGTACACTGGTTTGTCTGTCCCTGAAGGATCGACAGACAGAGGTAGGCTGGGGTGTGTGTGAGCCTGTCCTATTCTGCCCCCAGCAGGTGGTTGGGTCCTCTCAGGAGAGCTGGCCAGTTTGTACTCTTCAAGCACCAGGACAATTTATGCATGTCCTGTGGCAATTACCAGAAGGTACTGTAGTTACAACAGCCCCTCTGAGGTCATCAAGGATGGTTTCTGGATGAAAATAAGGGAGAGACTGGCCTCTGTGGGGTCGTCCTGACCCAACCTCCAGAAGCTGCCACCTACCTTCGTGTCCTCTGCCCTCTAAATCCATTCCCTTCCTTATCCAAGTGCACTCACTACAGCCGGGCTCATGAAGGGACCCAAACTGGAGAGAAAGAGAGATCACACTCACCCCTAGTGTCCTGACCTCGTCCTTTATGAATTTCTTGGGATCGAACGTAAAAGATGATCCAAATGGCATGTTCCATTGGAACTGGTTGGAGGTATACATCGGCCCAGGGGCACATGTGGGGGGATTCTGAGGGCCTCCAGGCTGGGTTTGGAGGTCTGTGGTTCCCAGTGAGTACTGGATCTCCCCAGGTGGGGTCTGCAAACTGGCCACTGCTGTCGGATGCTGAAGCGCAGTGGGCGGACCCTGTGTGGCGTTCACTTCCGCTGGATTCTGGATCACCACGCGTGGCGTCTGTAAGTTCGCTCTTCCTGCATCACTCTCGGTCACTCTGGATGTTAAGTAAGTGGCCATGCCCACAGGCTGCCCCTTGCTCCCAGGAGCCACAGGATTCCTGGCTTGGATCATGTACACATTACCTGGTGCCGTAACACCAGGCACAGTGTTGGCTCCAACTCCCTGCTCCATCATGATGCTCAAGTGCTGCAAAACAGGTAAGAAGGTGCATTTTCCCTCCTCTGAGAAAATTAATATGTGCTGCATCTGACCCCATCCTTATCTTTAGCTTCTTCATTAAAATAAAAATCACCAAAAATAAAAACATCGAAATCATCTAGCATGATATTATACAGAATGATCTTCTTCCCTTCCTTGTAGTCTGTGTTCTTTGGGACATGTTGGTTTTTGTTTTTTGTTTTTTGGGGGGTTTGGATTTGCAAGACTAGGTTACCTGGGGCCCCTTATCCCTGTAGACTCTTGTTTTCAGCTGAGGCAGTGGCTTTGTTTACAATCCTGAGGTCAATGTTTCAATCTGCCTGCCTTAAGTATCTGAGTGATTGGATGTGACCTCGCCATCCTCTCCCCTGCCCTGGCCACAGCTGACAGCCTAGGGGTGGACAAGGGACCCCAGCTGGGCCTAGAACTTTCCAATCTTGGGAATGTGGAATTGGACCCAAGAACCATTTCAGATTGAGGGGGTTATGCAGAGCTGGAGAGTGTCACAATTGTGTCATGTGTAGGGTAGGAGAGAAAATCAGTTAGAATGAAAAGAATGAAGCTGATATTATAGCAGGGCTGAGGGGCGGGGAGAAATAGATGAAGAAGCAGGTGGTGGGAGAGGGACAGAAATAGAGAGACAAAGAGAAGGAAACACCTTGGATCCTGGTGATTTTTTACTTTTTATCCAGGTTCTCATTATCCCCAGCTGTACTCTCAGCCCTTTAAAATCTGTAGCTAGTTTATAACTAGTTATGGGTTTAATCTAATGAAGCTAATTTGTGTATGACTTTTCCCTAGTGGCTTAGACAGTAAAGAATCTGCCTGCAATGCAGGAGACCCGGTTCAGTCCCTGGGTTGGGAAGATCCCCTGAGGAAGGGAATGGCTTACCCACTCCAGTATTCTTATCTGGAAAATTCCATGGACAGAGGAGCCTGGTGGGCTATAGTCCTTGGGGTTGCAAAGAGTCAGATATGACTGAGCAACTAACACTTTCGCTTCACTTTTCAACATTAATTGGTTTTGGAGCAGAAAACTGGACTATCTCTTGCTACCTGTCTTCCCAGGACGGACCATGGACAGTCATCCTTTACATCTCATGAGTCATGTCCCAGTTGGTATTGTGGTTAGGACCATGTAGGAGTTTTGCTTATTTCTATTTATCTGGGTTTAAACCATTATGGGCCAAGGTACTGGGTATTATGATAGTGGCCACACCCTTAACAGCATGTAGCTACAACTGAGTCCTGAGCATTAGCAACGGTTGTGAAGGGAAGGGCTTGAAGTGAAACTTGGATCTCATCATGATTTGACCCCTGATAAGCTGAGTGCGTGCTGAGTCTCTTCAGTCATTTCTGACTCTTTGCAACTCTATGGACTGTAGCCTGTCAGGCTCCTCTGTCCATAGGATTCTCTAGGCAAGAATACTGGAGTGGGTTGCCATGCTCTCCTCCAAGGGAATCTTCCTGACCCAAGGATCAAACCCATGTCTCTTATGTCTCCTGCATTGGCAGGCAGGTTCTTTACCACTAGCACCACCTGGGAAGCCCCGATAAGCTGAGAGGCTTGGAGAATTTCTTCATTATCTATGCTCATGAGCAAGAGCCACCACACCATGGGTGGCAGCAGATAAGTAGCTTCAGATTCTGAAGACACAGCTGGAAAGGTTTCCCATTCAGGTGAGAGAAAAGGTCCCTTGTATCATTAATGTTGATATTAACTGTTAAGTGCTGCAGCTGCTGATCTTGTCTCTCCCCCTAAATGATACACTCCCTGCTGGCAGGAAACTGAATTCTACAGTTCCTAGATTCCAGATAGCATGACTGACTCAATGGGCATAAATTGAGCCAACTGGGAGACAGGGGAGGACAGAGGAGCCTAGCTACTAGGATTGCAATGAGTCACACATGACTGAACAAAAACAATAGATTCCAGAAGTCTGCTATCAGGGAGTTTTCTGCCCAATAGGAAGTGCCTCTAAGTCGCACTTACAAAATGAATTCCATCACATCCCAGCCCACCATGATCCTAATTGCTTCCAGAGGGAGAGAAACACTCAGACCTATCAATGACCAACCTGGGTTTGGCTGGCTAATTAATTGGCACTATTTAATATTAATAAGCTAAAAAATAAACGGAAAGGCAAGACAGCATCAGGGCTAAGAATTCAGACATGCTTGGGTCCTTTCCCAGTCTCTTCATTTACTAGTTACATGACCTTGATCAAGTTGCATGAGTTCTTTAGGCTTCAGTTTCCTTATCTCTGACAGGTAGATCATAATAACATCTTTCTCAGAGGGTGTTGTCAGGATTAAGTGAGAAACTTTCCCACACAGAGCCTGGCACAGAGGACATACTTAGCATCTGTGTGTTGATGAGTAGACACCATCCTCAGTCTTCCCTGATGGTTCAGCAGTAAAGAATACACCTGCAATGCAGGAGACTCAGATTTGATTCTTGGGTTGGGAAGATCCCCTGGAGGAGGAAATGGCAACCCACTCCATTCTTGTCTGGAAAATCCCATAGACAGAGGAGCCTGACAGGCTATAGTTCATGGGCTTGTAAGAGTCGGACATGACTTAGTGATTTAAACCACCATACCACCACCAGAGACCATTCTTGGAGAAGGGCCTTTGTTTTGAACATTTTTCTTAATTGATCTCAAACTCATTTCCGGTACCTACAGCCATGGATCTAAAGTGTGGTCTCTGGACAGGTGAGACTGTTTCACTTGGGAACTTATTAGAAATGTAGATTCTCGGTCCTCTGCCTCAGTTCAGTTCAGTCAGTTCAGTCACTCAGTCGGGTCCAGCTCTTTGTGACTCCCATGGACTGCAGCACGCTAGGCTCCCCTGTCCATCACCAACTCCCAGAGCCTGCTCAAACTCATGTCCATTGAGTTGTTGAAGCCATCCAACCATCTCATTTTCTGTCATCCCCTTCTCTTCCTGCCTTCAATCTTTCCCAGCATCAGGGTCTTTTCCAGTGAGTCAGCTCCTCACATCAGGTGGCCAAAGCATTGGAGCTTCAGCTTCAGCATCAGTCCTTCCAATGAATATTCAAGACTGATTTCCTTTAGGATTGGCTGGTTTGGTCTTGCAGTCCAAGGGACTCTTGAGAGTCTTCTTCAACACCACAGTTCAAAAGCATCAGTTCTTCGGTGCTCAGCTTTCTTTATGGTCCAACTCTCACATCCATACATGACTACTGGTCCTCTGCCTAGACCTACTAAATAAGAAGGGCTTCCCTGGTGACTCAGACGGTAAAGCATCTGTCTGCAATTTGGGAGACCCGAGTTGGATCCCTGGGTCAAGAAGATCCTCTGGAGAAGAAAATGGCAACCCACTCCAGTACTCTTGCCTGGAAAATTCCATGGATGGAGGAGCCTGGTAGGCTACAGTTCATGGGTTCACAAAGAGTCAGACACGACTGAGCAATTTCACTTTCACTAAATAAGAACCCCCCAAGCATGGGGACCAGCTGCCTGTTAAAAAAAATTTTTTTTAATTGTGGTAAAAGATACATAATATAAAACATACTATTTTAACCATTTTAAGCATATTTAATTGTACAGTTCAGTGGCACTAAGTACATTCACATTGGGGTGTACATACACCCCAATATTCATTGCAGCACTTATTACAGTAGCCAGGACATGGAAGCAACCTAAATGTCCATCAACAGCTGAATGGATAAAGCAGATGTAGTACATATATACAATTGAACATTACTCAGCCATAAAAAGAATGAAATTGTGCCATTTGCAGCCATGTGTTTTAACTTACTCTCCAGGTGACTCTGAGGCTGGTGAAGTTTGAGAACCATGGTGGTATATAAATGTCCTACACATCTCCTTCTTGGTTTAATTCGTTTCTCTTGGACCCTAACAGGTAAAAATATAAACTGTATAGAACTCCAAGAAATTCCCCAAATTTTTCTTATTTTAAAATCTAGGGACTTCCCTGGTGGTCCAGTGGTTAAGAATCCACCTTGCAATGCAAGGACAAGGGTTTGAGTCCTGGTTGGGGAACTAAGATCTCATATGTCCTCGAGCAGCTAAGACAGTGGGCTGTCTGATAATAAGCCAAGTTAATATTAAAAAATAATAATAACTAATTAAAAAAATCTAGCTGGTCTCTCCAGTTCTCCCATAAGAGCAACAGCTTTCACTGGTCTGTCAACTGACAGTTCAGTTACTCGCTGTGTCTCCTCGCTTTTTTTTTTCCTTTTAAAGAGTATTTGTTCTTTTTCTTTTTTCTCTCACTATTCTTGATCCTACCTGCATCCCTGCAAACAGGGAGATGGAGTCTTTGAAAGTGAAATAATTTGCTTGTGGATAAATGGATTTGAGACTTGAATTTATTCTTTCTGACTGCAATCTTCTTTTCACTATTTTTTTTTTTTAATTTTTCAAAAAGAATGCTCTCTCTGCCAGGTGACATAGGAGTGGCAGAATATTTGGCAGTGTTAACTGAGATGGACATATGCAGCATGTGCCACTTCTGCCTTGACCTTGATTTACCCCTTGCTTTCTCGGAGGAACTTCAGGTTTCCCGTAAGGGTGATTTATAATAACAACTACAGCAAGCATCAGTGTTTAGACTCCACAGCCCTGTAGGCATCAGGCAATTCCTCTAGCTATATATCACTGCTGTGAGCATTTTGCAGACAAAGTAACTGAGGTTAAGTAACTCAGGTCATGAACACACAGCTAGGAAATGCCAAAGCTGAGATTTGAACTCTGGTCTGTCTGCCTTCAATTTTCATAATGGATACCACACAGAATGTTACAGTCTGCTACATGATATGAGAGAATGGATTATATTTCTCTCCCTTTTTCAGAACAAACTTTCTTCTTACATGTGTGATAAATAATATAACTACAAACCTGGCGACTGGCAGAGGCAGCTGGATCCTGTGATAGACTCTCCCGAGACCCCTTTAGTCCCTGCTGCTGTCAGGAACAAAGGAGGGGGTTCTCTAGGAGCCTTTCCATCAGTTCTAGATCCGTCCTATACCTGATCACACTTTAATTACAGCTGGACTCAGGCAGGGGAGAAATGGAGATGTCCTGTGGGGTTTCCCACCTTCTATCTTAAGATATCTGGGTTCACACAGAGATATGAACTATCTCTGAAATCTGTTCTGTTTCTTCTTACCTCCTTAGCTGGCCAGACTCTGCATCTGCAAGGTTAGGTGGTTGCAAATTCTGTCTCTGTGGACTGTGCTGGCTTATCTTAAATGCTTTTATAAAAAGGTATATGCATTATATACAGATCCCTGACTTATGGCGTTTCCCCAGAGACCCTACTCAGGGCCCATCTAGGCCCCATGCCTCCCCTAGTATGGTCCAGTTTCTGTGAGGCCCAAGGAGAGGAAGTCATAGATGTCTTACCTGGTCGACCCGGCGAGCCTTTCAATGTTCCTTCTTCTGATCCTGTGGGCCTCTGAAACCTGGCCTAGAAATTTCTGATAAAAGAACATTTGGTTTCTCTTTGAAGCTCCAAAGTCTTGTTTGCAATTTCACTTTGAGTCAAACAATGAATCCATTCTCTGGCTTCTGAGTTGAGCTCATTTGACCTTCAGAATATTTATGGCCTTGATTGGGTAGGAATGGGGTTCCATGGGCCTTTGAGAAGTGGGCCACTAAGATCTCATAAGCCAATAGGTTTATAAGCAATTGAGGAAGTAATTAACAAGTATTTACTGAGTGTCTTCTGTGTGTCAGATGGTATGTTACATGCTGAGGTATATAGATTTCTAGACGTTTATAATGACTTGGCAAGGTAGAATCTAACCATTGTCAGATAATCATAGTACAGGCATACCTCATTTCATTGTGATTGCCAGATATTGCTTTTTTTTTTTAATCAATTGAAGGTTTGTGGTAACCCTGCATTGAGTAAGTCTGTAGCACTATTTTCTCAGCAGCATTATTTTAAAATTATGGTATATTCCTTTAGACATAATGGTATTGCACACTTAATAGACTATGGTGCAGCATAAACACAACTTTTAGTTGCACTGGGAAATCAAAAAATTCAGTAGGATATTTACTTTTTGGAAGGGGTCCGGAACTAAACCCACAACATCTCTGAGTTGTGCCTGTACAAGTTATGGCTGGAAACAAACAAAGAACCAGGCCATCAGTGATAAAGTAGGTGGAAGACATGTCAAAGATTTGGGCTGGTCTCTGGAGGTTTGTGAGTGGCTGGACATTGAATAGGACATCCAACCAAGAGTGGACTTTGAAAGGAGGGTCAGGTTAAAGCTGCACAAAAGGCACAGTCTATTCCAGAAGAGTGTGAACCAGAGGCACAGGTGCATGTTAGAAGGTGTCAGGAAAATCAAAACTACAGAGAGGTACCACCTCACACTGGTCATAATGGCCATCACCAAAAAATCTACAAACAATAAATGCTGGAGTGGGTGTAGAGAAAAGGAAACCCTCATGCACAGTTGGTGGGAATGCAAATTGATACAGCCACTATGAAGAACAGTATGGAGGCTCCTTAAAACAGCATGGCAGTTCTAAAAACAGAACTACCTTGTGACCCAGCAATCCCACTGCTGGGCATATACTCAGAGAAAACCATAATTCAAAAAGATTCATGCACCCCAGTGTTCATAGCAGCACTATATAATTAGCCAGGAAAGCAACCTAAACATCCACCAACAGAAGAATGGATAAAGAAGATGCAGTACATATACACAATGGATACTCAGCCATAAAAAAGCATGAAATGAAGTCATTTGTAGAGACATAGATGGACCTGGAGAACCCACACAGAGTGAAGAGTCATACAGAGTGAAGTAAATCAGAAAGAGTAAAGCAAATATCTGGTATTAACACATAGATGTAAAATCTAGAAAAGTGGTATAGGTGATCTCATTTGCAAAGCAGAAATAGAGACATAGATGTAGAGAACAAATGTATGGACACCAAGGGGAAAGGGGGAGGGATGGGAGGAATTGGGAGACTGGGATTGATACATATATACCTTTGATCCTACGGAGATCAAACAAGTCAATCCTAAAGGAAATCAGTCCTGAACATTCATTGGAAGGACTGATGTTGAAGCTGAAGCTCCAATACTTTAGCCACCAGATGTGAGCAGCCCACTCACTGTAGCAGAAAATTCTACTCCAAAATATGCCTCTTTGGCATAATAATAATTACAGTTGGTTGAACCTTGAACAACTCAGGGCCTAGAAGAACCAACACTCCACATAGTTGAAAATTGGGTATAATTTAGAGTCAACCCTCTGTATCTGAGGTTCCACATCTGTGGATTTAACCAACCTTGGGTTGTGCAGTACTGCAATGAAATAGATCAGCAGATAAGTGTACCTGTGCAGTTCAAACCCATGTTGTTCAAGGGTCAACTGTGTTTTGGACTGATTACTTTGAGGAAGAGCAGACATAGGAAAATCTCTGAAAACAGAAGTTACCTTTTTGTAAGAGAAACATACCTTTATAAAGGAAGACTTCATTTGTAAGGATGCCTTCCTCACTGTACCAGGAAGGAAAGGATGACAAAATCACAAGAAACTCTTTCCTGCAGAGAAGGAATACCTTAAATCTGTGTCATTTAAGCGTCCTCTTGTTTACCTCCCATAATCAGCCTCCTCACATCTTCCTCTCTTTTCTCTGGAGCAGAAGATGGGATTTAAGCCTGAATTTTGAGTTAACTTTGAGTGTTACTCATTTTCCACTACATGTCTTCTAGGTACACAGTTTAGTTCAGTTCAGTTGCTCAGTCGTGTCTGACTCTTTGTGACCCCATGAACTGCAGCACGCCAGGCCTCCCTGTCCATCACCAACTCCCGAAGTTTACCCAAACTCATGCCCATTGAGTTGCTGATGCCATCCAACCATCTAGTCCTCTGTCGTCCTCTTCTTCTCCTGCCCTCAATCTTTCCCAGCATCAGGGTCTTTTCCAATGAGTCAGCTCTTCGCATGTGGTGGCCAAAGTATTGGAGTTTCAGCTTCAACATCAGTCCTTCCAATGAACATCCGGGACTGATCTCCTTTAGAATGGACTGGTTGGATCTCCTTGCAGTCCAAGGGACTCTCAAGAGTCTTCTCCAACACCACAGTTCAGAAGCATCAATTCTTTGGTGCTCAGCTTTCTTTATAGTCCAACTCTCACATCCATACACGACCACTGGAAAAAACATAGCCTTGACTAGACGGACCTTTGTTGGCAAAGTAATGTCTTTGCTTTTGAATATGCTATCTAGGTTGGTCATAGCTTTTCTTCCAAGGAGAAACAGTCTTTTAATTTCATGGCTTCAATCACCATCTGCAGTGATTTTGGAGCCCCAAAAAATAAAGTCAGCCACTGTTTCCATTGTTTCCCCATCTATTTGCCATGAAGTGATAAGCCAATTTATGTGATAAACTTCTGTTTTTCTCTTGTTAATCTGTCTTTTGTTTCAGGGGCCCCAGCTGAGAATTTAGAAGAGTAGAAAAGGAAAATTATTTTTTTCCTCCTCTAAAATGTCCACCCTGGTGATTCATTGGAACACTGATGCTGAAGCTCCAATACTTAGGCCACCTGATGTGAAGAGCTGACTCACTGGAAAAGACCCTGATGCTACGAAAGATTGAAGGCAGGAGGAGAAGGGGACGAGAGAGGATGAGATGGTTGGATGGCATCACCGAATCAATGGACATGGTGAAGATGGGAGATGGGAGATGGTGAAGGACTGGGAGATGGTGAAGGACAGGGAAGCCTGGCATGCTGCAGTCCATGGGGTCCTAAATAGTCAGACATAACTGAACAACTGAACAACAGCAAACTAACTCTTCAAGACACATCTTGAAACCTGTCTTCCATGAAGACTTCCTTACACTTTCCAGTGAAAATAAATCTCCTTGAGACTCAAATGTCAACTGCCTGGGGATGGGTTCTGATTATTGCAGCCTTGTAGGATCAGCTTTTCCTTTAGGTTCCTATCGTTGGGGCTGTGGGAGGAGGGCAAGAGGAATTCCATCTTAAAGACTGTCAGCCATCTTAAGGCAGGATGAGAACTGGGCCTGAAGCCTGTTAACCATCATTAAAGAAAAAACAGGAAACCCCCTCCTAACAGATGGCAAACACAGAGTGGAAGTAAAAGTCAGGTTATCTCAGTTAGATTAACAACAGTGCCTGCACCTGTGTGTTGTAATTGTTAATTCTTCCACCCCTGTACGTTGTAAAACTGATTACTAATGTGTACCCAGTCATGTAGCTGCTCCTGCTGCTGCTAAGTTGCTTCAGTTGTGTCCAACTCTGTGCGACCCCACAGATGGCAGCCCACCAGGCGCCCCCGTCCCTGAGATTCTCCAGGCAAGAACACTGGAGTGGGTTGCCATTTCCTTCTCCAATGCATGAAAGTGAAAAGTGAAAGTGAAGCTGCTCAGTCGTGTCCAACTTGTAGCAACCCCATGGACTGCAGCCCACCAGGCTCCTCCATTCATGGGATTTTCCAGGCAAGAGTACTAGAGTGGGGTGCCATTGCCTTCTCCGAGTAATGTAGCAGAGGGTATAAAATCGAGTCCTCCAAAATCATCCGGGGTCCTTGTTGGGAACTGATTCCCCTTGGACCCGCTGGTGTAATAAACTGTGCTCCACTGTCTTAGGTGTCCTCTGAGGTGTGTTTTGTGATTCCAGATTCTACAAGACTATGGGCTAGCTAAAGCCCCATTATACATATTGTGGTCTCACTCCCAACAACTTGGAGGACTTGGGTTGTGGAGTACGCTTTTCTTAGTCACCTCTTGCCTCAACTTCATGCTTTATACATTTCTGATCTAGGTCATACCTCCCTTTTCCAGCTGTTTCTCCAACCTGAAAGAAATCAGTCATGAAACACAGCTCTTTGTTAAAGGTTGAACTAGATCTCTTTCTGCAACATCCCGCTGCCCAAATATGTTAGAGTCACTTGGACATGAAGAAGATCAAACCAGTCAATCCATAAGGAAATCAATCCTGAATACTCATTGGAAGCACTGATACTGAAGCTCCAATACGTCAGCCACCTGACACAAAGAGCCGACTCATTGGAAAAGACCCTGAGGCTGGAAAAGATTGAAGGCAAAAGGAGAAGGGGGTGACAGAAGATGAGATGGTTAGATGGCATCATTGACTCAATGGACATGACTGAACCAACTCCGGGAGATAGTGAAGGACAAGGGAACCTCGCATGCTGCAGTCCATGGGGCCACAAAGAGTTGGACACAACTTAGCAACTGAACAACGACAACAACCTCCAATACCTCACCAGTCAGTTCAATCGCTCAGTACCTCATAATGCAACCTTATTTGGAGGCAGGTTCATTACAGATGGGCTTCCCTTGTGGCTCAGCTGGTAAAGAATCCGCCTGCAATGCGGGAGACCTGGGTTTGATCCCTGGGTTGGGAAGATCCCCTGGAGAAGGGAAAGGCTACCCACTCCAGTATTCTGGCTGAAGAATTCCATGGACTGTATAGTCCATGGGGTCTCAAAGAGTCAGACACGACTTGGTGACTTTCACTTTCACTTTGACTTTCCTGGTGGCTCAGACGGTAAAGCGTCTGTCTACAATGCGGGAGACCCGGGTTCAATCCCTGGGTGGGGAAGATCTCCTGGAGAAGAAAATGGCAACCCACTCCAGTTATTCTTGCCTGGAAAATCTCATGGATGGAGGAGCTTGGTGGGCTGCAGTCCATGGGGTCGCAAAGAGTCAGACACAACTGAGCGACTTCACTTTCACTTTCATTACAGAAGTAATCAAGTTAGAATTAGGTCTTTGAGATGGTCTTTAATCCAGCAGGACTGGTATCCTCATAAAAAGGGCAAATTTGGACAGAGGCAGATGTACACACAGGGAGAACATGATGGGAACATGAAAGCAGAGACTAGGGTGATACATCTACAAGCCAGGAATCCTATAGATTGCCAGCAAACCACCAGAAGCTAGGCAAGAAGCATGGACCTGGCCATCTATCACATCCTCAGAAAGAACTAACCTAACTGCAGGTGATACACTTCTGTTGTTTAAGCCACCCAGTTTGTGATACTTGTTACAAGCAGTTTGGAAAACAAATGGACCATGATTTTCTTTAATCTTTAGTTACAGGAAAAAGTTCCACGTGGCAGAAATGTACCAAAATTGGGGGTAGGGAATAAAGCTTGGTAGCAGGGGCAGTGCAGCAAAGCAGAGCAACGAATTTAACCTTGGGTAGTAGGTGTCTCTGATCTTAGTCCCTAACCCTTTCCCAGCACAGAGAATTCAAAGCAGGTTTTCTCTAGCACCCTGGACATCCTCCACATTTCCAGGACCCCCTCCCTTCTTCTCTCACTTTTCTTTTCTGTCTGTTCCTGGGCTTCATGGCCCCTTCGTGTTGCCCCCAGAATAGATTCTTCCCACATGATGAGGCAGCCTCTTTCAGCCTCCCCAGCTTGGCCAGGCCCTTGAGTGGAAGGAGGGACTCACTTCTCATACCTCTAAAGATCCAAAGATAGTTGAGTTGCCCCTTAAGAAAATTTGCTGTCACTGAACAAAAAGAAATGTTTGCTTTCTCGACACTGTTCTGTTCCAAACTCCCATAACATCATAATTTCATGGCATCATTTTATTTGAACCTCTCTGTGGCCTTGGTCTTCAGAGAAGGCCATGGCAACCCACTCCAGTACTGTTGCCTGGGAAATCCCATGGATGGAGGAGCCTGGTAGGCTATAGTCCATGGGGTCGCTAAGAGTCGGACATGACTGAGCGACTTCACTTTCACTTTTCACTTTCATGCATTGGAGAAGGAAATGGCAACCCACTCCAGTGTTTTTGCCTGGAGAATCCCAGGGACAGAGGAGCCAGGTGGGCTTCCATATATGGGGTCGCACAGAGTCGGACGTGACTGACGTGACTTAGCAGCAGCAGTGGCCTTGGTCTTAGTTATCCCTGTGCTACTGTTATCTCTATATAGGTCTACCCTTCCTGATGAGGCTCTGAGTCCCTAAGGGGTTGGATCTGATTCTTATCTGCAAGAGGCTGTGGCTTGGTGTTTGATGAACGAGTGCATATATGCCTGAAGGTGGCAAATCAAAGGCAGGAGTCCAGACAGGCTGGAGGATTGACACTGAACATCTTAAAAAGCAAGCCCTTGATCAGGGCCTTGAATGCCGCTGTCAGAAGTCTAATCTTATCCTGGAGGTGCTGGCAAAGAACTTGACTGAATTATGTTCCTGACCTGGTGTTTTGTGGAAGGCAGAACTTGAAAGCAATGAAACTAGATTTGGTTTGGTTGAGGAAATTTCCAAACCAATTGTAAGGAGATTAGTTTAGATGGACAATCTCAATGGAAATTAGGCGCTATTCATCAAGACAATAGTCAGATGTCCAAACAGAAGAGCCAAGATCTGTTGTCCATGACAAAACATCAATGGAAGAATGATCCAGAAGGCATTTTGGAGATCTGCTGCCTCCCACTCTGCTCCAACTCCAAAGGCCCTGAGTGCAATATGGCAGGACAATTTTAAAGGCTTATCCTAAGCCAGTGCTACCATTGCAATTTGGAAGCATATAACACGGTTGATTTCACAGGTTCACATCTGGAATCTCATCCATGGCTGATTTAGATGAGACTTTGGACTTACACTTTTAAATTAATGGTGGAATGTGTTAAGACTTTTGGAGCTATTGAAACTGAGCAGGACTTGAGAAATTACCTGAGACCAAGGAAGTGCAAGCCCTGAACACACCCTAATCTTATCAGCAACCCCACCCTTGAACCATTGCTATAAAACCTCCCTGGTGGGAACACATAGTTTTTGAGGGACATGAGTCCCTGTGTCCCCTTTTGCCTGGCAAAGCAATAAAGCTATTCTTTTTTACTTCAACCAAAACTCTGTCTCCAAGATTGGTATCAGTGCACAGAGGCCAAGCTTTTGGTTTCAGATTTAGCAATGTGGAGTCATTGGGACTTTGATAAGAATGATTCTAGTGAATAGGTGTAAAAATATGATTACAACGAATTCAGAATCGATGGGAGGGACTTCCCTGATGGTCCAGTGGTCAAGACTGTACTTCCATTGCAAGAGGCATGAGTTTGATCCCTGTTCAGGGAACTAAGATCCTGCATGCCTTAAGGGGTAGCAAAAAAAAAAAAAAAGGCAATGGGAGAGTAATTTGAGACAAGCAGAAATTAGTTTGAGGAGATCATCTCTGTAAAGAGGAGTAGAGGAATAGGGTAGCATCTCCAGGTGGTTCTGGGGTCAGAAGAGGGTTTCATTTTGCAGTGGGAAGAAAGTATAATATGTTTGGGTGCTCTTGGGGATAATTCAGTAGATTGTGAAAAACCAGGAAATGGGAAAGTGTAGATGAGGGGGTGGAATCAGGTGCCAGGTAGAAGGAGCCTGGATATTTCCTCTATAGTAACTGGACAGAAGGCAGTCTATGGTCACAGAAAGGTCTAGTGTTTGGTCAGAGCTTGTAATTCTCTTCTGACTACATTTGATTTCTCAAGAAAACAGGAAGCAAGCTCCTTAGGTGAGAATTGGGGAGGGAGGTACGTGGGTTTGCAGAGAGAGGAAAAGATAAAACATAGCTGGGACTTCCCTGGTGGTCTAGTAGTTAAGACTCCATGCTTCCAATGCAGGGGCCACAGGTCTGATCCCTGGTCAGGGAACTAAGATCCCACACACCAGACTGTGTGGTCAAAAAGGAAAAAATATGATATAGTTACATAGAAATTGAGAAACAGTATAGATTAGTGAAATGAAACACAACTGCTAGATGGCTATTTAGGAAGGAAATAGCAGCTGGTTGGGTTAAATCAGGGTTGAGATTTTGTCAGATAGCACACTGAGGTGAGAGCTGAACCAGGGAGTTGATACTGATTTTGGTGATAGTGAATTTGGTGATTTTACCGTGGAGTGTAAGAGTCATGGAGGCAGGGAGTCGGGGGGCAGTGAAGAGATGGGAGATTGATGGGTTGCAGGTCCAGTCGGAGTTGAGAACTGTAGGACTTAGGAGGAGAAGTAGGATATGTGGAAGCTGGGGAAACCCAGGTTATGGAGGAGGTGCAGCTATGGAAATGCCAAGGTTGAGTTGTGACCTTGACAGTGAGTGATTGAGGTGGGGTGGAAGCAGGGATTACTGAGGGAAAGGAGGACTAGTTTCTTTATATTCGGTGAAAAAAGAGGCAGAAGGAAGTGACTCTCATAGGCATATTTCTGTTCTGCTTTCCTGCACCTTTCTCTGCCCTACTGATATTTTGCCCTTCCTTGTGTGGGGCTGATGGTTGGTGGAGGAAACTCCCTTTATTGTCTTGCCATTTGTTTACCAACTGGTTTATTTCCTGGTTTAGTTCAGTAGAGTTCAGCCGCTCAGTCCTGTCCGACTCTTTGCGACCCCATGAATTTCAGCATGCCAGGCTTCCCCATCCATCATCAACTCCTGGAGTTCACTCAAACTCACGTCCTTCGAGTCAGTGATGCCATCCAGTCATCTCATTTTCTGTCATCCCCTTCTCCTCCTGCCCCCAATCCCTCCCAGCATCAGTCTTTTTCAATGAGTCAACTCTTCGAATGAGGTGGCCAAAGTACTGGAGTTTCAGCTTTAGCATCATTCCCTCCAAAGAACATCCAGGACTGATCGCCTTTAGGATGGACTGGTTGGATCTCCTTGCAGTCCAAGGGACTCTCAAGAGTCTTCTCCAACACCACAGTTCAAAAGCATCACTTCTTCGGCGCTCAGCCTTCTTCACAGTTCAACTCTCACTTCCATACATGACTACTGGAAAACCATAGCCTTGACTAGACAGACCTTTGTTGGCAAAGTAATGTCTCTGCTTTTGAATATGCTATCTAGGTTGGTCATAACAATTTCATGGCTGCAATCACCATCTGCAGTGATTTTGAAGCCCCCAAAAATAAAGTCTGACTCTGTTTCCACTGTTTCCCCATCTATTTCCCATGAAGTGATGGGACCTGATGCCATGATCTTCGTTTTCTGAATGTTGAGCTTTAAGCCAACTTTTTCACTCTCCTCTTTCACTTTCATCTAGAGGCTTTTTAGTTCCTCTTCACTTTCTGCCATAAGGGTGGTGTCATCTGCATATCTGAGGTTATTGATATTTCTCCCGGCAATCTTGATTCCAGCGCGTGCTTCTTCCAGCCCAGCGTTTCTCATGATGTACTCTGCATAGAAGTTAAATAAGCAGGGTGACAATATACAGCCTTGACGTACTCCTTTTCCTATTTGGGACCAGTCTGTTGTTCCATGTCCAGTTCTAACTGTTGCTTCCTGACCTGCATACAGATTTCTCAAGAGGCAGATCAGGTGGTCTGGTATTCCCATCTCTTTCAGAATTTTCCACAGTTTACTGTGATCCACACAGTCAAAGGCTTTGGCATAGTCAATAAAGCAAAATAGATGTTTTTCTGGAACTTTCTTGCTTTTTTTATGATTCAGTGGATGTTGGCAATTTGATCTCTGGTTCCTCTGCCTTTTCTAAAACCAACTTGAACATCTGGAAGTTCACAGTTCATGTATTGCTGAAGCCTGGCTTAGAGAATTTTGAGCAATAGACTTGAGCAAATTATACTTTCTGAGCCCCAGATTTTCATATTTCTTTTTCTTAAAATGTAGATAATGCCACTCTGTATCGTTTGATTAGGAAATGAAATAATAAAGGTGAAAAGGCATTGAGAAGAATAACTTAGTAGATATTGACTCAATAAACATTCTTTTTTCCAGAAGATTGAGTCCATTCAATGGATATTAGCGAGTATCTATATCCCTGGGTGCTATTCAACAGTGGAAGTTGGGGGGTATTCTCTGATGGCAAAATGACTTCTGGCAGCCATTGGACTGGCCCAGGGATTAGTCCTTTACAGGGTTTTATTGGCCTTTTTCCTGGGCAAAGTCTGATCTTGCTGTTCCTGCCTTAATTGTCCTCTGCATCTGTCCAGCCTCTTTCTGATGACTCCTGTTTCCTGAGTTAACTTTACAACATGTGAAAATGTACTTATGTGTAGCCTGGCTAGAAAGAGAGCAGAAGTATCGAGGGGAAGGTAAGGGACCTGGGCTTTTCAACAGCTTAGATGGGAAATAGATAGGTGGGACTGAATCTCATTTAGTCTCTGATTGTTCAGCCCTAAAGGGGAAGGGTCATCATTTTGTCTCCCAGGTGAGAGCTTGGGGAATGTTTTATCCGGGTTTCCACTTAGACATAGTTCACTCTTTAGAAGAGCTTCTCAGAAGAGGTGTCTAAGGATGGTGCTGGCTGCCTTTGGAGACACCATCATAATATATACCACTATACAAGGTGCTCAAGATTAGAAGGAATATTTGAAGATATTGTTGAAAAGAGGTTTTCAAATTTTGAGTGGGCATCAGAATTGCCTGGCAGGCTTATTAAAACACAGATTGCTGTATTTCTAAGTAAGTCAGTCTGGGGTGGAGCCAAAGAATTTGCATGTCTAACGGGCTCCTGGGTGATGCTGTAAATATGGGGGTAATTATAGGGGATATTCAAGCATCAGATAAAAGTTATCTTTAAATTTGGGGCCACCTCTGAAATGCTGGGTTGGGAAGATCCCTGGGAGAAGGGAATGGCTACCCACCCCAGTATTCTTCCCTGGAGAATTTCATGGACAGAGGAGCCTGGTGGGTTAGTCTATGGGGTGGGAAAGAGTCAAGACATGATTCAGCGACTAACACTTTCACTTTCTGAAATGCGATGTTCCTATAAATTCTTGAGTGTCCTATTACTGAAATCTTAGCTTTTCTCCTGAAACCTTTTATTACTCTAGCCTTTTCCATCTGAGTAAATGGCTGTTCACCCAGTTACTTGAGGCAGAAACCTTGAAATTGTCCTTAATTTCCCCTTCTTCCCCTGCTCCCTGACAGCAGGGAGACGTTTGAGAACACCTGATCTTTAGGAACAATTGTTCTAACCCATTGGCATGGAAACTTTTGGAAGCCAGTGGCCATTGTGGATAAGAGTATTTAAATTAATGTGTGCATCTAGAAGTTATGAATGTACAGCCATTTCATACAGGAATTTGTCCCTGTCCTTTTATACATAAAGATGTACTAGCCTCATAACTTTGTAAGCTGTCATAAGACAATGTTGACTATTGAGCTCTATTGCATCAGTTATAACAGCAAAGAAAAGGGATTGATCAGTTTAGTGGGTAACTCACTCTTTCCAAAGATCTTCCCCACACAGTAGGCTTTCTTATTGCACTAAAAATTTTGCTTCCTCAACTTGCCTTGTTCTCTGCTTTCCTCATTCCTTTTATTATTTTTAATTAAAAAAAAATTTTGGAGTACAGTTGATGTACAGTGTTGTGTTAGTTTCAGGTATACAGCAAAGTGAATCAGTTATACATACACACATATTCATTCTTTTTACAGATTCTTTTCTCAGATAGGTTATTGAGAGTACTGAGTAGAGTTCCCTGTGCTATACAGTAGGTCCTTGCTGGTTATCTATCTATTTATATGTAGCAATGTGTGAATGTTCATCCCAAGCTCCTGATTTATCTCTCCCTGCCACCTTTCTCCTTTGGTTACCAAAAGTTTGTTTTTGATATCTGTAAGTCTGTTTCTGGTTTGGAAATAAATTCATTTGTATCAATTTTTAAAATTATATTCCACATATGAGTAATATATGATATTTGTCTTTCTCTGTCTGACTTCTTCACTTAGTAAGATCATTTTTAGGTTCATACATGTTGTTACAATCAATGCTTTCCACATTCCTTTTTGATTCACTGCCAGACTAAATCAGATCCCTGTCTGTTCTCTTGCTTCTTATCCCCACATTTCTTCTCCAGGTCAGAGAAAATTGCTTGTATATTGTCCTCTCTTCTGAGGCCAGAATTTCCTTGAGGTCAAGGGCAGTTGTGTTCCCCAGTGTTCACCCTCCTTTTGCTGTGACTAGAGCCTTAAACATATCAAATCCTCAGTGCATTTTTATTAAATGAATGAATAATTGAAAGAATGAAGGTAGGGTTGTCTAGACAGGTGTGGCACAAAGGCACCCATGCATGCATGCCCTAGGGAGGACCTTTTCTTGTTAAAATCCATTTAAATTCCTGTCTACTCTTTGAAAGAAGAACAGAACAACTACCAGGCTGAATGGAATGAAGTCCAGGAATGCATGCCATTGGAGAGATATTTCCTTTAGATTGTCAGGGAAGGAAGAATCTGGTTTCAGGAGCCCAAACAAGGGAGGTATTCTTTTGGGTTCCAGTGAAAAATGCTTCTAGAACATTTGGGTTTGCTTATTTGTCACGCGGGACATCAGAATAATTTGGTGGCGAGTTCTCTGGTTCTGGGATGACCGCTGGGTTTGTCACATAGACATTTGGGATGACCACGCCCACCTGGAAAACACAGGCAAACAGAAAGTGTACCAGTGATGAAGCAAGAAGGACTGGGCATGCCTTTAGGTACCAAGGGAGCCCTCCTGTTCCTGGGCAGGAAGGGGAGTAGGATGAACCTTCTAGTCTCCACCCTCTTTGGGACCTCTTCCCATCCTCCGAGGAGCCTCTGGGACTTACGTTGTTGGTTTGGTAGCAGGTCAGCTGGCAGCCAAAGTGGGCAGATATACTTGCAATGAACACCTCCAGGATGCAGAAGATGAGCAGCAAACCAGAAACGGCCATTCCAGGGACCTGGAACCAGAATGGACCAGGAGGACCTGAGTGCATGTCTGGGAGTCTGAGCTCTGACTCTGCAGTGGCCATCTCTATGGCTTTGATGAAGTCCCCTAACCTCATCTCAGCTTCGTGGGGAAAATACCTCACTGGGTTTTTGTGAAGGCCAAGTGTGTCTGTGAAACAAATTTTATCTTAACACTTACTAGCGATGCTGCCCTAAAAGAGAGGATAGTCACTGTCTAGGGAAACCCCTTGACACTTGCTTCAGCTGTCAGGGACCTGAGGGTATGGTCTGGAGTTAAGACAGTGAAACAGTGGAACTGTTCTGTGTAGGAAGTGAATAGAAATTTGGGAGTATGGACAAGCCACAGAGAGAAGCAACATGGGTAGAGGAGAAAGATGGGACTGAGCAAGGTGGTGGCAAGGTGGCAGCTGCAGAAAAAGGCATCTCATGAAAAGATGACACTTCACAAAACAGGAGTATCTAATCTTCAGGAATCAGTAGTTTCCTAGGTTCTGATGTAAACCTCTACCATTTCTCTGAACTTTTAGAGAAAGTCAGCTACTCAGGTCATTCTCTTGGCTGTGACAGTGCCATTTTGTAGAGGCAAGTAATTGGGGCTGTCTTAGGCTTGGGAAAAAAGAGTGAGTGAAAGGCCCCCAAATTTGAACTAGTTCAGCAAAAATAGATTTCACCTAAGGACCTGGGGAAATCCAAGCCCCCTCCTTGCTATTCTCCAAGATTACCCAGGAGAATGGGGTCTCCCACTGTGCCTGGGGAGAGAGTTTGAGTAGAATCTATTTTCATCTCAAAGAACAGGGCTGAATGGCCCCAACTGCCATATGGATTCCAATCACACGAAATACTAAATATGAAAGTAAAAGTGCACAGTACATGGTAGTAGGTACCAAATATATGTTATTGATTATAATTTTGAAATGACACAGGTGAGAGTCAGCTGCTCAGAGAATTCTCCCTTTTGGAGAGGCCCCGTCTTTCCTTCTTTCCTTTGCCTCCCTCTCAATTTAGCAAGTATTTACTAAACATCTGTTTGATACAAAAGGCTCAGAGAAGCATCCCAAGAGGCACAGTTGAATAAGGGAGACAGATACGGATGTGGATAATTACAATCCACATCAGACAGAGTAAGAGCTATAAAAGAGTGGGGGGAAAGGTGTCTCGAGGGTACTGAGGAGAGCGAGAGATGGAATTCACCCTACGTGAGTTAGAGAGGGTGGGGGTAGAAAAGGGTGGTCCAAGCAATTGGAAAGGTGGGATGATGAGGTCTTAGTCAAAGAATCACAGAGTTTCAGGAAGGAAGTGTTTTCAAATGATTCTGGTCCTTTCTAAAGTTGTTTTAAAAACAATTCTTTTACAAAGAAAACCCGTCATGGAAAAGGGGTCCTTCAAGCAGCTTAGATGGATTTCCCAAGTGGTGGTTTAGTGGTAAAGAATCTGCCAGTGCCTGCCAATGAAGGACACGCAAGAGACATGAGTTTCATCCCTGGGTCGGGAAGATTCTCCAGGAGAAGGAAATGACAACCCACTCCAGTATTCTTGCCTGGGAAATCCCATGGAGACAGGAGCCTGGTGGACTATAGTTCATGGAGTCACAAAGAGTCGGACATGAGTGAGCTACTGAGCGCACACACAGAGTTTAGACATGTATCATTTGATGGGTATTAATTAATGCTTGTCGAGCTCCTGGAGCACCCCATCCCTTGGGTCATCATTTCCAAAGATGAAGTCCAGCTCTTCTTGTTCAGATGCCAGGCCTGAGGTCTGAGGGTGGGGTGGGCAACTGGGGTGGGAGGAGCTCTCCTTCTGAGATCAGAAATGGGCAGAACCAAGATCAGAAGCCAAGTTTTCTGACTTGAAGTTCCTGCAGCCTCCACTCCAGGGCACTGGCAGTGCTGCGTGGTTTAGTCTTTCCTGAGCCTCTTCCCCTCCCACCCATCTCCACTCCCTCAGCTCTTCAACCTGCACCTGCCTCCTCATTTCTTACAATGAGCACTCCACGCCTCCTGTTTCCCAGAAGAAAAGACACGAGCATTCTTCAGTGCCTGCCTCTCAGGGTGATGGCTGGGGGGGTGGGGGGGGAGGAGCAAGAGGTTCGGGGGAGCAAGGGATTGGAAGGGAAGTGAGCAGCAGGGCACACAGAGCTGGAACCAGGTCTCTGGGCAGCAATAAATACCTGGCCGAGGAATTTAGACTTTAATCCTAAAGCAACTGGGAGCCATAAAGTGTTTCCAGAAAGGGAGAAACTCAAGATACTTTTGATAAAAGACATGGGCATGGTCGATAGGTTCTCTGGGGAGAGGCTTTTCTCACAAATCTTGGAGACAAAAGTCTTGGGAAGGACTTCTGATCAAAACAAATAACAATTAATGGTTTCTATTTACCGAGTATAGGCCACGCCAGGCACATTTACTTGATCTGACAAATGGTTATGAACTGTCAATTATGTTCCAGACATGGACCTGGGTATTTGAGACAGGACAGTGAATGAAACAGAAAAATGTCCCTGCCCTTATGAAGCTTATATTCTAGTGGGAGGAGACAGTAAGCGTGAAATATGCTGCTGCTACTGCTGCTAAGTCGCTTCAGTTGTGTCCGACTCTGTGCGATCCCATAGACGGCAGGCCACCAGGCTACCCCATCCCTGGGATTCTCCAGGCAAGAACACTGGAGTGGGTTGCCATTTCCTTCTCCAGTGCATGAAAGTGAAAAGTCAAAGTGAAGTCGCTTAGTTGTGTCCGACTCTTAGCGACCCCATGGACTGCAGCCTACCAGGCTCCTCTGTCCATGGGATTTTCCAGGCAAGAGTACTGGAGTGGGGTGCCATTGGTTTCTCCAAAGCATGAAATACAACAGACAAGTAAATTGCAGAATTCGTCAGATGATGGTAAGGCTACTGGGAAGTAAATTGGGGATGTGGGAGAGAAGGATCCTGGGATAGTGTAGGTGATGCTTTTAAGTGCGCTCGTTCTGTCATTCAGGTGGGTCTCTTTGAGAAGGTGGTTACTAAGAAACAGCCTGAAGGACCAAGGGGGCTGGGGGAATAGACGAGGAAACTCTCCAAGCTTGAAGATGGAAACATGCCTGGTGTGTTGCGGAAACATCAAGGAGGTCAGTGTGGTTCAAGTGGGGAGAGCCAGAGGGTGGGGTCAGGGGCCACAGAGGCCAGCATCTTTAGGCTCCTGTAAGGACACTGGCCTTTTTTTTGGTGTGTTTGAGTAAAATGGGAGCAGTGGCAGGTTTTGAGCAGAGAAGTATACATCTCAGAAAGGCTCACTCTCACTCTAGTTACTGTCCTTACAGCTGTAAGGAGACAAGGGAGGAGCAGGGAGAGTGGTTAGTGAAACAGGCTGAGATCTGGGACCCTCTGCAGCAATGCTGCAATGCTTGTACCTGGACGCACCTCTTCCTGAACAACAAACTACAAAGAAACTGCTGCTGCTGCTAAGTCGCTTCAGTCGTGTCCGACTCTGTGCGACCCCATGGACTGCAGCCTACCAGGCTCCTCCGTCAATGGGATTTTCCTGGCAAGAGTACTGGAGTGGGTTGCCATTGCCTTCTCCGACAAAGAAACTACATGGGACTAAAAATAACTGTGTGCATATTCAGTTGGGGCAAAATTATGGACAAAAGATACGAACAAACCAAAAATCCCAACTGCCACTTCTGAAGAGCCTGGAGTAAAACCAGGGTGTTAGGAGCAACAGCAGCATACTGCACATGTTCAAGGCGCACAACACCACCTGGCGGGTGGGCAAAACACCAAAGCCACCCCTCTGGCCCAACCCCTGGACACACTCCTGTTGTTTAGTCGCTAAGTCACGTCTGACTCTTTTGCGATCCTATGGACTGTAGCCCACTAAGCTTCTCTGTTCATGAGATTTTCCAGCCAAAAGTAATGGAGTGGGTTGCATTTCCTTCTCCAGGGCATTTTCCCAAACCAGGGATGGAACCCATATCTCCTGCACTGGCAGGTGGGTTCTTTACCCCTGAGACACTTGGGAAGTCCTACGCTCACCTCATGCAAGGAACAAGCTTACCCTGCCCGCCCCCCACCCTCCCACCCTCCCAGCAAGCAGGGGAACCTGTTGTTTGTCCTCGCTCACATCCTGCTGCAACAGGGGCCCCTATAAAGCCTTGCTTGAATTTCTTGTCTGACCTCTAGTCAATTTCGATTGACTGGGGAAGGCCAAGAGCCCTAGGTGTTATCATTAGGAAGCTGAGAGGTCATGGTGACTCTGGCCAGAGAGGAACTGGAGGAACTGGTGA
>NW_011494777.1:6533311-6548425 GCF_000754665.1 Bison bison bison | reverse complement strand
TGGTTGGATGCTGGATGCATTTTAAAGGTAGAGCCAACAGGATTCCCTGAGGAACTGGCAGGGAGGCGTGAGAGAAAGAGAGGGTCAATGATTACTCCAAGGTTTATCCTGAGTGACTGGAAAGACACAGTTGTCATCAACCGGGATAAGGAAATCCAAGGGAAGGTCTGGGAAGTAAAATCTGGAGAAGAGAGTTGGATACATTCATTTCAAAACGTTGTGTGGACAGTTGATCACAAGAGACTGGACTATGGGAGAGAGATTTGGGTTGGTGCTCTTTACTCTGTAGAAGGTATTTGTGGTTAACATCAGATGAAATTGCCAAGGTAGTGCAAGCAGGGGGGAAAAAGAGGACCAAGGACAGCCTAGGAGACTGGGAAAAAGAGCAGAACCAGCAAAGGAGAGGGAGGAGAGAGAGTAGAGGAGGACCAGCTGCAGGGTGCAGCCTGGACACCGTGAGACATCCATCACAGAGGAGTCCTGACTGGGGACTTAGAGCATAGGAAGTTTTTGGAGAAGTGAAGCAGAAAGTCTGATTAGAGTCGGCTCAAGAGCAAATGTAAGAGGAGAGAGAGTTGGAGACAGTGAGGGCAGACAAATCTTTTTAGGATTTTTCTGCAAAGAGGACCGGAGAGATAGAGTGGTATCTGGCCTGAGAGAAGGTTGGTTGGTTTTTTACAATGGAGGGAACAAAAGCATCTTCATATGCTGATGGGAAAGCTCCAGTCAAAGGGGAGAATGGCTGATATAGAAGAAAGGCCGTGAGGAGGGGGAGGAGATGAACTCTGCTGTACAGATGGAGAGGTTGAATTTACACGAGACTCATCTATAGCTGGTTTCTTGTATCCAGCAGCCATGAGCCCTGTGTGGCTGTTGAACACTTGAGATGTGGCTAGGCTGCAAGTGCAAAATACACCGTGGATTTCAAACACTTCATATCTCAAATATGAAATATAAAGATAATTTTTTACATGAATTACATGTTGAAATGACATTTGAATCTATTGGATTAAATAAAACATATTATTAAAATTAATTTCATTTATTCCCCCCTTTTAGGATGATGACTAGAAAATTCAAAATCATATTCATGGCTCATGTCCTATTTCTATTGGATGGCGCTGGTGTAAAGCACAGGTTGGCAAATTATGGTTGCATCCTGCCTGTTGCCTATTTTTGTCAATAAAGTTTTATCAGCACATAGTCAAGCTCATTTGTTTCTGTATTTTCTATGGCTGCGCTCCCACTACAAGATAGGGTGGAGTAGTTGCAATAAAGACCAGATGGCCT
Organism: Bison bison bison; assembly: GCF_000754665.1. Classification (NCBI taxonomy): domain Eukaryota; kingdom Metazoa; phylum Chordata; class Mammalia; order Artiodactyla; family Bovidae; genus Bison; species Bison bison. Next base: position 6,547,135 of record NW_011494777.1, on the reverse strand, counting down.
GCAAAGACTTAGATATTTACTCTCTCACCCTTTACAGAAAATCTTTACTGACTCCTTGTCCCTAGTGATGGGGAGGAAGGCAAAAAAGTGAGTAGAGGCAGGTTGGCAGGTACATATGCATTAAATGTATAATTACATAAATGAAATTATAAATTAAAAAATTTCCTAACAGTGTCATATGGTAGACACTCTTTTACAAAAGTAGAAACTAAGAATGATCAGAGACTTTAAACTCTGTTTCAATTCTTACCACACTTGGAGGACCGGGTTGGTTGGTGGGCCCTTTCTTCTTTTTGTTATTGGAATATAATTGCCTTACAATGCTCTGTTAGTTTCTGCTGTACAACAAAGTGAATCAGCTGTAAACATACACATATCCTCCTTCTTGGGCATCCCTCCCCCGACACCTCACCCATCTAGCTCATCACAGAGCACTGAACTGAGCTCTCTGCTATACCACAGGTTTCCACTAGCTAACTATTTTATACACAGTAGTGTATTGCTATCGGGAAGTCCAGTGTATTTATAGCAAACTGGTCTCCTAGTTCATTTCACCCTCCCTTTCCTGTCCAGTGCCCACACATCCATTCTCTACATCTGCTTCTGTATGCCTGCCCTGGGAACTAGATTGATATGTACCATTTTTCCAGACTCCACATATATGTGTTAATATATGATATGCATTTTTCTCTTTCTGATTTACTTTACTCTTTAAGACAGACTCTAGGTCCATCCATATCTCTACAAATGACTCAATTTCATTCTTTTTCACGGCTGAGTAATATTCTATTGTGTAAATGCACCATGTCTTCTTTATTCATTCATCTGTCAGTGGACACTTAGGTTGTTTTCATGTCCTGGCTATTGTAAACAGTGCTACAATGAACATTGGGATACATGTGTCTTTTTAAACAGAGCTGGAGGAATCAGGCTTCTTGATTTCAGACTATACTGCAAAGCTACAGTAATCAAGACAGTATGGTACTGGCACAAAAAACAGAAATATAGATCAATGGTATAGGACAGAAAGCCCAGAGATAAACCTACATACCTATGGTCACCTATTCTATTACAAAAGAAGCAAGAACATACAATGGAGACAAGAAAGTCTCTTCAATAAGTGGTGCTTGGAAAACCGGATAGCAGTATATAAAAGAATGAAATTAGAACACTACCTAACACCATACACAAAAATCAACTCAAAATGGATTAAAGGCCTAACTGTAAGGCTGGACACTATAAAGCTTTTAGAGGAAAGCATAGGAAAAACACTCTTTGATGTAAGTTACAGCAAGATTTTTTTGACCCACCTCCTAGAGGAATGAAAATAAAAACAAAAATAAGCAAATGGACCTAATTAAACTTAAAAAGTTTGCATAGCAAAGGAAACTGTAAATAAGCCAAAAAGACAACCTTCAGAATGGGAGAAAATATTTGCAAGTGAAGTAATGGTCAAAGGATTAATCTCAAAAATATACAAACAGCTCATGCAGCTTAATGAAAAAAAAATGAACAACCCAATCAAAAAATGGGCAGAAGACCTAAATAGATATTTCTCCAAAGAAGACTCACAGATGGTCAAGAGGCACTTGAAAAGATGTTCAACATCATTAATTATTAGAGAAATGCAAATCAAAACTACCATCAGGTATCCCCTCCCACCATTCAGAATGACCATCATCAAAAAATCTACAAATAAATGCTAGAGAGGGTATGGAGAAAAGGGAATCCTTTTGCACTGTTGGTAGGAATATAAATAGGTATGGAAGGTCCTTAAAAAACTAAAAATAGAACAACCACATGACCCAGCAATCCCACTATTAGGCATATATCCTGGGAAAACCATATTTCAAAAACATACATGTCAGGCCCTTTCCAACAATTTCTAAACCAAACTAAGGTGGAACCGAGGGGGGCAATGGTCAGGAGGGATACTCACCCTGCCCCAGGTGTGAGAGGGAGGATCATACAAAGGGTAGATGTAGGTACTGTTGATAATTAACTCTACGATGAAGAGTGTGATTCCAACCATGGAGAAGATTGCACTGACGATGTTAAAGCCCACGCTGCTATTCAGCTGAAAAAGATACAAAAGGTCAGAGTGGGAGAGGAAAACCACTGTAACTGAGATGACCAGCGACTCAACAAATATTTCCTAACAGGATTTCCCAGAATCTTAGTTCTGCCGCAAACAAGGCAGTGTTTTGTGCAGAAAGGAGTGTGGCTGGGTTTTCCCTGGTGGCTCAGTGGTAAAAGAATCCACCTGCCAATGCAAGAAATATGGGTTCCATCCCTGGTCTGGGAAGATCCCACATGTCGCAAAGCAACTAAGCCCATGCACCACACTACTGAAGCCTGTGAGCCTAGAGCCCGGTGCTCTGCAACAAGACAAGCCACTGCAGTGAGAAGCCCTCCCGCTGCAACTAGGGAAAAAGCCCTTGTCAGGTAACAAAGACCCAGGGAAACCGAAAGTAAATAAATATTTTAAAAGTTTTTTTATTTAATTTTTTTAACAGAAAGTTTTGGGGCTAAATTACCTTTGAAACAAAGTTAAGTTAAACAAAATTAAACAGGTCTTTGCTGCAGGACCTATAAGAGCCTTTAACAAGGATTATGGATCTTCCGGGGGGCGGGGGCGGGGGAGACGGTGCTAATAAATAGAAATCTCTCCAAGTTTACCTACCCATCTTCACAGAGTATGTCATTGGACAAGTGTCCCCAAGAATAATCTTTGGGAAACACTCATCCTTTTATCCCATAGGAGATGGGCAGGAAGATCAATCTCTGGTATCTTGGAATGTGACAGGCTCTGGTGGCCCATGATTCTGGGCCACATGCAGAAAGCTGTTGTTGTCTAGTCGCTTCAGTCATGTCTGACTCTTTGTGACTCCATGGACTGTAGTCCCCCAGGCTCCTCTGTCCATGGGAATTCCCAGGCAAGAATACTGGAGTGAGTTGCCCTTTCCTTCTCCAGGGGATCTTTCTGACCCAAGAATCGAACCCATGTCTTCTGCTTTGATAGGCATATTCTTTACTGTTGAGCCACTTAGGAAAGCCCAGGTGCAAATAGACATGCCCATAAATTTTGAGCTTTCCTTTGGAGATTTTCAAATAGATTTCCTCTCGTATAGGGACCTGGCTATCTTGAAGCCTCTTAGGCTAGATAACCTGCTTTTAAGAGGAACCAGGGTACTTTCTGGGCATACTGCTAGGGGACCATGAAGCCTTGTCCATGCTGATTTACAGAGCTCCTTTGGCTGGATTCCTTAGAGAGGCAGGGGCCTGAGCCTCCTTGGCTGTCCTGAAGAAACGGGGTCCCGCTCTGTGTGCTGCTCAGCTGTGGGGGAGCCCTGAGCTCCTGAGAGCTCTGTGCCTCCTCCTGTAAGAACGTCCTTGGGAAGCTATTCTTTCTCTCCACTCTCTGATGCCCTAACTAATGTGGCTGTGTTGCCCTCCTCTCCCCTAAGTCCTCTAGACATTTTCCTTTTTGGAATTCTGGTCAGGTTCATGCGGCCCTATGATTACGTGTGAGCAAGTGTCAGAAGAATTGATGCTTTTGAACTGTGGTGCTGGAGAAGACTCTTGAGAGTCCCTTGGACTGCAAGGAGATCAAACCCATCAATCCTAAAGAAAATCAACTCTGAATATTCATTGGAAGGACTGATACTGAAGCTTAAACTCCAATACTTTGGCCAAAGAGCCAACTAATTGGAAAAAAAACAACCCTGATGCTGAGAAAGACTGAGGGCAGGAGAAGGGGCAGGAGAGGATGAGATGGTTGGATGGCATCATCAACTCAAGGGACATGAGTCTGAGCAAACTCCGGGAGATAGTGAAGGATAGGGAAGCCTGGCATGCTGCAGTCCATGGGGATCACAAAGAGTTGGACACAACTGAGTGACTGAACAACAATGTGTCAGAGCCCCATGTCTGGTTATGAGTACGTGCGTGGATGAGGGAAGGAGTAATCTTCTTTTCCCCCTGGTGTGTCTTTCCTATAGGTCCCCAGCTGGGAGAGTCAGTCCCAGGATGTGACTTACCAGACAAGAAGATCGTGAGTGCTTTTCTGCCAACACCGAGAGGGATCCTGAAATGATGAACTGGCACAGAAGAGAGGTGGTTTAGAAAGAGGTCAGGGGTTAGGGTCCCTGTCTTCAGGTTTCCATTATTCTGTTTACACACATATTCTCTCATACACACTATGTTCCTCTGCTGAGACCCTAGCTCAACATGAGGGGAAAGAATGAACGAATGGATGAATGAGTGCCTGTTTTGCACCACATCACAGGGCAGTGAAGTGGGATCCAGCAGATTAGTTGTAAATTCTGGCTTGAAACTCATGTGATCTTGGGTAAGTTACTCATTTCTCAAATATTTATTTCTTCATTTGAAAAGGGGGAAAAGGACATGTCTTCCTAAGTATCATTGTCACTAGAAAATTTATGCCCCTCATCTGGCATTTAGTCTATCTTGCACATAGTAGATCCTATACAGTCAATGTTGTGTATTTCTTTTTCTTTTACCTTTCTACGTGCAATATCTTGTTGGTTTCCTACCCATATCTCAGGATTCATTTGGGCATGGGGGCTCGGGATCGGGAGAAGGAAAGGCTACCAGCTGTACTGCTTTGAGATGTTTTAACCCAACCTCAGTCCTTGCCTGTCTGCACACCTAGGTGAGTACCTTTTAGCGACTCAGAAAAGTGTCACATGTCTACAAAACTGATATACTCTGCATATAAGTTAAATAACCTTCTGCTACTGCTGCTAAGTCACTTTAGTTGTGTCCGACTCTGTGCGACCCCAAAGACGGCAGCCCACCAGGCTCCACCGTCCCTGGGATTCTCCAGGCAAGAACACTGGAGTGGGTTGCCATTTCCTTCTCCAAAATAACCTTCTAGGGAGTCACAAATCATTCTGAGAATCTGATGAAAGCTATGGACTTTGACAGAAAACACCCCCCAAGTCTTTTACCAGAATGGGGACTCAGAAGCCCTTCAGTGGCTGAGTCCCCATTTTTTTAATGGCTTATTGACCCTTGAGCATGTGTGGGAATCCTTTTCTCCTGGAGTTCAGGCTGTGGGTCTACACTGAACAACACTTGAGGGCTGTTCCCAATATATTTTTTTATACATGGTGCTTTTGTGGGAATTAGAAAATGGTAGCTCCTCTGGGTTGATAAACTAGAAAAATATTCCCTGCCCTCTGGGGTGGGTGGATTAGGAAAGTGGCCTTTCTGGGTGAATGCTGTCTTGCAATGTCTAGTAACCCTTGGTGTTATGGATGAATTATGTCCCCTCAAAACATATCTTTTGAAGCCCTAACCTACAGTACCTCTGAATGTGACTCTCTTTGGAGACAGGGCCTTTAAATAGATGATTAAGGGGGATTTTCATGGTCCCCAGTGGTTAGGAATCTGCCTTGCAATGCAAAGGATGTGGGTTCAATACGTGGTCAGGGAACTAAGATCCCATCTGCCACTAAGCCCATGCACACAACTACTGAGCCTGCATACTGCAGCTAAGTCGCAGCACAGCCAAATAAACAAATAAATACATGAAAAATCAACCAAACAACAACCAAAAAATTTGACTTAAAAAAGAGCTGACTAAGGTTAAAGGGGATCATCAGGGGTGGACTCGGACCTGAACCGATATGACTTATGTTCTTATGAAACGAGGAGATTAGTGAGTGTTAATGGCCTTGGTAGGGAGGCCAGAGGTCCCCAAGGAGCAGGAGGAAATAAAATTACAAGTGGCAGACGTTTTTTTCTTTTCTCTTCTAATAGTGTGTTGTCATGGTGATATCTGGTTCTGTCTGAACTTAACTGTATCTCAAACCTTGGGCTAACCAATGTATTTTTCTCATGGAAATCTCTTCCTTAAGCTATGCTAATGAACTATGTATTTGCTTAGAAGTCTGCCTTTCTTCACGATTCATGTCAATTGTTTCATGGCTGGGGATGACTCACCTTGTGCCAATGCTATCTCAACATACATGTGGGTGAGGGGCCTGGTGCAACTCTCAGTTTTGAGGTGTTCCCTTTCTCGAATTAGCAGCTTGCTAATAGGTATATAATTCCTTGCTAAAAACTAACAAGGGGGCACTCTTTCTGTCCCCTTCTGATGCCTATGTCAGAAGCTTTCTCTATCTCTTTTATACTTTAATAAAACTTGATTACACAAAAAGCTCTGAGCGATCAAGCCTTGTCACTCACCCCATATCAAATTCCTCTTCTTCGGAGGCCAAAAATCCCAGCATTGTTCACAGCTCGGCTTGTAGCAGCAACCTTACATTAGCATATACACACACACACACACACATTTTCATTAGGGTATGCACATACACACACACACACACAACCATGCAAAGACTCAAGGGAAGAGATAGCTGTTTACTAGCCAAGGTGAGAGGCCTCAGCAGAAACCAAACCTGCTGGCACTTTGATCTCAGATCTCTGCCCTCTAGAACTGTGAGATACCACATTTCCGTTGTGTAAGTCACCCAGTCAGTGGTACTCGTCAGGGCAGCCCAAGCAAAGTAGTTCGTTTGATGAACAAGACCTGAGCTGGGTTTCCATCCAGCCTGCCCCTTTGGCTGGGAACCTGCAGGGCACAACTTGACAAGGTGGCCCAGAGTGTGCTGGCACTTTCTGAGAACCTGGTTGCGAGGTGACTCGTATTACTCACCCAGATGCCTCCCCAGAAGGGAAAGCCTCCATAGAATGAAACAGCAGTATAGTTCCCCACAAGGACAGTCCCCATGACGGAACCGAGGCCGAGGTGAATCAGGCCGATCAGGATCTGGGTGGCCTGTCAGGAGAGCCACAAATGGAAGCCTTTGTTTCTGAGTCTGGATTCTGCCCCCTTTTTATTTTAATAAATCTTTTGTTTCCCTGGTCTAAAACATAATATGGAAAAATATAAAATTGAAATAAAAACTGCCCACCATTCCCCCTCACTCAGAGAAAACAATGGTTTACATTTTGTTGGATAAACTTCCATTATTCTTTTCAGATATATACATGGATAATTCACAATGTCTCTATAGATTTAACATTTCATCATGAACATGTCCCTGTAGAATTAAATATCCTTCAAACATATTTTTTTAAGGGCGGCCCAGATTCTGTCATGTGGATGCTCCTTGGAGTCATTGGAGCAGAGAGCTTGTACCGGTAAGACTGTTTCTATTTTTTTCATACTATAAATAACACTGTGATGAACATCTTTGTAGATAAATCTTCGTGCTCATCACTTATGTCTTTAGGATATTGTTATGGATTGAATTGTGACTACCTCTCCCTCATCAAATTTGTGTGCTGACATTCTGATCCCCAGCACCTCATATTATAGCTTTGTTTGGAAATACTGTCACTGCAGATAAAACGAGGTCATATAAGGTGTACTGGAATAGGCTGAACCCCTAATCCTATATGTGTGTGCGTGCTCAGTCGTGTCTGACTCTTTACGACCCCGTAGCCTGTAGCCCGCCAGGCTCCTCTGTCCATGGGCTTCTCCAGGCAAGAATACTGGAATGGGTTTACATTTACTTCTCCAGGGGATCTTCCTGATCCATGGATCAAAGTTGCATCTCCTGCATTTTCTGCATTGGCAGGCAGATTCTTTACCATGGCGCCACCTAGGAAACCCTTAATCTTATATGACTGCTGTCCTTTTTAAATTTTTTGGCCATGCCACATGACGCGCAGGATCTTAGTTGCTCGGCTATCAAACCCATACCCCTTGCAGTGGAAGTGCTGAGCACTAACCACTGGACCACCAGGGAAGTCCCTGACTGCTGTCCTTTGGAAGAGAACGCCAAGTGGAGAGACACATTCATGAACACAAGAAAACACCATGGGTGTCAGGATTGAAGTTATGCTGCCACAAGCCAAGGAACTATTACTAGGAGAGAGGCCTGGAACAGACCCTTCCCTAGTGGCTCCTCCTCTGAAGGACCTATCCTTCAGAGAAAGCATGGCCCTGTGGACAGTTTGATTGTGCTTGGCCTCCAGAACCGTGAGAATAAAATCCTGTTGTTTGAAGCCACCCAGTTTATGGCACTTTGTGACGGCAGCCCTTGGAAACTCATGCAGGTATGTTCTCACACAACTACTATACACACTAATGGTATACAGATGACAAACATGGCAGCAGATATGAAGATATTATTTCCTTAAATTTGCACAATAACAAATTATATGCAATGTCTGTCTCTGGTTGTTTTTTCCATTAATGTCACATCTTGGGGTTATATCCACATTGTTGCCCAAAGAGCTTACTTGTTCTTTTTAAAGCTTCACTACATTTCATTCTTTGGAGGTACGATACATGGCTTTAACCAGGATTTTGTTGATGGATATTTTGGTTGTTTCCATTCTTTTGTGATCACCGGCTGTGCTGCCATGGGTAAGCTCATACCTGTCACACATTTCTTGCATGTGCAGGTATAGTTGCAGGACAAAGTCTCAGAAATGGAACGATTGGGTATTTTGTAAATGTGGCAGATACAAATTGGCCTACAGATTGTGTTTATTGACATTCCCATGGACAGTGAAAGGGGGGTGGGGCTAGGATTTGAGCTCCAGACAGTCTGGATCAGAATCCAGATGCTGCAGTGAAATGGGCCTCTCCTTGAACTACCTAGGACAACCTCTTAGGGGGAAAGTTGTTGGGATCTCTTATTTTGTTAGTTCTCTAATGTGATTTTTTTCTTCTTGGGCAGATATTCCATTCAAGCTCTTTTAGATTTCACCTCATGGTCTGCTGAACCCACTTTCTTCCAAAGACTACATGGATCAACACAGGTGTCAACTTACTGCCTTTTTTCCCCATTGCTTTTCTTCCTCTTTCTTAAAATGCCTGAGTCAAAAAATACAAGGCCCTGCACAGAGGCCCTAGTGATGCTGCACAGCTGAGCTTTCTCATAGATCTGAGTTTGGCGAGGCCGGGCAGGCTCCAACCCCACTTACTAGATTTGGAGTGTCTGTATTTCCAAAACTCCCCCCCTCCTCCAGCTTCAGGCATGTGACCCCCCTCCCTGCAGAGTGAAGTTTCACTTACCCCTAAGGCTTTGCCTTCTTTTAGGGTTCTCTCGGTGGGTTGCTGACTCACACATGGTGGGTTCCCGTGAATTACATGGACTTGGGACTGGTTTGGATATATGGGCACCTGAGACACGCCCCCAGGTAACACTGTATACCCATTTGGGGGTGTCACCACAAACACAGAGTTGGCCATGGGGCCTGCTGAAGTTGTTGGATTCATGCTGCTGAGAAACAAGCACAATAAAATAAATAACAAGGGCCTACTGTATAGCACAGGGAACTGTACTCAATGTCTTGTAATAACCTATAATGACAAAGAATCTGAAAAAGTATACACACATACACACAGAGGTTACTGGTGAATTCTGGTCTGGTTTAAAATTTTCTTTTCTTTTTCTACTTTTTTTGGATCAGACCCCCCAAAGCTGGTACAATAAACCCTGCCACATGCTCCACCCCACACCCAGGTTCATTCAAATCTCATTTGGCAGCAAACCTTATCACTGCCCCTCAGTTATCCATAGAAACTATTATACCAAGGGTACTCACTTTGCTCTGCCAGCAGCGAAGTCTCTCTCACTTCCTTCTGTCTATTCCCAGTTCTTTGCGGTAGGTGGCTTGTTTTTCCTTAGAGAGTGAACACACTGGGTTGGGTTTGGGGATGTGTTTAAAAAAGATCCAAAGTCCACTTTGCTTTCCTCCCAGATACAGACTTGGTTACCAGTTACACAGAGCTCAGCTTCCACACCCATATTTACTTCCTGATTTGGTCAAAGAACCACTTAATTGCAATTCAGTATTAATTGGAGAAGGAAGAGTTGTGTGTGGTGCTCTAGGAAACACAGGAAGGAGCTGGGTGTACAGTGGTCACATCCCAGCTGTAACACAAGACAGAGCAACATAAAGAATCCAGTAGAGAAACAAGAGACCCTCGAAGGAGAATGAAGGAGAAACTGATTCACTGGATATGAAGAGATCAGGAAATACTTCAAACAAAAAGTGGAATTTGAAATCAATAAACTGCATGAGAAAAAGTGAGCCACAGCCTGTAAAATAAGAATTGCAATGAACTTAAGTCATAAACTCTACATTAGAGTCTGCAGAAAAGCAGAAAATACCCAAGAGTGGGCAGGCATATTAGTGCATCCATGATGAACATCACGTGAATTACACAGGCAAAGTGTACAAAAACTGTCGCGGACGCCATCCTCCCGAGGGAATCCCTGGGTCCTACCGGGGCTGGACCCCGTAAGTGGTGCCCGAACCAGGCTCCCAGTAAGGTAAGCCCCAATTGTGCAGTTTTCAGACAGCTAGGACCCCACTCAAGGGTGCCCAGGACCCTTATAAGATAGGTAGGGTAAAGAAGGGTGTGAAGTAGTGAAATCTTTTCGAAGAGAAAAGTAGAAAAGACAGTAGATTTTCTGACATGGGTAACACTGAAACTAAAGAACGGCAACTCTTTATACAAGTAATCTTGAAACTGTTAAAGAGGGTACAAAATAAATAAAAATAGTCTCAAAAAAAAAAAAAAAAAAAAGAAGGGAGGCTGTGCTCTACCTCCCGAGGATAGAGAAAGATCTAAAGATAGAAAAAGAGCTAAAGAGTGAAAAGGAGAGAGGAACGGAGGAGAAAGAAATCAGGGAACGCAGCAAGATAGAGAAAGGAAGAAAGGAAGTTAGAAAAAGAGATACAGAGAGAAAGATAGGGAAGAGGGAAGAAAAGTTAGGGAAAGAGAAAGAGGGTAAAGGGAAAGAAACGAAAGAAAGAGAAGGGTAGCGAGAAAGGAAGGGGGAGAGAAAAGTGAGAAAGGCAGCGAGAGAGAGAGACAGTAAGAAGGAAGAAGGGAGAATGAAAGAGGGAAACAAGAAGGAAATGATAGAAAGTGAAAGAGAAGAGGAAGGAAAGAAGGTAGAGTGAGGGAAAGAAAACTTGAAAAAGATTGAAAGAGAGGAAGGAAGAAAAAAATAGAGGACAGAGGAGAGGACTTACAGTACGCTGCCGCCGGGCGCCCTGGAGAGCCCCCCCCCCCCGTGCGCAAATCTTTAAAAACTTACCACCACTTTCTGATTTAAGGCGATCGCCGCCGCCTCCGTTTGCGCCTCCCAGAGCCCAGGAATTCCCCTACTTTGCCCCCAGAGCCTCTCAAAGCGTGGCCTAAGCCTGAGGAAGATAAAAAGTTTTTTGAACAAAGGAGCTTTTAAAGCAGACGCTTACACAGGATGCAGAGCCTGCTCCTCGGAAAAAACCCCCTCAGGGGGGGTCTCACCCAGGCTAGGAGAAAATCAAGCGGAACCGGAACAGGTAAATGGATTTAGCAATAGTATTAACCCCTGACGTGCCGGGTTACTCCAATTTCAATGGGAGTGGCTGGCCCCCTACCTGAGGGCATTGTAGGACTTGTGCTGGGGCTGGGGCATAGCTCGCTTATTCTTCAAGGAATTTCGGTGGTGCCTGGTGTAGTAGATTCTGATTATATTGAAAAATTAAAGTTTTTGATCTCGCCGCCTACCAAAAACTGTGCAAATTAATAAAGGTCAAAGAGTAACACAGCTTTTGCTTTTACCTTATTATCAAAAAAAAAAAAAAAAAAACCTTGACTTCTCAAGCTAGGGGCCACAGAGCATTTGGATCTAGTGTTCTAGCCTTTTGGGTGCAGGAAATTACAGCTCCAAGGCCTTTAAAAGATCTTTTAATTCAAAGGAATAAAATGTCAGGACTGGGTTACGAGCAGTTATTTAGGCTTTTCAACATTTAAAAGACCACACCTTCAATCTTTTGACTGACTCCTGATATATTGTAGGGTTGTTTCCTCTTATAGAGACTGCTAATATTCCAGAAAATAAAATTACTATCTTCTTGTTATCTGATTTACAAAAAAGAGATTAAACACAGAGATAAAAAATATTTTGTGGGACATATTAGAGCTCATTCTGGCTTGCCCGGCCCTTTACATGAAGGAAATGCTTTGGCAGATGCATTGACTAAAGTAATTGCTTTAAACTTACATAAAAAGATTGATAAGGCCAAAAATTCTCACAAAATTCACCATCAAAATGCAGCTGGTTTAAGGTATAAATTTCATATCCCAGCCAGATGTGTTGCTAACTTGTGGGAGAGGGTATATTTGTATTTTTCTACAGGACGCAGATTCTCCGATTTGGATCCTGCGTAAACCAAGGAATATCAGCCTCTTTTCTCTCCTCTATTTTCTTAACTGCGAAATTCTTTCCTTATCTCTTTATCTATTCTTTTAATCGCCGAAGCCGTCCTCCCGAGGGAATCCCTGGGTCCTACCGGGGCTGGACCCCAGTAGGGGATCGTGATGGAATAGTCCATGACACACTCACCTTTGTATTCCTACTGACACATAATAGGCACTAAGCAAATGCTTGCTGAGTGAACAGATGAAACTGATCAGATGGCTAGAATTTGGTAAAATGGTCAATGTAAGAACCTTATCACAGGCAGAGGGAACGGAGGAGGGCAAAGGCATGAAGAGAGAAGATGTAGGACATATTTTGGATATGGCAAGGTTTATATATTCAAAGTTATGATTTTTCCAGTAATCATCTATGGATGTGAGAATTGGACCATAAAAAAGCCCGAGCATCAAAGAATAGGTGCTTTTGAATTGTGGTGCTGGAGAAGACTCTTGAGAGTCCCTTGGACTACACGGAGACCCAAACCAGTAAATCCTAAAGGAAATCAACCCTTAATATTCATTGGAAGGACTGATGTGCTGTGCTGTGCTTAGTTGCTTAGTTGTGTCCAACTCTGTGACCCCACGGACTGTAGCCCTCCAGGCTCCTCCACGGGGATTCCAGGCAAGAATACTTAAGTAGGTTGCCATGCCCTCCTCCAGGGGATATTCTCAACCCAGGGATCAAACCCAGGTCTCTGGCATTGCAGGAAGATTCTTTACCAGCTAAGCTACCTGAGAAGCCCCTAAGAAGGACTGATGCTGAAGCTCCAATACTTTGACCACGTGATGTGAAGAACTGACTCACTGGAAAAGACCCTGATGCTGGGAAATACTGAGGGCAAAAGGAGAAGGGGGATGCAGAGGATGAGACGGTTAGATAGCATCGCTGACTCAATGGACATGAATTTGAGCAAACTCTGGGAGAAAGTGAAGGACAGGGAAGTCTGGCATGCTACAGTCCATGGGATTGCAAGACTTGGACATGACTCGGTGACTGAACAAGAACAAAAATAGAGGCTAAGGCAATCAACTAAACCATGCAGAAGGAATCAATGTGCAAACAAAGCCTGCACCTGGAGGAAGAATAATACTCATTCAAGCTGGTAAAAAAAGACAGAGGCCAACTTCTTGACATCATTCTTTCTGACGTACATTGCATAATGATTGGCTAGTCATGAGGAAGTTTTTCCAAAGTCGCAGAATTTCTCTTGGGTTTTGTTTCTTTGAAATTGTTTTTAAAAAATATGATATATTAACAGCAAGCATTTTTTAAAAATTTGAAGTGTCACCAACTTTTTATCCTGTTTAAATGGCAAGTACACTCACTAATTTCAACAATTTCCTGTCATTACACAAGATTTCCTCATAAGATGTAAAAGTTAAAACCACATAAATCCACACAAAATAAACCATTACTCTATGAAATCATTTCAGGGAGATTGGTTAGTGTAACTCTTTTAATACTTCTTACTTGTTACACAAAAGACTACTTTACCTGTTCAAATTATTTATTATAGTCATCAAAACATTGACTATATGGTATTATATAACCCAACAATTCTACTTATATATAT
>NW_011494777.1:6528634-6533211 GCF_000754665.1 Bison bison bison | reverse complement strand
ATATATATATATATATATATATATATATGTATTTTCCCAAGTAGTAAAGAACCCACCTGCCAATGCAGGAGATATAAGAGACGTGGGTTCAATCCCTGGGTCGGGAAGATCCCTGGAGAAGAGCATGGCAACCCACTCCAGTATTCTTGCCTAGAGAATTCCATGGACAAAGGAGCCTGGTGGGCCACAGTCCATGGGGTTGCACAGAGTTGGACATGACTGTCAGATATGACTGAGCGACTTCACTTTCACTTTTCACTTTCATGCATTGGAGAAGGAAATGGCAACCCACTCCAGTATTCTTGCTTGGAGAATCCCAGGGATGGGGAGCCTGGTAGGCTGCCGTCTACGGGATCGCACAGAGTCGGACACGACTGAAGTGACTTAGTAGTAGTAGTAGTAGTAGTATATGAAATGAAACTATAAGTCCACATGCAAACATATACAGAAATGTTAAAAACAGTCAAAAAGTGGCAACCACTGAAACGTCCTTAATTTGATAAAAGGATAAACAAAAATGGTATAGACATCCCTGGATATCACTCTACAACAAGAAAAAATAATGAAGTACTTAATACCTGCTACAATACAGATGGACTAAGCTAAGTGAAGGAAGCCACACACACAAATTCTGAGATTTCATGTCTATGGTATATCCAAAAAAGGAGAATCCATAGAGATAGAAAGTGGATTAGTGGTTTTCTATGGCTCAAAGCAGGTGCAGTAGTGGGTGACTGCTATGAGTATAAAGATTGTTTGGGGGTAAAAAAAAAAGATTCTAAAATTAGATAGTAGTGAAGGCTACAGAACTCTGAACAGTCTAAAAGCCATTGCCTTGTACACTTAACTTCTTTCGTTTAAAACGTTTTAATTATATGTTGGAGTATAGATGACTAACAATGTGTGTTAGTTTCAGGTATACAGCAAAGTGGTTCAGTTACGCATATACGTATATCTATTCTTTTTCTAATTCTTTTCCCGTTTAGGTTATTATGCCTTGTATAGTTTGTGCTGTGCTGTGCTTAGTCGTCCAATCGTGTCTGATTTTTTGCGACCCCATGGATTGTAGCCCACCAGGAACCTCTGTCGGTGGGGATTCTCCAGGCAAGAATACTGGAGTGGGTTGCCATGCCTTCCTCCAGGGAATCTTCCCAACCCAGGAATCAAACCCAGGTCTCCTGCATTACAGGCAGATTTTTAACTGTCTGAGCTACCAGGGAAGCCCCTTGTATACTTTAAATGGCTCAATTATATGGTATGTGAATTATATCTCAAAACAAAGCACTTAATTAGCTGGGAGATTACCAAGACATGAATAACTCTAACCAACTGTACCCTGGAGCTCATGAATGCTGAAGGGAAAAAGAAACTATGAGAATAACAGCCACCTCAGAAATTATGAACAAGAGCCTGTACAAGTGAAGCCAGAGAATAGAAGGACCAAAACATAGAATGAAATCCCAGAACAAGAGAAAGATCAGACAGAAATACTTCAAAATATATTTTGATCTTCAGCATCTCTGTCCGTGCTAAACACTTCTGGGAGTTGAGAACTCATTGCTACTCTTGTTCTCTAGTTAGGGGAAGGTAACGAATGGGTTATCTTTCCTTAGTGAGCTAGAGAGAACTGAGTATCCCCCAAAAATGCAGTCTCTACATTGATCCCACTCATTCTGGGCCTGCTGATGGCTTATGCAAACTTTTGTACATTACTGTATCACTCGGGATCCTGGAAGAAAACAGAAGTCAGTCTTAAAGTGTTTAACTAAAGGAAGATTAATAAAGAACTGTTAACAGAAATATGAGCAGAGTCATGGGAACGGAAAGTGATGTTGACACATTTGGGAACCAATATTGGAGGGAAGCTATCACTTCCCCTAAGCCTTAAGGGGCAAGGTGCAGGAACCACGTAACCACAGCAGTAAGAGTTGCAGCTCTGTAGCTGAGGAAGTGTGATGCCTCACAACCGAGGCCTTACATAGAAGAACCCAGTTACTGTCAAAACTGTGACCAGAAAAAGGGACTTGTTTTCTCCAGACTTCCAGTTTGATTCAATGAACACCACCCGAAGGATAAAACCAAGGCATGAGATGTTGCAGTCCATGTGGGCTAGCCTCCCAGGGTCCAGAGCAGGGCACCTGCTTCCTGAATCTCCCCTCCCCACTTTTCCATTGTGTCCCTGGGGGCTGATCTTTACATGAATTTCCTCAACAGGCACCCTTCCCCTCCTACTCCAGCTGGTTGCAAATAGCAAGACACTCTATTAGGAGATTGCAGGAGAGAAAGGGCAAATTATTTAATTCTCTCACTTTCCCCCTCTGTGATGTTTCAAGGGCTGGTGGGCTCCTTGACCAAAGGTCGAAGTGGCTTCTCTGCTTAGCTCTGTCTCTTGAGGAACCACTGCTTGCTGCATCAGGCTTGAAAGATTATGATTTGCTTCTGTTCTTAAACAACTTGTGATATTATTCTCTCACTTGTGGTTTCTCTACATCCCGCCCACATTTTGCAAAAAGCCCCTGTATTAACTATCCCTCAAATGAGCCCATTTGAACATTCCTTCTTAGTCTGATCAGTTACCTGGCTGTTCTAAGAATAGAAAATGGATTCACCGTTAGAACAGTTTGAACAGGCAAGTGGAGACTTGTCTCTCTCTCTGGTCTTCCTGATCCTGCCCCAAATGGAAGCAAACATGATCCCGATGACTTTGGTTTTCATCTCAAGGAAGAATCTGGAGTCCTACTTATTCAAATTAATACAGGGGTTCCAATAAGGCCATGACAACTATCCTCCCCTGGGGAAGGCCTGATTCATGAAAAGTTTAGAGCAACTGTAGCTATCATTTTTTTTTTTTCTACCTAATGAATATATTTTTTTCTACTTTCTCTTTGGAAAAAAGAGGGCATATAACCTCCAACTCACTCAACAATTATTTCTCCATTATTAGAGCACATTTTTTTTTCCCTGTTGTGGAAAAGCCCTTGGGGAATAAGAGCTAGGAGTGGGGAATCCATGAGCCTGCTAGGATACCGGTCAAGGCTTCAGTCTTTTTGATTTGAAGCATTGTACCTGTAGGACCAGCATGTTTTGCAAGAAAGAAACACTGAGGAAAATCAAAATGTACAGAGGTAAATCAGTTTAATTTATATATTTCTAGAATTCTCAACTTTAAACGCCTAGATTCTCCTTTCCCCCAAATAAATGCAAGAATGTCTAATGCTGAAACAATACAGTTGTGTAAAGTGTCAGTTCCTCAAGTTCAAGACATTTCTGAACAATGAAGAGGAAAGTATTTCCTTCAAAAGGTTTCCTCTAAATTGAATTGACAGTCTGTCCTTGGAGGGCAGGAAAGAATAAAGACTGTAAAGTCTCTTGAAACAGTAGAGTTCTATTTTGATCTGTTTCAAGAAACTATTTAGCCCTTATATACAAATAGCTCCTAAGAAGAAAAACAATAAGAAGTTATACAAGAAAAGTCTCTCCATGCCTAGGTAAAATTAAAATGTAGGCTCCACAGTCACTATTTACAAAGAAAGCCAAATAATGAATTATATCCTGTAAGTTGTATAAATTTAAGTGAGTGAGTGAAGTCGCTCCGTCATGTCCGACTCTTTGCAACCCCGTGGACTCCTCCGTCCATGGGATTCTCCAGGCAAGAATACTGGAATGGGTTGCCATTTCCTTCTCTAGGGGATCTTCCCAACTCAGGGATTGAACCCAGGTTTCCCACATTGAAGGCAGATGCTTTAACCTCTGAGCCACCAGGAAAGCCCAATGTATAAATATATTAGATATTAAAAATTAGTTGCCATATAACTGAACTTTATGATGACTTTCTATTTGGAAAAAAATATTTCTCAAGTGAAAAAACTAAATAACAAAACTGTGTTTAAAAATATTCAGTTGAGTTCAATTCAGTCACTCAGTTGTGTCCGACTCTTTGTGACCCCATGAGTTGCAGCACGCCAGGCTTCCCTGTCCATCACCAACTCCCAGAGTTCACTCAGACTCACGTCCATCGAGTCAGTGATGCCATCCAACCATCTCATCCTCTGTCGTCCCCTTCTCCTCCTGCCCCCAATCCCTCCCAGCATCAGAGCCTTTTCCAATGAGTCAACTCTTTGCATGAGGTGGCCAAAGTACTGGAGTTTCAGCTTTAGCATCATTCCTTCCAAAGAACACCCAGGACTGATATCCTTTAGAATGGACTGGTTGGATCTCCTTGCAGTCCAAGGGACTCTCAAGAGTCTTCTCCAACACCACAGTTCAAAAGCATCAATTCTTCAGCGCTCAGCTTTCTTCACAGTCCAACTCTCACATCCATACGTAACCACTGGAAAAACCATAGCCTTGACTAGACTGACCTTTGTTGGCAAAGTCATGTCTCTGCTTTTGAATATGCTATCTAGGTTGGTCATAACTTTCCTTCCAAGGAGTAAGCATCTTTTAATTTCATGGCTGCAATCACCATCTGCCATGATTTTGGAGCTCAAAAAAATAAAGTCAGCCACTTTCCACTGTTTCCCCATCTATTTCCCATGAAGTGATGGGACCTGATGCCATGATCTTAGTTTTCTGAA
>NW_011494777.1:6520097-6528534 GCF_000754665.1 Bison bison bison | reverse complement strand
GAGGCTCTTTAGTTCTTCTTCACTTTCTGCCATAAGGGGGGTGTCATCTGCATATCTGAGGTTATTGATATTTCTCCTGGCAATCTTGATTCCATCGCGTGCTTCTTCCAGCCCAGCGTTTCTCATGATGTATTCTGCTGCTGCTGCTGCTAAGTCACTTCAGTCGTGTCCGACTCTGTGCGACCCCAGAGACAGCAGTCCACCAGGCTCCCCCGTCCCTGGGATTCTCCAGGCAAGAACACTGGAGTGGGTTGCCATTTCCTTTTCCAGTGCAGGAAAGTGAAAAGTGAAAGTGAAGTCACTCAGTCGTGTCCAACTCTTATCGACCCCATGGACTACTGCCTACCAGGCTCCTCCATCCATGGGATTTTCCAGGCAAGAGTACTGGAGTGGGGTGCCATTGCCTTCTCCGGATGTACTCTGCATATAAGTTAAATAAGCAGGGTGACAATATACAGCCTTGACATACCCCTTTTCCTATTTGGAACCAGTCTGTTGTCCCATGTCCAGTCTTAACTGTTGCTTCCTGACCTGCATATAGGTTTCTCAAGAGGCAGGTCAGGTGGTTTGGTATTCCCATCTCTTTCAGAATTTTCCACAGTTTATTGTGATCCACACAGTCAAAGGCTTTGGCATAGTCAATAAAGCAGAAACAGATGTTTTTTCTGGAACTCTCTTGCTTTTTCGATGATCCAGCAGATGTTGGCAATTTGATCTCTGGTTCCTCTGCCTTTTCTAAAACCAGCTTAAAAATATTATACTTGAAAATAGTAAAATGAGATAATGTATAAATACTAGATGAGATAAAATTTTAAATAGGATTCAGTTTATTGAAGTATAATCCCCTTATAACAGTTTTTCTTTTTTTTTTTTAGGGAGAAAAAGAGACAATTTAACATTGTGTGTAATGGCCTCACATTCTATGCTAGCTGCACCAAAAAAAAAAGTAATTGACAACAGGCTAACAATTAGCAGTCATACAAATGTGAATAAAAGAAGGCAAAAACATACAGGTGACTGCAGCATACTATTTCTCTCTTTTTTTGTTGTTGTTACTGAATGTGGTTTTACAACATGAAATTAAATCTCAAATATTGAGTTTTATAGCCCACTTTGTTTTTCATATTCTTGAGCACAATGATGGACTTTCTCTTGTGTGTGACTTCCTAAAGATAGTTTTAATTTAGAATGCTTTCCTTCCAGGAGATTAACTCCTTCTTTGTATATGTGTACAAGAAACTTCTAGTGTTAATTGTTAGGTAGTCTCTAGCGAATCCAGATACTCCTGTGGCTTCTACCAGCTCAGTCTATATTTAATGCTTTCTTCATAGTTTGACATTTATGCGATGATTTAATAGCTGGGAAATGCAGTGTTTACACTATGGAGGGGAAATTATTGCATACCTAGTATGATGCACAACTCTTCTTTCAAAGTCTGTGTACCAATACACTGTATCAAAAATACTGGTTAGAAAATGAAGTTAGATAAGGCAATGGGAGATTGAGCACTGTACATAAAACAGTGATATTTGGGAGAAAACATAATTTATTCAGTCTTGCCCTCTCACTTTACACAGGAAGTAATTGACACTTGCTTACCACCTATAGCTGCTGCTGCTAAGTTGCTTCAGCTGTGTCCGACGCTGTGCGACCCCATAGACGGCAGCCCACCAGGCTCCTCCGTCCATGGGATTTTCCAGGCAAGAGTACTGGGGTGGGTTGCCATTGCCTTCTCCACCACCTATAGCTACTTAGTGGCAAAACAAGGGTTGTTCTGCTATTTTCCAGCCCAGCATAGATAGTACCTTCACTGTGATATAAAGGGCAAAAATATATATAATAAAATATCTATTTCATTTTGTACAATTTCAGGCCTGAATATATTAATTATACGTCTGTACTTTTTTATAATAACGAATTTGTATTTGAGGGAAATAAGAAAATCGGAAGCCATCTGTACAAGAAACACACACACACATACATACAAGCGTGTGCAAACAAGAGCAGAGGTAGAGTAGGAATTACTACTGTAAGTAATAAAGAACAGATTTATTACTCTAAGATAGGAAAAAGAAGGATCAAATGTTAATCTTTAAAATGTAGGCAGACCATGTCAAGGCCAATTACAAAATGCTGAAATAGAGAAAATGAAGAATATTTTCATAGTTAACCAGGGCAAATACAGCGTTAATTTCCTGTGATGTGACATGGGTTAGGGAACTGGAAAATACCCTGGAGAATGTATGCACTGTGTATTAGTCACTCAGATGCGTCTGACTCTTTGTGACCCCATGGACTGTAGCCTACCAGGCTTCTCTATCCGTGGAATTTTCCAGGCAAGAATACTGGAGTAGGTTGCCATTCCCTTCTCCAGGGGATCTTCCCAACCCAGGGATTGAACCCAGGTCTCCTGCATTGCAGGTGGTTTCTTTACCAACTGAGCCACCAAGGAAGACATATGTTCATGTGGTGATCTCGACATAATCTTGGGTGCTATCATTGTTACAAGTCAATGGGGTAATCCAGGATTGGTTGGAAGGATGGTTATAAAAGCAGCTTGGCAGAAGCTACATGGTGAACCCATGGGGATAGGATCAGAGTAAGATAGAAAAAACCCAGCAAACTCCCAAATATATAACTTCAATGTGTAATGTTCACAACAGAGATTTTTTTTTAATTGATGTGCTATAAAATGTTAAAATATGCATATTGGAGAGACTGCCTTTTCTCCATTGTTCATTCTTGCCTCCTTTGTTGTAGATTAAAAGACCATAAGTGGGTGGATTTATTTCTGAATTACCCTCTTCCATTGATCTATGTGTCTGTTTTTGTGCCAGTACCATACTGTTTTGATTACTGTAACTTTGTAAAAATAATCTGAAGTCAAGGAGCATGATTCCTCCAGCTCTGTTCTTTCCCGATTGTTTTCACTTTTCACGGTCTTTGGTGTTTCCATACAAAATTTAAAATTATTTGATCCAGTTCTGTGAAAAATGCCATTGGCATTTTTATAAGGATTGCATTGCATAAGAATTATTTTTAAAATAACCTTTGCTACATTTTTAATTAAATGAGCTTCCTGTATTTCACGTATTTATTGCAATTTAATGATGATTTTATGTTAAAGGTGTCTTAGATCCCTTCTGTTACATAATTGCATGAGATAGTTACAAATGTAGGTTTCAGTGGGATGGTTGGTGCCAGGGCCTCTATTTATAGTATGGGTACCAAGGGAATCCCTGAAACATGACTCTTCATGGTCAGGCGACTTGCTTGCTTGCTTGCTTTCCATGAGTATCATTTCCTAAGTATATAACCCCATGTCAGGATATGTCCATTTTCTATGAAGATTTTCTATTGAAGATTCTATCTTCAATCTCAGTGGGTACAAGAAGGTTTCTACTGGCCATAACAGAGAGATGCTCAATTCTGAGCAGTTCTCTTAGGCATTGGTGGCATTGAGGCATTGGTGGCTTTATCTTCCTACTGATCCTCAGCTGGCAGCATTTAAGCTGAAGGCTTTGCTATCCATTGCTCTCCATGCTGCAATCCTCAGAAAGCCTGAAGCTTCCTGTCTCATCTCTCTCCAGTGTCCCAGGGTGGGTCCTGCAGGCAGTGGTGGGATCCTTCTTTTCTACCTCTTGCAAATTCTGAACTCCAGGTTCACAGCCCCCAGTCACACAGTCATGCCTTCTCTTAACATTGGTAGCTCTTTCTCCAGATGTTTTGTGGCAGTCCAGAAAATCCTACTTGGGTCTCAAAGATTGTATCAGTGGGGAATGCAGTTCATCCTGTAGACACCCACAAACCTGACTGTTGCATCTCCTCTCCCTCACCCTCAGGAGTAGATACACTCAAATGCCACACTCTTGCTGGGTGATGCTAGGTAATAGGAAAACCCCTCTTCATAAATCTGACAGCTTGCAGGGTCGGGGGCGGGGGGAGGTTATATGGTGCCCACCTGTGTTAGTCTTCTAAGGCTCCTGTAACAAAGTGTTGCAAATTGGGTGGTTTAGAACAACACAAGTTTATTGTCTTGTTCTTCTGAAGGTCGGAAGTCCCAAATCAAGGTCACCTCCCTCTGAAATCTATTCAAGAAGGACCCTTCTTTACCTCTTCCTTACTCCTGCTGATTTTCCAGAAATCTTTGGTATTGCCATTTCATAGCTCATGGATATATCACTCCAACCCTCTGTCTTCATATGATGTCTTGCCTGTGTGTCATCACATAAACTTGCCTATGTGTATGTCCATCTCAGTGTTCAAATTTCCCCTCTTTATAAGGACACCAGTCATAGTTTATAAAAGGCCCACCCTAATAACCTCTTTTGAACTTGATTACTTCCATAAAGACCATATTTTCAAATATGGTCCCATGATCAGGTGCTGGGGATTAGGACTCTACCATAGCTTTTCTGGAGACTTCCCTAGTGGATCCCCTGGAGAAGGAAATAGCAACCTGCTCCAGTATTCATGCCTGGAGAATCATGGACAGAAGAACCTGGCGAGCCCCAGTCCATGGGTCACAGAGAGTTGGACACACCTGAGTGACTAACACACACTTCACTTCCTTGGTGAATCAGATGGTAAAGAATCTGCCTGAAATGCAGGAGACCTGGGTTCGATTCCTAGGCCGGGAAGATCCCCTGGAGAAGGGAATGGCTACTCACTCTAGTATTCTTGCCTGGAGAATTCCACAGATGGAGGAGCCTGGTGGGCTATAGTCCATGGGGTCGCAAAGAGCCAGACACAATTGAGCGACCAACACTTTCACTTTTCACTTTCTTCTTTATCACTTTTCTGAGAGATGCAATTCAGCCCATAGTAACACCTCTTAGCAACTTCTCAATTGATCTTTTGGGCTTAGAATATTGAGTATATCTTCTGCTTTCAGAAGTGGACTCTGATCACCAATTCTTGGAAAATGGGAAGAACTCCACATAGCCTTTAACATCATCATGCTACAGCTATAATAAGGACTAATAAATGATGAAAAATAATAACTTACTGAGGGATTACCATAAACTAGGCACTGTTGTAAATCCTTTTTTGATGATGTATTGTCATTAATCCTTGTATCTGCTCTGTGGGCTAGGGACTATATTTCTGCTCTGTAAGTGTGTTAGTCATGTCCGACTCTTTGTGATGCCATGGACTGCCAGGCTCCTCTATCCATCAACTTCTTCAGAAAAGACGACTGGAGTGGGTTGCCATTCCGTTCTCCAGGGGATCTTCCCAACCCAGAGACTGAACCCACGTTTCCTGCATTGCAGGCAGATTCTTTACCATCTGAGCCACCATGGGTGAGGAATAAAAACATAGGGTCTTGCTATTGCTACGTCGACATCCTGCCTGTTTCCAAAGTTAGAGCCTCCTTCTTTCAGATGGAGTCCCTTCACTCAGGCGAATCTCTTCCAATGTGAGATAAAGTGGGCATTCAACATTACTTTCCTATATTCCCCAGACTGACTCCATTTTTCCATGTCAATTCAGATTGGCTTTTATGAAAGGAACAGTCAACTTGTGATCAAATTGCATCCTTTATTGAAGAGGTAGGAAAAAAGAGTACTGGAAAAGACTTCATTAGAATGCATTTTCCATGAGGTTTCTTAAAAAAAAAAATATGGAGTTCTTCACTAATTCACAATTAATTTTTTCTTGCCTGGAGTCACACTGGTTCTTTGCAAATTACAAAGACACAGAAGATTCAGACAGTGTGTAGCCTGGGTGAGTTGAGTGATAGCAGATTCCTCATTATTATATTATAACTGCTAAGTCACTTCAGTCGTGTCCAACTCTGTGTGACCCCATAGACGGAAGCCCACCAGGTTCCGCCATCCCTGGGATTCTCCAGGCAAGAACACTGGAGTGGGTTGCCATTTCCTTCTCCAATGCATGAAAGTGAAAAGTGAAAGGGAAATCGCTCAGTCGTGTCCGACTCTTTGCGACCCCATGGACTGCAGCCTACCAGGCCCCTCCGTCCATGGGATTTTCCAGGCAAGAGTACTGAAGTGGGGTGCCATTGCCTTCTCCAATAATAGCCTTATCCTTAGCCACTGAGTCAAAACAAGATAAAACAATAGCAATAACAAACAAGTAAACCTATGTGACCAGTTTAAACCATACAAAGAGAACAGCATCTACTCTGTCCTGGGGCAGGTTCAAGGACACATCGGACCTATGGCCCATCAGAAACTGGTGGTTTCATTGGATTACAAACAACCATGTCAAGCTAAATTATGACTCTTTGCAAAACAGCTTTCACCTTCAACTGGACTCTCGTGGGTCACAAGATTTCTTCTGGATCCTCTACTTCATGTTCTGGGTCAGAAAGAGAGATGTCCTTCTGGAATAGACAGCTATCTGGCTCAGATTACAGGATTTGGGGGAGTCACTATAGTTGCAGAAGGCATTCTGATGCTTCCCGCCCGAGTAAAACTTTGGTGTTTTTGCATTTTAAGTTTGTAGTAGAATATTGTTACATTAACACAGACACAAAAAACTGAAAACAATGAACATTCTGAACAATTTTATATTCAAGTGAAATACAGATCAGCATTTAAAGCTAAGCTCAATGGTTATTGAGGAGCATTGGAATTAGAAATAAAGCATAAGCAGTTTATGTAACTAATCTACTACTCTTGTATCTAATTACTAATTTTAGCTATTGAGCAACATTGAGTGTGAACCTAACTAATATATGAAACATTGATAAAATTCCTAAATACCTTTCAAGTTTACCCTCTTTAATTCTCTACAGTTCAAAATTAGGAATTCATCATTTGGCTCTAATGTGGCCTCTGTTGGAGCAATCATCTAATTATCCTTCTCTCTAGGCTTGTTCTTCTTCAATTCCATCTCTATTCTTCAGGTGAGTGACTTCTTCAAAATCATGCTCCTACACCTTTATCTAAATTCATCATGGCAATTCCATCCCCTTTGCTATTATTCAGTTCAGAGAGGAGCTGGACTAAAGCAACTGGGCCAGTGTGAGGTAAAGAAAGGCTTCCCTTTGGCTTCTGAGAGAGAGAAACTGTTTTTTCCTGCTGGATGTGAACCAGGAAGTATGCATCTTACAACTTTAGAATTAAGATTCCAGAGGAAGACAGAAAGAATCTGGATCACTGATACTTGTCACTGAGCTGTTGAATCAATTGATCCAGAAGTCCCTTACTTGGGAACTTGCTGTTATAAGACATGTTTTCTGATCGATTAAGCAGTTTGAATTAGGAGAGCTGTAATTTGCTGCAGAAAATACTGTCATGGAAATAATGATATAATCATAAAGTTTAATAAAGAAACACTGCTGTGTAAAACCCTTCAGTAGCATGCTGTTACTTACAGACTAAATTCCAAACTCTTTGGTAAGCTGGTTTATCTGTATTAGAAATTGGTCTCGATTTGCTTCTCTGCCTTCATTTTCCAGTTATCTCCTCTACACACTTATCCTGTGCATGCATGTGTGCTCGGTCATGTCTGACTCCTTGTGACCTCATGGACTGTAACTCGCCAGGCTCCTCTGTCCATGGGATTCTCCAAGCAAGAATACTGAAGTGGGTTGCCATGCTCTCCTCCAGGACATCTTCCCAACCCAGTGATCGAAACTGCATCTCCTGCATCTCCTGCATTGCAGGTAGATTCTTTACCACTGAGCCACCCTGGAAGCCCACATTATCCTCCAGGAATCCCACAAGTATCTATTCTTCTGGATCCAGGCAGAGTTTTAGGTTGCCTTATTAATATGCAGTTTTTTGGAGGGATTAATGATTGATTTTTATTTTGAAAGAATTTAGAGGTAAGGAGATAAGACTATCAGCCATTACAATCTATTAATATTTCCTTCAATCACTCTTCAGTGATTGTTTCTTTTATTCTATTAATGCAGTATACTATTAATATATTGATTGATTTTTTCAATTTAAAAAATTGTGCTAAAATATATGTAATATTTAACATCTTAATTTAAAAATTGATGTAAATTGTTTTAAAAGTGGTTTTAAACATGTACATTATATTGTACAACCATCACCACTATATATCTCCATAGTTTTTTTCATTTTGTAAAACTGAAACTCTAAATCCATTAAACAGTAACGTCACATTGGCTGTTCTCCAGTCTCTAGCAACTATCCTTTCACTTTCTCCCTTATAATTTTGCTTATTCTAAGGATCTCTTATCACTTCATGGGAAATAGATGGGGAAACAGTGGAAACAGTGTCAGACTTTGTTTTTTTGGGCTCCAAAATCACTGCAGATGGTGACTGCAGCCATGAAATTAAAAGACGCTTACTCCTTGGAAGAAAAGTTATGACCAATCTAGATAGCATATTCAAAAGCAGAGACATTACTTTGCCAACAAAGGTTCGTCTAGTCAAGGCTATGGTTTTTCCTGTGGTCATGTATGGATGTGAGAGTTGGACTGTGAAGAAGGCAGAT
>NW_011494777.1:6516905-6519888 GCF_000754665.1 Bison bison bison | reverse complement strand
GGCATCACTGACTCGATGGACGTGAGTCTGAGTGAACTCTGGGAGTTGGTGATGGACAGGGAGGCCTGGCGTGCTGCAATTCATGGGGTCACAAAGAGTCAGACATGACTGAGCACTGAACTGAACTGAACTGATCCAGAAGTAGAATTGCTATTACATATGATAATTCTATTTTTATTTTTTGAGTAATCACTGTATTGTTTTCCATAAAGGTTGTACCATTTCACATCCTCAGTAACAGCATACAAGGGATTCAATTTTTTCACACCCTCACCAACAATTATTTTTTGCTTAAAAAATATATTAGCCATTCTAATGGGTGTGAGATACTATCTCACTGTGTATTTTTTCAACTCTTATTTATTATTGTTTTTGTTGCACTGGTCTTCACTTCCTTAACTGCTTTCAAAAAATAAAATTTTCAGTCTTTGCTGAGAAGCTGTGTGTGCACATGTGCATGTGTGCGTATGTGTGTTGGGGGATAAGTCTTTAAAGCTCTGGGACACAGTTGGCAACTCTGCCTTAGCCATTGCTCCTTGCTTGCAGACAGCCATAGGTCAACCAGAGCTGGAAGACTACGGCATTCTGATTTTCCCTCGGCAAAATAAAAGTGTTAAAATGGAAAAGCACTTTATAGCCAAGAATGCTAACCATCATCTATGACTTCAACAAGTCATAATCATTTTGCAATAGTAACATCAAAAGATTATTTTGATCACTATAGTAGATACAGCACAATGAAAAAGTTTGAAATAGTGTGAGAATTAACCAAAACGTGACACAGAAGCATGAAGTGAGCAACTACCATTGAAAAAATGACAGCAGTAGACTTGCTTTATGCAGGGTTGCTACAAGCCTTCAATCTGTATTTTAAAAAAATGCAGTACTGGGAAGCAGAATAAAGTGAAGTGCATTGTATTTAACTCTAAGACAATACAGTCCCAGTTTGGGCTTGTCTTGTGTCCCCTGAGTAGATTCACAGAGTCTAAACCAGTGTACCACCAGGTAAGTTCCACCTAATATGTTTAAAAATACTGTCTGTTAAAATTGCTGTTAGCCTCGGAAATATAAAAAGAAAGGGAAGCTAGAATTTACTGATTGCTTACTCTGCTAGGTACTTTTCTAAATTCTGTACAAATATTAATTTATACAGACTACTCAATAAGACAGGTACTCTGAAATGGTTAAAAATCCTAGAACTATACAACCTCCCAAGACTGAATCATGAAGAAATAGAAAATCTTGACAGATTAGTAATGAGCAAGGATATTGAATAAGAAATCAAAAATCTAACAAGAAAAAAACATCCAAGACCACACAGCCATACTAGTGACTCTACCAAACATTTAAAGAATACCAATTCTTCAAAAAAAACTTAAGAAGACAGAACACTTCCATATTCATTCTATAAGGCCAGTATTCACTCTGTTGCCAGAGCCAGATAAGGACACTGCGAGAAAGAAAATTTCAGCAAATATTAGGAAACAAAATTCAATAGCACACTAAAAGAATCACACACCATGATAAAGTGGGATTTATCCCTAGGATGCAAGGGTAGGATAACATGTACATCTCATTAATAAAATGAAGGACAAAACACACCTGAAGTGAAGAAGGAAAAAAAATAAATTAGACAAACTTCAAGGCTGTTTAGTGATAATGAAACTAAAGCTGTTAGTTGCTCAGTCATGTCTGACTCTTTGCGACCCCATGGACTGTAGCTCATCAGGCTCCTCTGTCCCTGGGATTCTCCAGACAAGAATACTGGAGTGGGTTGGCATTTCCTTCTCTAGGGGATCTTCCCAACCCAGGTATTGAACCCAGTTCTCCCGCATTGCAGGCAGATTTTTTACCATTTGAGCCACCAGGAAGGAATGTATCTCAATGTAATAAAGACTATATATGACAAATACACAGTAAACTTCATATTAGTGAAAAGTTGGACACTTTTGCTAAGTGAGGCATAAAATATGGGTGCCTTCTCTTGTCAATTCTATTTAACATAATATAAGAAGCTCTAATCAGAGAAATTAGGCAAGAAAAAA
This sequence comes from Bison bison bison, assembly GCF_000754665.1. NCBI lineage: Eukaryota > Metazoa > Chordata > Mammalia > Artiodactyla > Bovidae > Bison > Bison bison. The sequence goes on along the minus strand of NW_011494777.1, from coordinate 6,517,843 downwards.
TGTCCAAATAGAAAGGAAGAAGTGAAATAGTCTCTGTTCGTAAGTGATGTGATCTTATATGTAGAAAACCCTAAAGAAACTGTTTGAACTGATAAATGAATTCAATAAAGTTGTAGGATTCAAAATTAACATATAAAAATCAGCTGTGTTTCTGTATACTAACAGAAACTATCTGAAAATGAAACAAAGAAAACCATCCCATTTAAAGTAGCATCAAAAAATACTTAAGAATTAATTTAACCAAGAAGGTGAAAGATTTGTACATTGAAAATTGCAAGACAGTGATGAAAGAAATTGAAGAAGACACAAATAAAAGATATCATGTGTTCATGGAATAGAACTAATATTGTTATAATTTCCATAATGTGCAAAGCCATCTATAGATTCAATCCAATTCCTGTCAAAATTCCAGTGGCATTTTTTCACAGAAATAAAAAAATTTCTAAAATTTATATGAGACAATGAAATTCTCTGAATAGCTAAAACAATATTAAACAAGAAGAGCAAAGCTGGAGGCATCACACTTCCTGATATCAAACTATATCACAAAGCTATAGTAATTAAAATATTATGGTCAAAAGAGTCAGACACGACGGAGTGACTAGCACTTTCACATGCAACATTTAGAGTTAACAGGTTAGATATACAGCATGGATGGATTTTAAAAATATGGTGCTGAGTAACTTAGAGCATTACAAATACTTACAAATAGCTGTGAAAAGAAGGGAAGTGAAAAGCAAAGGAGAAAAGGAAAGATATGCTCATTTGAATGCAGAGTTCCAAAGAATAGCAAGGAGAGATAAGAAAGCCTTCCTCAGTAATCAATGCAAAGAAATAGAGGAAAACAATAGAATGGGAAAGACTAGAGATCTCTTCAAGAAAATGAGAGATACCAAGGGAACATTTCATGGAAAGATGGGCTCAATAAAGGACAGAAA
>NW_011494777.1:6516705-6516805 GCF_000754665.1 Bison bison bison | reverse complement strand
TACACAGAAGAACTGTACAAAAAAGATCTTCATGACCCAGATAATCATGATGCTGTGATCACTGACCTAGAGCCAGACATCCTGGAATGTGAAGTCAAGT
>NW_011494777.1:6500180-6516605 GCF_000754665.1 Bison bison bison | reverse complement strand
TGTGAAGTCAAGTGGGCCTTAGAAAGCATCACTACGAACAAAGCCAGTGGAGGTGATGGAATTCCAGTTGAGCTATTTCAAATCCTGAAAGATGATGCTGTGAAAGTGCTGCACTCAATATGCCAGCAAATTTGGAAAACTCAGCAGTGGCCACAGGGCTGGGAAAGGTCAGTTTTCATTCCAATCCCAAAGAAAAGCAATGCCAAAGAATGCTCAAATTACCACACAATTGCACTCATCTCACACGCTAGTAAAGAGATGCTTAAAATTCTCCAAGCCAGGCTTCAGCAATGCATGAACCATGAAGTTCCAGATGTTCAAGCTGGTTTTAGAAAAGGCAGAGGAACCAGAGACCAAATTGCCAACATCTGCTGGATCATAAAAAAAAGCAAGAGAATTCCAGAAAAACATCTATTTCTGCTTTATTGACTACGCCAAAGCCTTTGACTGTGTGGACCACAGTAAACTGTGGAAAATTCGTCAAGAGATGGGAGTCCCAGACCACCTGACCTGCATCTTGAGAAACCTATATGCAGATCAGGAAGCAACAGTTAGAACTGGACATGGAACAACAGACTGGTTCCAAATAGGAAAAGGAGTACGTCAAGGCTGTATATTGTCACCCTGTTTACTTAACTTATATGCAGAGTACATCATGAGAAACGCTGGGCTGGAAGATACACAAGCTGGAATCAAGATTGCCGGGACAAATATCAATAACCTCAGATATGCAGATGACACCCCCCTTATGGCAGAAAGTGAAGAAGAACTAAAGAGCCTCTTGATGAAAGTGAAAGAGGAGAGTGAAAAAGTTGGCTTAAAGCTCAACATTCAGAAAACGAAGATCATGGCATCAGGTCCCATCACTTCACGGGAAATAGATGGGGAAACAATGGAAACAGTGGCTGACTTTATTTTTGGGGGCTCGAAAATCATGCCAGATAGTGATTGCAGCCATGAAATTAAAAGATGCGTACTCCTTGGAAGGAAAGTTATGATCAACCTAGACAGTATATTCAAAAGCAGAGATATTACTTTGTCAACAAAGGTCCATCTAGTCAAGGCTATGGTTTTTCCTGTGGTCATGTATGGATGTGAGAGTTGGACTGTGAAGAAAGCTGAGCGCCGAAGAATTGATGCTTTTGAACTGTGGTATTGGAGAAGACTCTTGAGAGTCCCTTGGGCTGCAAGCAGATCCAACCATTCCATCCTAAAGGAGATGAGTCCTGGGTGTTCATCGGAAGGACTAATGTTGAAGGTGAAACTCCAATATTTTGGCCATCTGATGCAAAGAACTGACTCATTGGAAAAGACTGTGATGCTGGGAAAGATTGAGGGCAAGAGGAGAAGGGGACGACAGAGGATGAGATGGTAGGATGGCATCACCGACTCAGTGGACATGGGTTTAGGTGGACTCTAGGAGTTCGTGATGGACAGGGGGGCCTGGTGTGCTGCGGTTCATGGGGTCGCAAAGAGTCAGACATGACTGAGCGACTGAACTGAACTGAACTGAACTTAGAGAGTAGGACACATTTGTGCACAAACTCACACTATACCATCTACATGATTTACATATATATACACAAAAGAACACTATGCATTTAAAAAATATTTACAAACAAAAGAAATACATACTAAACAGCAGGGGATGCTTCCTTGTGAAGGGAAATAACTGAGAATTGAGTATAGAGATAAAAGAAAATATATAATAAAAATTATTATTTTTTATTAATAGGTAGGAAATTAACAGATACAGTGAGGTAATTACAATGTTTTATAAGGTTCATATTGTGATAAAGCTATATGATGCCCTTATTTTGTGGTTAGTAGAGTATCTGGCATGACATTTTGGGAGCTGGACCTTTTGGAAAACTAAGGGCCATTGTTGCCCTAATGGTCTGGGAGAAAGTGATGAGAATGAAGACAGAACACGCAATCTGATGTAATGGGTCAGGGGACTGCAGCCTGTTTTGGACTGAGGTTCAGAGTCCTCTCTGAGTCAAGCTTTTATCCCTAATTACATATTACAAGACTTTCTTTGATCTTATCTTTCCCAAGACACTACACTGACATAGTCCAGATCTCCTTGTTTTTACCCTAGTCCATTCCCTTCTGGGCTAGTCTCGGGAACAAGTGCGTAGGCAGCGTTCATGCCTGACGCAAACCCAGTGTTCCAAGGTCCATGCTTTCAAGATTCCAGTCATACTCCCTTCTGGGTCTGGCCTTGGGTTTTGTAACAAGGCTCTTCTTATAAGAAAAACATGAAAGATAATCATTAACATAGTTTCTTAATATATGCTGTTTTTACAGGTGCTATTTCCGTGGAATTTTTCAAGGTTGTGAAAGTACATTATTAGGAATTCCCATTACATCTCCCCCTTTTTGTCTTTGCAGGAGTAAATACATTGACTGAGCAACTTGTTTCTTCGTCAATTCTCAGATGGTTTCTCTCATGCATCTGAGGACTAGACACAAAACAGTCAAAAATATACATCCTGATATTATGATACCAAGCAATCCTCCTCTTAAAGTTTTAATCTACATCATGGGGTTAAGTTTATGTAGGCTTTTCTCAATTTCTTCAAATAAATCAGTTTCTGGGAGTAGTTGTAAGTGAGCATTCTGCATATTAGAAATAGCAGCCTGTAATTGGAAACTAAGAATAGATTATTACGAACGTGTCTTCTCAAATGTTTAGATAATTGATCCCAAGTATATGCACTTTGATTGTACTTACGAGGTGTGACACAAGATGAAGAGATATTCCAATCACACAAGATGAATTTATAATTTAAAATTTTGTACTTCATCCCCTGGTAGGAGAACTGTGTTTTCTAAATCAACCAATTGTTCATTAATTTCTTGGTCTATGTGGGTTTGATTGCCCCAGGCAGAACTTGAATTTTGGTGCCATTGCCGTACAAATGTAGTCATTTGTATAGTTTGATGAAGTGGCACTCCAGCTACTGCTGCGGTCATGGCTATAGCAATAATTCCCGTAATAGCTGCTATAAGGAGTCCAATAAACCTTTTGAAACCTTGCAGTACTTTCTTTATAAACTCTAAAAGAACATGTGTTTCAGGGGAGCCTTCCCAAGGTCTGGTTTGATTTACTGGAAGCCATATTCCCAATCTCCTTCTTAGTATAACAAATGAGTGATTAGAATTATAAAGTGAAGAATTTAGGCAGGTATATAATTTGCAATCCTGGCAAGAAAGTTCTTGTACACTTTCCTTGATAGAAATTGTTCCTTTCAAGAGTACATAAGGATCCCTCACATAAGCTTGGATATAAAATATCCAGTCTGTTCTGGTATTAAATGTCAATGAATAATTGGTTTAATCGGAATAATATCTATCCCAAATTTGGAGTTTTTTAAGACTTAAAGCCAATTTCCAAATCCCTCCTTGCCCTCTTCCTTGATCTAATTGTGGGAAGGGGGGTGACATGCCACTACCATGCCATATAGTTGGATGATCTGAATGAGTGGTAATATTAGTGTGGTTAAAGGCTTTATGTACCCGCCAACGCAGCCTTTTGTGAGGATTGATTTTGATGAGAGCTATTAGACATTGCATACCCCTTAGGGGACCAGTCCCATACAATTGCATAGGAACTATTAATAAATCACTCCCTCAGTCCCACTGCAATTATCCCACTGAATTCGATCTTGTTTTTCAGTCCACAGCTTGCCATGCTCACATAAAGGTCTGTCTGATTTGGTGTCATTATTGGGTTCTGAGTCATTATAAGCAAAACTCAGACCAGAGAAAAGATGTAGCTGAATTTTAGTATAGTTATGATTTAAAGGATTAGTGGACAGCCAGGCTTGCATTGATAATTTAAGACATCCTATAGCTGGTCCTACACAAGTTGGCCAGGATTCATACCCATAAGTAACATTGAAGGGAGTCCCTTCCTCTTATTTAAAAAGAGGAAGGCATGTATCTTCAGGTCCTGGTATCCAGGAAGAATCATTAACATAAACAGGGATCATAGAATCCCCCCAGTCAAAGGGTTTTAGTAATGGGGGGTTAGGTATACATGCCCAATAAGTATTTTTAGATTTAGCTGTTTCTAGGGGTATACACGGGAGAAGGCAATGGCATCCCACTCCAGTACTCTTGCCTGGAAAAATCCCATGGATGGGGGAGCCTGGTGGGCTGCAGTCCATGGGGTCGCTAAGAGTCGGACACGACTGAGCGACTTCACTTTCACTTTTCACTTTCATGCATTGGAGGAGGAAATGGCAACCCACTCCAGTGTTCTTGCCTGGAGAACCCCAGGGATGGCGGGGCCTGGTGGGCTGCCGTCTACGGGGTCGCACAGAGTCGGACACGACTGAAGCGACTTAGCAGCAGCAGCAGCAGGGGTGTACACACTACAGTGGTGATAAGAGCAAACATGGAAACAGCCAGATTGTTAGCAGTGACAGCTTTCCCTTCATTTTCCAAGATCTCCTCTGATTTCTGTGTTAACCTTTTAATTTGTCCACAAGTGGGGATCTTGTTCCGACGCGTCAACGGGATGGGAATCATTATCTTTGTCTATTTCAGACTCAGGCCTTCGAAACTCATTACTGGGGGCTCTATGTCTCATGTGAAGATGATATGGTTTTAGAAAACCATATCAAAACCCGCATGATACGGTTTTAGAAGGCACAAGGGAATCCAAAGGGGTGTTTCTGAATCACCTGGCGAAACCCCTTCCCCAGGTTATCAGATTCCCCCTATGCCATGAGCGTGATACTGGATCATACCAACCAACAGGTGGTTTGGGATGAATTTGTTGTTGCTGTCATTCCTTTGTAAAATGTCGTTCTGCCACAGTGAAATCATTATCTGGATGCAAAAAACTAAAAGTAAATAATACTTTATATAATTTTGCTGTGGGGGAAGTGACATTCCATCTCCCCCTTTTTGTTTTTGTAACATGTCTTTAAGAGATTTGTTAGCTTGTTCTACAATAGCTTGTCCTTGGGGATTATATGGGATTCCTGTATGATGCTTTATAGACCAAGCCTTTAAAAAATCCCTAAAAGCAGAACTAGTGTAAGTCAGGCCATTGTCTGTTTTTATAATCTGTGGGAGGCCCATAGTAGCAAAGCAGCTATGCAAATGTGAAATAACATTTTGTAGATTCTCCAGAGCAAGCAGTTGCCCATATAAACTTAATATCAACTGTGACATGCACATAAGAAAGCTTTCCAAAGGATGGAATGTGAGTTACATCCATCTGCCAAATCTGATTTGGCTTCAGGCCACAGGGATTACCTCCCAAGGCTTCTGTTGGAGACGTGGTTATCGCAACCCTCTGGCATGTAGGACAAGTCCACACCATCTGTTTAGCTTGAGTCCAAGTGATATGAAACTTGGTTTTTAAACATTTTGAATTATAACATGTCAGATTATGAAAGGCTGATGCCACTGTAAAAGCTGGAAATAAAAGGATATCAGCTTGAACATTTCCTTCTGTTAAGAGCCCTGGTAAATTAGTATGAGTCCGAATATGAGTAATGTAGAATGGAAACTGTTGGTGTCTGCTGCTGCTGCTAAGTCGCTTCAGTCATATCCGACTCTGCACGACCCCATATACAGCAGCCCACCATGCTCCGCCTTCCCTGGGATTCTCCAGGCAAAAACACTGGAGTGGGTTGCCATTTCCTTCTCCAATGCATGAAAGTGAAAAGTGAAAGTGAAGTCGCTCAGTCATGTCTGACTCTTTGCGACCCCATGGACTGCAGCCTACCATGCTCCTCCGTCCATGGGATTTTTCCAGGCAAGAGTACTGGAGCGGGTTGCCATTGCCTTCTCTGGTTGGTGTCTAATCACCTCTTGTAAATCTGTAAAAAGTGTATACAATGTGGATGAAGTCAGTTCAGTCACTCAGACGTGTCTGACTCTTTGCGACCCCATGGACTGCAGCGTGCCTGGCGTCCCTCTCCATCACTAACTCCAGGAGTTTACTCAAACTCATGTCCACTGAGTTGGTGATGCCATCCAACCATCTCATCCTCTGTTGTCCCCTTTTCCAACCTTCATACTTTCCCAGCATAAGGATCTTTTCAAATGAGTCAGTTCTTCGCATCAAGTGGCCAAAGTATTGGAATGTCAGCTTCAACATCAATCCTTCCAATGAATATTCAGGACTGATCTCCTTTAGGATGGACTGGTTAGATCTCCTTGCAGTCCAAAGGACTCTCAAGAGTCTTCTCCAACACCACAGTTCAAAAGCATCATTGGTGCTCAGCTTTCTTTATAGTCCAACTCACATCCATACATGACTACTGGAAAAACCATAGTCTTGACTAGATGGACCTTTTTTGGCAAAGTAATATCTCTGCTTTTTAATATGCTGTCTAGATTGGTCATAACTTTTCTTCCAAGGAGCAGCATCTTTTAATTTCATGGCTGCAATCACCATCTGTGGTGATTTTGGAGCCCAAGAAAATAAACTCTGTCCCTGTTTCCACTGTTTCCCCATCTATTTGCCATGAAGTGATGGGACCTGATGCCATGATCTTCGTTTTCTGAATGTTGAGTTTTAGGCCAACTTTTTCACTCTCCTCTTTAACTTTCATCAAGAGGCTTTTTAGTTCCTCTTCACTTTCTGCCATAAGGGTGGTGTTTTCTGCGTATCTGAGGTTATTGATATTTCTCCCAGCAATCTTGATTCCAGCTTGTGCTTCCTCCAGCCCAGTGTTTCACATGATGTACTCTGCATGTAAGTTAAATAAGCAGGGTGATAAATGCAGCCTTGACACACTCCTTTCCCAATTTGGAACCAGTCTGTTGTTCCATGTCCAGTTCTAATTGTTGCTTCTTGACCTGCATACAGATTTCTAAGGAGGCAGGTAAGGTGGTCTGGTACTCCCATCTCTTGAAGAATTTTCCACAGTTTGTTGTGATCCACGCAATCAAAGGCTTTAGCATAATCAATGAAGCAGAAGTAGATGTTTTTCTGGAATTCTCTTGCTTTTTTATGATCCAGTGGATGTTGGCAATTTGATTTCTGGTTCCTCTGCCTTTTCTAAATCCAGCTATACTATTGAATCCTAGCTTGAAGGATTTTGAGCATTACCTTGCTAGCAAGTGAAATGAGTACAATTATGTAGTAGTTTGAACATCCTTTGGCCTTGTCCTTTTTGGGGACTGGAATGAAAACTAACCCTTTCCAGTCCTGTCGCCACTGCTGAGTTATCCAAATTTGTTGGCATATTGAGTGCAGCACTTTAACAGCATCATCTTTTAGGATTTGAAACAGCTCAGCAGGAATTCCATAACCTCCACTAGCTTTGTTTATAGTGATGCTTCCTAAGGCCCACTTGACTTCAGATTCCAGAATGTCTGGCTCTAGGTGAGTGATCACACCATCGTGGTTATCTGGGTCATTAAGACCTTTTTTGTGCAATTCTTCTGTGTCTTTAGTGGCTCAGATAGTAAAGAATCTGCCTGCAATGCAGGAGACCCAGTTTTAATCCCTGGGTTGAGAAGTTCTCCTGGAGAAGGGAATGGCAATCCACTCCAGTATTCTTGCCTGGAGAAACCCGTGGACAGAGGAGCCTGGCATGCTATAGTCCATGGGGTCGCAAAGAGTTGGACGTGACTGAGTGACTGACACTTCACTTCACTCTATAGCACAGGAAACTATATTCAGTATTTGTATTAGCTTAATAATCTGAAATCTGACAAAACATGATCCATTGGAGGACGGAATGGCAAACCACCGCAGTATGCGTGCTGTGAGCACCTCATGAACTGTATAAAAGGAGAAAAACCTATGACACTGAAAGATGAGTCCCCTGGGTCTGAAATATGCTCCTGAGGAAGAGCGGAGGAGAAGTACTAGTAACCCCAGAAAGAATGAAGTGGCTCAGCCAAAGCAGAAATAACACTCAGTTGTGGATTGTCTGGTGATGAAACTAAAATTCGATGCTGCAAAGAGCAGTATTGCATAGGAATCTGGAATGTTAGACCCATGAATCAAGGTAAACTGGACGTGGTCAAGCAGGAGATGGTAAGAATGAACATCGATATCTTAGGAATCATTGAACTAAAGTATATGGGAATAGGTGAATTTAATTCAGATGACCATTATATCTACTACTTCAGGCAAGAATCCCATTGAAGAAATGGAGTAGCCCTCATAATCAACAAAAGAGTTCAAAATGCAGTACTTGGGAGCAACTTCAAAAGTGACAGAATGATCTTGGTTTGTTTTCAAGGCAAACCATTCAAATTCACAGTAATCCAAGTCTGTGCCCCGACGACTACTGCCAAAGAAGCTGAAGTTGTTCAGTTCAGTGAAGACCTAGAAAACCTCCTAGAACCAACACAAAAAACCGATGTTTTAGTCATCTTTGGGGTTTGGAATGTAAAAGTAGGAAGTCAGGAGATACCTGGAGTAACAGGCAAGTTTCGGCCTTGGAGAGCAAAATGAAGCAGGGCAAAGGCTAACTGAATTCTGCCAAGAGAATGCACTGGTCATAGCAAATACCTTTTTCAACAACACAAGAGACGACTTTACATGTGGACATCACCAAGTGATCAATACTGAAATGAAATTGATTATATTCTTTGTAGCTAAAGATGGAGAAGCTATACACAGTCAGCAAAAACAAGACCTGGAGCTGTGGCTCACATCCTCAGCTTCTCATAGCAAAATTCAGGCTTAAACTGAAGAAAGTGGGGAAAACCACTCGGCCAGCCAGGTACAGCTTGCAGGGGAGGTGATGAATAGATTCAAGGGATTAGATCTAGTAAACAGTGTGCCTGAAGAGGCATGGACAGAGGTCCGTAATACTGTACAGGAGCAGTGACAAGACTATCCCAAAGAAAAAGAAAAGCAAGAAGGCAAAGTGGTTATCTGAGGAGGCCTTACAAATAGCTGAAGAAAGAAGAGAAGCAAAAAGCAAGGGAGAGGTGTATCCAACTAAACGCAGATTTCCAAAGAACAGCATGGAGGGACAAGAAGACCTTCTTCAATGAACAGTGAATGAAACTAGAAGAAAATAACAGAAGGGGAAAGATTAGAGGTCTCTTCAGGAAAATTGGAGATATCAAGGGAACATTTTGCCCAAAGATGGTCGCAATAAAGGACAGAAATGGTAGACACATAGATACTGAAGAGATCAAGAAGAGAGGGAAAGAATACATGAAGAACTGTACAAAGGAGATCTTAGTGACCTGGATTACTACAGTGATGTGGTCAGCCACCTAAAGCCAGACATGCTGGAGAGAGAAGTCAAGTGGGCCTTAGGAAGCACTGCTGTTAATAAAGCTAGTGGATGTGATGGAATTCCAGTAGAACTATTCAAAACCCTAAAGGATGATGCCATCAAGGTGTTGCACTCAATATGTCAGCAAATCTGGAAGACCCAGCAGTAGCCACAGGACTGGTAAAGGTCAATCTTCATCCCAATTCCCAAGAAGGGTAGTACCAAAGCATGCGCTAACCATTGGACAACTGCACTCATCTCCCATGCTAGTAAGGTCACGCTTAAAATATTGCATGTTAGCCTTCAGCATTTTGTGAATCAAGAACCTCCAGTTGTCCAAGCTGGGTTTAGAAAAGGAAGAGGAACCAGAGACCAAATTGCCAACATCCACTGGATCATAGAGAAAGGTAGGGAATTCCAGAAAAACATCTACATCTGTTTCTTCAACTACACCAAAGTCTTTGGCTGTGTGGATCATGACAAACTGGAAAACTCTTAGAGAAGGGAATACCAGACCATCTTACCTGTCTCCTGAGAAACCCGTATGTGGGTCAAGAAGCAACAGAACTGTATGGAACAACTAATTGGTTTAAAATTGAGAAAGGAGTACAACAGGGCTGTCCACTGTCACCCTGTTAGTTTAACCTATATACGCTGAGCACATCATGAGAAATGCCAGGCTGGATGAGTGACAAGCTGGGATCAAGATAGCAGGAGAAACATCAACAACCTCAGATATGTGGATAATACCACTCTAACGGCAGAAAGCAAAGAGGAACTAAAGAGCCTCTTGATGAGGGTGATGGAGGAGAGAGAGAGATCTGGCTTAAATCTAAATATTAAAAAAACTAAGATCTTGCACCCAGTTCTATTACTCATGGCAAATAGAAGGGGAAAATCTAAAACCACTGTGGATGGTGACTGCAGCCATGAAATCAGAAGGTGTTTGCTTCTTGGCGGGAAAGCTATGACAAACCTAGGCAGTGTGTTGAAAAGCAGAGACATTGCACTGCTGCCAAAGGTCAGTATAGTCAAGGCTATGGTCTTCCCAGTGGTCACATACGGTTTTGAGAGCTGAACTGTAAAGAAGGCAGAATGCCAAACAATTGATGCCTTTGAACTATGGTGTTGGAGAAGACTCCTAAAAGTCCCTTGGATAGCAAGGAGATCAAATCAATCAATCTTAAGGAAGAGCGACCCTGAATTTCACTGGAAGGACTGATGCTAAAGCTGAAGCTTCAGTATTTTGGTCATCTGATGAGAAAAGCCGACTCACTGGAAAAGTCCCTGACACTGGGAAAGATTGAGGGAAGAAGGAAGAGGACATCAGAGCATGAGATGGCTGGATAGCATCACCAATGCAAGGGACATGAACTTGGGCAAACTTCAGGAGATGGTGAGGGACAGGGAAGCCTGGTGTGCTGCAGTCCATAGGGTCACAAAGAGTCAGACATGACTGGGTGACTGAACAACAAAAACCACTGAAACCTAATAATCTGAAAGAATGTATGTGGGTGTGTTTTTATATACATGCATTATATATGCTTATACATATAATGTATATTATATAGTATATATATATAACTGAATCCCTTTGCTATATGCCTGGAACTAACACAATATAAACACTACTCTTCAATTAAAAATGCCCCAGTTTTCAATAGAAAAAAGTGTCCACATATCCCTGATACAAATATTTGGAGTTATAAATCCATTTAACACACCATTACACAAAATTGGCTCTATGAAAACAGAAGCCTTTGTTGGGGGCTGTCTTCATGGACACACACTCTGCACAGTGTCGGGGGCTCCTGCACTTACGAGGGCTCCATGCTTGGTTTAAGGCTGTGCTGTCAGCATCCACATTCTTAGTAATTCTTACACAAGGATTCCTGCATTTTCATTCTGCCCTAATCCCTGCCAACGATGTAGCTCATCCAGTCTCTGGCAATTGTGCTGTCATAAAACTGGGGAAGGGGCCTTGATCTCAGAACAGAAAAATCCGTAGAAACTCCCTTAGGCTCATGGTGTAACCCCCATGTCCTGGTGTAACTTTAAAACATATATTTTGCTATTAGAGGGCTGGTAATCCTATAGAATCCTAAATTTAATCCTAAATTATTAACAATTGACCTAGACATACAGACAGAGGTCAAGCTGTATCACCAGGGCAAACTGTTCCACCTCAGATGGAATGGTCAAACCGAGGCCTGAGATGTGGGAAGTGTCAGGTGACATGGTGGTCTCACCATGTGCCCCCTGGGCAGTGACTCAATTTGCTCAAGGAACAGCTTTCACTGGGAGGTGGACCTTGGTTCCAGCACAAGCCTTCCCTTTGAAGGGAGCAATGCATGGCTTTAAAACTGCTCAAAGATGCATAATGGAGCTCATCACCTTGAGTAACATGATAACGTATGTCCCTATAGTTAACTAAGAGAAAGGAAATAACCAAATATTTAATAAATCCTTATCTGTAAAAAAATTGTCAAGTTGACATGTTACACTTAACGGACTTTACAAATCTGAAATTTAAAGAATCATCCTATAATGCTCCTCATTGTTAATTATTTGAGAAATGCACATCAAAACTACAATGAGGTACCACCTCACACCAGTAGAATGGCCATCATAAAGAAATCTCCGAGTAACAAGTGTTTCAGAGGGTGTGGAGAAAAGGGAACCTTTGGACATTGTTGGTGGGAATTTAAATTGGTGAAGACACTGTAGAGAACAGCATGTGGTTCCTCAGAAAACTAAAATAGAGTTACCATATGATCCAGCAATTCCACTCCTAGCCATGCATCAAGACAAAGCTATAATTCTAAAACATACATGCAGTATTCTAAAGAATCTGTGCACACTGGCTGCAGATCTGACAAGAAACCTTTACTCTCACATGCGAGATATCAAATTTGCCTTCACATATTGCCTGCTACATGTAGACCCTTGGTTCATACTCCATGTAACCACACACTGTCATGCTGCTGCTGCTGCTGCTGCTGCTGCTGCTAGGTCGCTTCAGTCGTGTCCCACTCTGTGCGACCCCATAGACGGAAGCCCACCAGGCTCCCACATCCCTGGGATTCTCCAGGCAAGAACACTGGAGTGGGTTGCCATTTCCTCCTCCAATGCATGAAAGTGAAAAGTGAAAGTGAAGTCATTCAGTCATGTCCGACTCTTAGCGACCCCATGGACTGCAGCCTACCAGGCTCCTTTGTCCATGGGATTTTCCAGGCAAGAGTACTGGAGTGGGGTGCCATTGCCTTCTCCGACACACTGTCATAATTAAGTCCAATTTGAATTTTAGCCTTAATTTTAGGGTGTAGTTTCCCTCCAGCAGTGCAGGAGCATTCCCTTTTCTCCAGGCCTTGTTTCCCTGGTGCTAAGTCGCTTCAATGGTGTCCGATTCTTTGCAATCCTATGGGTTGTAGCCCTCCAGGCTCCTCTGTCCATGGGATTCTCCAGGCAAGAATACTGGAGTGGGTTGCCATTTCCTGTTTCCCTGGTATGACATATCAAACCTCAAAGACTGTTACCTATTGATATGAGTGTCAACTTCATTTAGTTCAGTTTGATCAAAGAAGCAAAAAATCTGGGGGAGGGTGGCAATTTTTTCTGTTTTCTTCTTGAGGAGAAATGAAACTGTTAGAAGAAAAAGTACCTGTGGCTCGTGTGCTCTTTGAGTCACTCATTGTTTGCAGGAATTTGCTTTTATTTTCTTTCAAGTGTGACCTTTCATTCAATGTAATAACAGAATTAGAAGAAACTAGTTTGAAATGATGGCTGGTTTCTACCTAGAAAATCTGAACCAAAGGAACTAATGGGACCGCAAAAATCAGGGTGCCAAGCTTTTAAGAATATGTTAGATTGCAAATAATAACTAGTATGGTTGAAATTTCAACAACACATTTTTATTCTGATAAAGAATATACTTTTCCAAAAGGTTTCCAGAGTGGTCACCTCCTGCTGGAAGCCTGGGATGCTGGAATCATGCCACACCCTGTGTGCCTTTACACGACACTGGGCTGCATACTATAAAAAATTCCTGCCTCTCCCATGGATCCTGAAGGTAGGAAAAAAGCAAATTAGCTAAGATGGCGATGTCAGGCTTTATCACCCCACAGCCTCTGGTTCTGGCCCCATGTTTTGTAAATACATGGTTACGTATCCGCTGAGCGCACTTACAGTACAGCGCATGCGCTTCACGAGGTACCGGCTTGGCCGGAGACCACTTTTGCTCTGTAAACATCAGTAAGATCCACCAGAAGAGCCCTTGCGGCTGTGTTATGGCTGCGTCCGCTGGATCACCACCAGACCAGAGAATACAGCGAGTCTGCTGTTCCAGCCCCTGCACCAGTCAGGAGAGATTAAACGAGTCTGCAGTTCCTACGGCTCCCCAGGTTTTCTTGCAGCTTCCCTGCTCGCGCCTTGCCTACCTTGGGTTCAACGAACAGTGAGATACAGTGAGACACTGACCATCACGTGGCCAAAGCAATTGGTAACACTTTGTTTTGCCTGTCGGAATGATCAATGACACAGATTCTTTCAGTTTCACCCTGCCCTGATGTGGGTCAAGGGTGAACTCTTCAAGAAATGTACATCCTAGTTCCCACGCGAGGGGGAGTTCCCTGTCCAAAGATGAGAGACCCTGCATGTGTGTGACCTGTGCGTCCTGGGAGAGCAGCTTTAAGCTAGTTTAAACCTGACCAAGGTCTGTCTACATGGTAGATTTAGACCTCTCCAAGTCCTGTCTACACTGATGATGTTTACACATGACCGTGTACTTTCTATAATGAGCTCATTTAGACCTTGCCGGGGACCAGCCCCGGCTGATCTAGGGAATTTGAAGCGGGGACGGCGTTGGCGAGGATCAGGAAACAACTGCTTAATTAAACGTTTATTAAGGATATAAAGAGTGGTGAAATAAGGATAGCTCAGCGAAGAAATTCAGTGAAGAAAAGAGGCTGAATAAAATTCCAAAGCAGGGAATTTACGTCACCTACGAAGGCCGCAGGCGTCCTCCCGTTCTCCCGAAGGAGAGGAGACACTAAGGCCTCCCCGGTCAGATCTTAGAAGCCCAGGCAAAATTAGTAGGCTTGACGAGCTTCCCTGCCTCAGAGGAAAAGTTCAGCTAGAAGGTGAAAGAAAGAACGACATGGGGAGACCAAATTCCGGTGAACAAAAGGGCATACTTTATTTTCCAAAGTAGTTTTATACCTTAAGTTGTGCATAGAGGATAATGGGGGAAGGGGTAGAGTCATGCAAAGACAGCAGTTCCTGATCCTTATCGAAGCCAGGCTTTCAAACTTATCATATGCAAAAGTTTAGGTGATTTACATCATCTTCTGGCCAGGAAGCCTGTTAACATTTTAAGAAACTTATTTTTCTCTAAAGGTGATTATTCTAAAGTCAGGCGCCAGCCTCCAAAAAGCATTGGAGAAAGTTGCATTCCTATAGGGCAAAGGTGAGGTGGGCTCAATCAAGAAAAGAATTAACTCAAGGGTCCAAGATTACAAACATTGAGGCAACTGCTTACATTTCTATACACCCATTATATCAATCAATACACCGCCAAGGACACAGTAGGTAAGGGATATGGAGACTTAGCAGCAAACATTGACCCAACAAGTGAAAAACCCTTCACCAATACAATCTCGAATCAATCTTTTAACTACTCAAAGGAATCTATGTTTAGACAGTTTAGAACATCTCCTGCCTCTCACAGTTGGGAGGCTCTGAACAATCACATGTTGCTGGAAAAAACCTATTCAGGCAGGCTAGAGGACTTCCAAAGGAGTTTGTAGGTTGAAACACTGTCACACCCAGGAATTATTAACTGGAGCTGTAAGCTAACTCTTTTTTCAGAGAGAGGTAGTGGGGGACAGACCCCCGGAAAGTCAGAGGTGTAGGTGAAAGCACAAAGCAGAAAGTAGGCAGACTCTGGTTTTGGGGGTAGATTGCTCGAGAATTTCCAGGGAGACTCCTGAGGCTTGATCCCGCCTTTGCGTATGTCAAGCCTCCTTCCTCAAGACCTTTGCCAGGGGCGGAGCTCGCTCCCCACAAGACCTGACCCTGTTCTGTGCGCTAGGACATGGAGACCTGGGTAGAGACCTGGCCTGTCTCTATCCTGGAAATCTCCATGCCTGTGTCTGAACGTCAGCGCTCAGATATCTGGGGTCTGGAGCTAAGGTGGCTGCTCTGGGCAGCGTGCTCTTCTCTGAGGGGATCCGTGGCCCTCCCGGGGTCGGGGCTGCGGTGGGCTCTGAGTCTCTTCCCCCTGCCAGGTTGCCCCTCCCTGGGGCATGGAGGCTCCTCAGGTGGGCTACTTGGCAATCATTCCAATTTTCTTTTTTTTTTCTGTTTCAAATCATTTTTTTTAAAAATATAAATTTATTTATTTTAATTGGAGGTTAATCACTTTACAATATTGTATTGGTTTTGCCATACATCAACATGAATCCGCCACAGGTATACACATGTTCCCCATCCCGAACCCCCCTCCCTCCTCCCTTCCCGTACCATCCCTCTGGGTCATCCCAGTGCACCAGCCCCAAGCAACCAGTATCGTGCATCGAACTTGGACTGGAGATTCGTTTCATATATGATATTATACATGTTTCAATGCCATTCTCCCAAATCATCCCACCCTCTCCCTCTCCCACAGAGTCCAAAAGACTGTTCTATACATCTGTATCTCTTTTGCTGTCTCACATACAGGGTTATCATTACCATCTCTCTAAATTCCATATATATGCGTTAGTATACCGTATTGGTGTTTTTCTTTCTGGCTTACTTCACTCTGTATAATAGGCTCCAGTTTCATCCACCTCATTAGAACTGATTCAAATGTATTCTTTTTAATGGCTAATACTCCATTGTGTATATGTACCACAGCTTTCTTATCCATTCATCTACTGATGGACATCTAGGTTGCTTCCATGTCCTGGCTATTATAAACAGTGCTGCGATGAACATTGGGGTACACGTGTCTCTTTCCCTTCTGGTTTCCTCAGTGTGTATGCCCAGCAGTGGGATTGCTGGGTCATAAGGCAGTTCTATTTCCAATTTTTTAAGGAATCTCCACACTGTTCCCATAGTGGCTGTACTAGTTTGCATTCCCACCAACAGTGTAAGAGGGTTCCCTTTTCTCCACACCTTCTCCAGCATTTATTGCTTGTAGACTTCTGGATCGCAGCCATTCTGACTG
>NW_011494777.1:6485315-6499967 GCF_000754665.1 Bison bison bison | reverse complement strand
TTCTTTGGCTCATTTTTTGATTGGGTCATTTATTTTTCTGGAATTGAGCTGCAGGAGTTGCTTGTATATTTTTGAGATTAGTTATTTGTCAGTTGCTTCATTTGCTATTATTTTCTCCCATTCTGAAGGCTGTCTTTTCACCTTGCTTATAGTTTCCTTTGTTGTGCACAAGCTTTTAAGTTTAATTAGGTCCCATTTGTTTATTTTTGCTTTTATTTCCAATATTCTGGGAGGTGGGTCATAGAGGATCCTGATGTGATTTATGTCGGAGAGTGTTTTGCCTATGTTCTCCTCTGGGAGTTTTATAGTTTCTGGTCTTACGTTTAGATCTTTAATCCATTTTGAGTTTATTTTTGTGTATGGTGTTAGAAAGTGTTCTGCTGCTGCTGCTGCTGCTAAGTCGCTTCAGTTGTGTCCGACTCTGTGCGACCCCATAGACGGTGGCCCACCAGGCTCCCCCGTCCCTGGGATTCTCCAGGCAAGAACACTGGAGTGGGTTGCCATTTCCTTCTCCAATGCATGAAAGGGAAAAGTGGAAGTGAAGTCGCTCAGTCGTGTCTGACTCTTCGAGATCCCATGGTCTGCAGCCTAGCAAGCTCCTCCGTCCATGGGATTTTCCAGGCAAGAGTACTGGAGTGGGGTGCCATTGCTTTCTCCATGAAAGTGTTCTAGTTTCATTCTTTTACAAGTGGTTGACCAGTTTTCCCAGCACCACTTGTTAAAGAGATTGTCTTTAATCCATTGTATTTTCTTGCCTCCTTTGTCAAAGATAATGTGTCCATAGGTGCGTGGATTTATCCCTGGGCTTTCTATTTTGTTCCATTGATCTATATTTCTGTCTTTGTGCCAGTACCATACTGTCTTGATGACTGTGGCTTTGTAGTAGAGCCTGAAGTCAGGCAGGTTGATTCTTCCAGTTCCATTCTTCTTTCTCAAGATTGCTTTGGTTATTCGAGGTTTTTTGTATTTCCATACAAATTGTGAATTTTCCAGCACATTTGGGTTGAGTAGGGAGGCAGGTTCACCTGCTGAGCTGATTCCAGGGATCGGGCAAGAAGTCAATGGGCAGCAGGTGAGTTGCCGCTGTGATCTCCTTCCGGTCGACTCTCCTCAGAAGAGAACAGGGCTGCCCCCTGTCCTTCAGCCCAGCTCTCCTGTTTCCTCATCACCTCAGCAGGACAGGAAAGACAGAGCCCGCCAGAACCAAGGTAGTGTGTTCAACTCTAGCACGAGCTTTCAAACCAGGAAAAGATCGCACAGAACCAAGTGAAGACAGGAGGGGCCTGACTTCTCAGGGACCACTGTGGGGAGAGGAGAGGACCCTTCACTTCTTTCTTGGGTCCCAGGAGGCCCCAGGGGCCTGGCTGGTTTACACACTGGGGGCCCACTGACCACAGCCATGGTGTCCTGACCGAGGGGACGTGTGACCCCAGGTGGGGGGTCTGGGGACTGTGTGAGTCTCACCCCCTCTGCATGGTCAGGATCATGTGCGGGGAGACCCCAAACACAAAGCTAAGAAAGAGGGAAGAACACGTGAGAGCTTCACTTGTGTTTAGGAATGAATACTTTAGTGTATTCACTTTACACAGGCCTGTACCTGTTTGCCTCTTTACCCCTGCGAGGTTCCCCCTCCCTGGGGCTTCTGGGGACTCCTCAGGTGAGCTACCTGGTAATTATTCCAGTATGAGCATGGGGAGAAGGGGGGCAGGCATCTGGTGGATTGACTGCAGGGCATGTGGATCAGGCAAAAAGCCAGCGGGATCAGGTGAGGTTGCTGCCGTGACCTCCTTCAGGTCGACCGTCCTACTCAGCAGAGACCAGACCTGCCCCTCGTCTTCCAGCCCTGCGTCTGGTGTGTTTTCTCAGCTCCTCAGCGGGACAAGAAAGGACCGAGCCTGCCAGAACCAAGGTGGTGCACTCAACATGATCATGACAGCTGTAGAAACAGTTAATATCACAGAACCAAAGGGAAAGGGGAGGACTTCTGTGGGACAATGTGGGGAGAGGAGACCGACCCTACCCTTCTTTCTACCGTTCCAGGAGGTTACGGGGACCCCCTCGTTTCCACCTTTGGGGTCCAACCAGCAGAGACCTGGTGTCCTAACCAGGGGTCGCGGGGCCCCAGGTGCAGGGACTGGGGACGAGGTGTCGCCTTGGAGACTGAGGACGTGTGTCCCCGGTTCAGTCCTGGGGATTGTGTGGGTCTCACCCCACCCGCACGGGTCAGGATCCTGTACCTGGAGACCTGCTGTCTGCTCTTTACCTGCAGCGTGTCTCATCTCCTCTGAGATTCTCATCCTCTGAATTAAGAGTATTGCCCTGATTGACCTATGGTCCCTTTTCTTCTCTTTCTCTTGTCACATTCATTTGAAGTCAGGCAGCTTCCAGTGGGTTCCTGCTCTGTGTTCTGCTGAGTGAGGACATCTTGGGGTGTCATTTACTATCGTAATGCATCACACATCTAATCACTGGGGCCACCCCTGTCTGGTTTCCCTACACCAAGCTGAGGTGATTTAATTTTTATTTTTTGTTGGAGCAGAGTTAATTTCCATTGTTTTGTTAGTTTTAGGTGTACAGGAACTCGATTTGATTTTACCTGGGGCTGTATCTATTCTTTCTCTGTTTTTTCCTTCATATAGGTTATTACAGCTTGTTCAGGAGAGTTCCCTGTTCTATTCTGTAGGTCCTAGCTGATTATCAATTTGATGTTAGTGTGTATGTTTTAATTCAAAACTCTTAATTTATCTCTCCCTTTTAACTTTTCTTTTGATAACCATATTTTGGTTTTCTCAGTGTGAGAGGCTTTTTCTGGTTTGTAAATTAGTTCATTGGTGTGAAATGATGATTCCACTTGTGTGTGATACTTATGATATTTACCATTTACTTTCCCACCAAGATTGTGAGAGGATTCCCTTTCCTGTACATCCTCTGCAGTATTTATTTTCTGTAGATCTTTTTCCATGATGATGGCCATTGGGACTAGTGTGAGGTGATACCTCATTGTGGTTTGATTGGCATTGATTTGATCATTATCAATGTAGAGTATCTTTCCATGTGCTTTTATTATTTTACACCTTCTGAACACAATTTACCTCTTGAATCTGGCTTCTTGGAACGTGGCCCTTTTTGGAATTTGGAATTCTTTTCTGATGATTTGCCCCGGGACATTTCTTGAGGGCAGGTATCATTACAGCCCTGTCAGACTTGTTACTATTAGAAGCCCTTCAGCACCTGTTTTAAGATATGTATATAAATATGACACAGCTAATTGCCCCTGCCTCCTCTCAACTTTCCTTTTTGGTAACCATGAGATTCTTTTCCAAGTCTGTGAGACCATTCTTCTTTTGTAATGACGTTCTTTGTATCCATTTTTAGATTCCGCTAGAAAAGAGATCCTACGATGCTTTCCCTTTCTCACTTACTTCACTTAGTATGATCACATCTAGTTTCTTCCCAGGAACTGGATACGGCATGTTTTATTCTTGCTTATTTCTGAGTAATATTGTATTGTGTATAACTCCATCTTCTGTATCCATTCATCTGTCCTTGTACACTTAAGTTGCTTCCTTGTCTTGGCTATTGAACCTAGTGCTACCATGGATTGTTGGGGTGAAAATATCTTTTAAACGTTTGTTTTTTTTTTCTCGATCTATGCCTAGATATGTATGGGATTGCTGGATCACTTGGTACTTCAATGCTCAGTTTTTTAAAGAACCTCCATAATGTCCTCCCTAGTGGATGTATCCATTTACATTCCCACCCACAGTGGGAGGGTTTTCTTCTCTCCACACCTTCTGCAGAGTTTATTGCTGTGGGTTTTTTGAGATGGTCATTCTGATCGATGTGAGATGATACCTCTTTGGACAACAGATTTGTCTTTCTCTAAGAATTAGTGATGCTAAGCACCGTTTCATGTGCTTTATGGCCATCTCCATGCCTTCTTTGGAGAAGGTGCATATAGATCCTTGGCTGATTTTTACTGGATTGTTTGTTTTTTGATACTGTTCTGTGGGAGTTGTTCGTATGTGGTGGAGACACATCCCCGTGGGTATCTTCATTTGCAAGCATTTCTTCCATTCTGAGGATTGTCTTTTTCTTTCATTGCACATATCCTTTGTTGTGCAAATACTTTAAACGTTTATTAAGTCCCATTTGTTTATTTCTGTTTTATTTATCCTGATTCTAAGAAATGGATCAAAAAAGAACTTCCTGCATTTTATGTCAATGTGTATTCTGCTTTTTTCCTTAAGAGTTTCGTTGCATCTGTCCGTTTATTTAGGCCCTAATCTGTCTGCAGTTTGTTTTGTGTGCGGCGTCAGGAGTGCTCTGATTTTATCCTCGTTTTCTTCTGCCCAGGGTCCTCCACAGTGGCTGCCCCACTTTGCATTCCCAGCATCAGTGTAGGAGGACTCTCTTCTCTTTAATGCCTTTTTCAATAGGCATGAAGCTATGATTTGATCCACAAATTTCCGAACACTGACACCCTCTGCAGCATTTATTGTTTGTAGAGTATCTGCCTGTGGCCATTCTGACCAGTGTGAGGTGTGAGGTGATAACGCATTGAAGTTTTGATTTGCATTTCTCTCATATTTAGCAATGTTGACATCTTTTCATGTGATTTTTTGAAACTGTGTGAGTTAAACTTATGTACTGAAAATGGCTTCTTGAAATCCTGCCCTATTTTGAATATCTTTCCAATGACCTCCCCTAAGACATTTCTTGAGGGCAGATCTTTTTTACTTACAGCCCTGCAGGCCCTGTTAATGTAAGTGCCCATCAGCAATGGCTTCAAAGTTGTTGTTACGGGAAATGGGCACAGGGCATCATGTCTTTATGCCCAACCCTGCTTACTGGGGGAACCAGAGCCTTAGGGAAAGGCCTGTTCCTGGATTGTCAGAGTGGAAAGTGCCAGGAGAAACAACCAAGGCTTGCGTCCCATTCCTTCTTCCTTCCCCCATCCCCTGGACAAATACCAGTTCCTGCAACACCACTCTGTGGAGGGTACTTTCATCCATAGGTGGGGCGACCCCAAGGAAGAGGCTAGAGGTGGGAACCCCAACACCGGGAGACATGGAGCCCACGGGATTTTCAAAGCTCTTCCAGCCCAGAGGCTCCACATCCTTTGGGTGCAGTAGGCGTAGTTTCACAGCAGGAAGATCCCGTGGATCTGGAGGTTGTGGGCCCCTGCAGAGGGGAGCAGACACGCCAGGTCCACGGGGCAGAGCTCATTGGCTGGTACATCCTCCCCAGCTCCCTCAGCCCCATGACTGTCCATCCTTGGGAACCAAGCCTGCCCAGGCTTCAGGGATGTGCCAGCAGCCCAGGGCACCAAGGCCTGAGGGGAATAGAGTCGGCATTCTCTTTTTGTGATTTGTATTTCATATTGGTGTATAAGTGACTTGCAATGTTGTAGGATGTGGTTTTTTTTGGGGTGGGGGGGGATCTTTGTTTTGGGTGTACAGCAACATGATTCCCTTTGCATAAATGTGGACATGTCCTTTTTTGGGTTCCCTTATAGCTTATTATGCAGTGTTGATTAAGGGTCCTCACTGACTATTTTATAAAGAGTAGTGTGTGTATGTTCATTTACACCTGCTCATTTCTCACCCCACCACCTTTCCTTGTTGGTAACCGTAAGGTGCTTTGCTATGTCCTGCTGCTGCTGCGGCTAAGTTGCTTCAGTCATGTCCGACTCTGTGCGACCCCATAGACGGCAGCCCACCAGGCTGCGCCGTCCCTGGGATTCTCCAGGCAAAAACACTAGAGTGGGCTGCCATTTCCTTCTCCAATGCATGAAAGTGAAAAGTGAAAGTGAAGTCGCTCAGTTGTGTCTGACTCCTAGCTACCCCATGGACTGCAGCCTACCAGGCTCCTCCATCCATGGGATTTTCCAGGCAAGAGGCAAGAAGTTCATTTGTATCCATTTTTAGACTCCACCTCTAAGTGATACCATGTAATAATTGCCCTGCTTCCTCTGACTTCGCTTTTTATGATCCTCTCTACTTCCTTGTTGCTGGACATGGCATCATGTCATCCTTTTTATGGCTGAGTGATATTGTCTTGTGTGTGTACCCGATCTTCTGTATCCATTCATCTGTCCTTCTCTGATTAGCCTGCTTTCTTGTCTTGGCTAGTGGGACTGAGATTGAGGGTTACCCCTGCTTTTAAATGTTAGGTTTTCTCTGGATTTACTCCCAGGGATTGGATTGCTGGGTCCTAAGGTCCTTCTGTGTTATTTTTAAATGAACATCCATACTCTTCGCCCTGTTGGACGTACTGTGTGATTGTGAAGAACGCTGCAGGAGGGCTCCCTTCTCTCCACACCCTCTCTAGCATTGATTGTTTGTAGAGTGTTTGGCCATGGCCATTCTGACCAGTGTGATGTGATATTTTGCTGTAGCTTGGATTTGCATTTCTCTGTTTAGTGATGTTGACATTTTTTCATGTGACTTTTTAAAAGACTGTGAATTAAACTTACATCTTGAAATTGGCTTAACGCCTGCCATCCTTTGGATTCTTTTTCGATGACAACCCCTAGGACATTTTTCAAGGGCAGCTGTTTTTTACTCACAGTCCCTGGATCCTTGTGAATGTTAAATGCCCAATGGCAAGGCTATTCATGGTGTTATTACAGAAAATGGCCACAAGGGGGAAACACTTCTTCCTGCCGCATGCTTTTTCTTTTTTCTTCCCGTAAATTCCTTGTTATTTTCTGTTGGAATAGGGTCGACTTCTGATGTTGTTTGTTTCAGGTGTGCAGGAACTAGATTCAGTTATACCTTGATGTTTATTCCCTTTAGGGTTCTTTTTTACATATAGGTGATTACAGTATATTCGGTAAACTTCCCTCTGCTGTTCAGCAGGTACTTTTTAATCCTCTATTTGGTATATATATAAATGTGTTTATGTTACTTCCAATCTCTTAGTTTATTCTGCTGTATCTGGAGGTGGGGTCTCTCCAGAGGGAAACAGGAACTCCAGGTTCATTTTGGGGATGCACCCCCTTCTACGTGCTCCCACCTCGCTCTGCCCCAGGACCCTCCAGTCTTGGCATCCGAACCAGTCGGGCTCCAGGGATGTGACACCGCAAGTCACTATGCCCTGAGGGGCATAGAGTAGGAATATCCTTTCTGTTTTATCTGTTTTCATCCCATCATTTGAACTGGAGCATACAGGTGAATTACAATCTCATGAGTGTTTTGTTTTTCCTTTTCCTTCTACAACACATTGTTTCACTTCTGCATAGTTGTATATGTGATTTGTTGGGTTTTTTCTTTATAGGTTAATACAGAGTGTGGAGTGTGTTTCCTTTTGTTACATGGTGGGTCCTGGTCACTTGTTTTATCAATAGTAGTGTGCATATATTAGTCTGCAGCAGCTCATTTCTCCATGCCCCACATCTTTATATCTTAGTGACCAGAAGTTTCTTTTCTAAATCTGTGTCTCCAAGCAGTAAGTTCTCTTGCATCCATCCTTAGATTACACCTAGAAGTGATATAATATGGTATTAGTCTCTCCCTGTCTCTCTTACTTCACTTGGAATGATCATCTCTACTTTCTTTCCTGACACTGGGCTTGGCACTTTTTCCTACTTCTTTATGGTTGAGATGTATCGCATTGTATACACGTACCCTACCCCATTGTGTATCCCTTCACCTGTGCTTCTACAGTTAACTTGCTTTTCTGTCTTGGCTGTTGTACATAGTGGAGCCAAAATTGCAGGGTTGTCCATCTCAATTTTGGTTGTCTCAGCCTGGCTGCCTTGACCCCAGATGAGTCCAGGCATGAGACCCAAGCCTGCTCAGGCTCCCGGAATGGGAGAGCAGCCCAAGTCAGGGAGGTGGGAGGGGGTAAGCTAGGCATTGCTTTTTATTCCTTTTCTCTAGTCTCATGCCTGTGCTACGTTGGAGTATAGTCGATTTGCAGTTTTTTGCTTATATTCAGGGTACAACCATGTGATTCACTAATGATATATAAATAAAGCTTATCTGGTTTTTTGGGAGGTTTTTTTCCCCATAGAGGTTATTGCAGAAGGTTGAGCAAAGTACCCTGTGTTGAATATCAGGTTCTTCCTGAGAATCTATTAGAGATACAGATTTCTGTGTATATGTGGTGGGAAGGAAGGAAATAATGATTTTGTATTATCTATTACAGATAGAGATTTTTCTGTATATGTTAGAGGTACAAATTTCTGTGTCTATTTGGAAGGAAGAAAGGACAGATAGAATCCTTCTCAACTTGCTATTACAGATATGGATTTCTTGGTGTGTGTTAACCCTGACCTACTAATTCATCCTTGTTCTTTCACATTTTCTTGGAACCTTCTGTTTCTGTTTGAATTCTGACAGTCACCTTTGTGGTGTAAATTTGTTCCTTTGTTACTCTTTTCTTATTTTGCCTAGAAGGGATATCATATGCTTTTTTTCTTTCTCTGTCTGGCTGAGTTCGCCTAGGCTGTATTCCTTCAAGGTCCATCCTTGTGATCGTTACTGGCATAACTTCATCATTTCAGTGGCTGTTTTTCATGGCTGAGTAATACTCCATTGTATATATGCACCACATCTTCTTTAACTTTTAATCTGTCCAGAGATACCTTGCAGGTCCTGTGTCTCGGCTATAATAAGTCGTGCTGCAGTGAATGGGGGGTGGGGGGGGTGCACGTGTCTTTCTGAATGGTGGTTTTCTCGGGATATAGGCCCAGGTGTGGGTATGTCAGATCACGGGCTGCCCTCTCTTGAAATCTTATTTTTCTGGCATGCAGACAAACAAGCTTTCTAGTGCTGTTGCTGATGTCCACTCCAAGACCATGTTAGGGGGGTTCACTCTTCTACCCGTTTCCCGCATTTATTGTTTGTAGAATTGTGAGTTGGCCATTCTGAGGGGAGATTGATCTCTTGCTGTCATTTTGATTAGCACTTACGCTGTCATATTTAGGGATATAGAACATCTTGTTCTCTGGCCATTTGGGGATTTTTATTCTTTTTTTCTTTACCTTAAAGGATATATGGAAAATTTACCTTGTAATTGGCCTCTTCAAAGCCAGTTGTGACTGCAATCCATTTCCGCAGTACTCACCCAGGTCCTTTCCTGAGGGCAGCTGTCATTAACAGCCCCACAGGCCTTGTGACTTGGAGGTGCAAGTAAGTGCAGGTGCTAAAGTTGTAGTTACAGGAAATGTCCACAAGGCGGCAGCACTTCTTCATGCCCATCTCTGTTTCCACCTGGAACCAGAGCCTTAGGGAAAGTCAGCTTCCTGGGCTGTGAATTGGTGTGGAATGTGCTGAGCAAACTCCCAAGGGCGTGTGTCTCACTATTTCTTCCCCCGAAACTTCACCTCTCCCCTCCAGAATCTTGCGCACCTGGGACACTCCTCCCTGCTGAGGTGCCTAGGAGGCTGCACTCTCAGGAAGGAAGCTTCAGCTGGGGACCCCAGCCCCGTGGATCTGGATACTTGGTGACTTTACCCTGGTCTTCGTGGCCAGACGGTCGTGTCACCGTCATTAGGGTGCACGGGGCAAACCAGAAGGTCAGGTGTGAGAGGGGTCTCAGTGCAGGGCAAAGTGTCAGCTGTGCCGACACTGCGAGTCCAGCCTTGGGACTCGGATCTACTCTGGATCCAGGGATCGGATAGCATCTCAAGTCAGGGAGGCTGGAGGGAGTAAACTGGGCATTACTTCCTTTTAGTTTCCTCTAATCTCATGCCGATGCTTTGCTGACGCGTAGACCAGTGTGTTTTGTGCTTGTCCTCAGCGTACAATGGACTGATTCAGTTATGAAATATACATCCACGGATCTGTATTCTTTTGCCACAGAGG
The DNA here is from genome assembly GCF_000754665.1 of Bison bison bison. Taxonomy (NCBI): domain Eukaryota; kingdom Metazoa; phylum Chordata; class Mammalia; order Artiodactyla; family Bovidae; genus Bison; species Bison bison. The sequence goes on along the minus strand of NW_011494777.1, from coordinate 6,490,152 downwards.
TTATGAAACAGATGGAGTAAGTTCTCTGTGGTGAACATCAAGTCCCTGGGAAGCAACAGTTAGAGAAGCAAATCTTTTGTACAGGTGCAAGGAAAGAAGGAAGGAGATAGTCCTGTGGGTCGTCTGTAACAGCGATAGATTTCCTTGTATAAGTTAGAGATAAATAATCCTGTGTAAATGTGCACAAAAGAAAGGAAGGAAGGAGAAAATCCTTGTGGATGATCTAACAGAGATATAGACTTCAGTGCATATGTCGAGGAAAGAAGGAAATAACAGCTGTGGCTTCTCTGTCACTCACAGACTTCTGTGCACAGATTCGTTCTGACTTAAATTCATGCCTGGTTGTTCCTTTTTATCTTAAGTTTGATCTGTGTTTGAATCTAGAGTCTCTAGAGATTCCCAGGTGGCTCAGTGGTAACAGTTGCGCCTACCAATGCAGGAGATGTGGGTTTGATCCCTGGGTCAGGACAATCCCCTGGAGGAGGAAATGGCAACCCACTCCAGTATCTGTGCCTGGAGAACCCATGGACAGAGGAGCCTGGCAGGCTATGTAGTCCATGAGGTCACAAAGAGTCGGACATGACCGAGCAGTTAAAAAAAAAAAGAAGAAAAAACCCTCAGAGTCTCTCTTTGTGTTTTAAATTACTGCCACTGTGTCTCTTTGTTTCTTAATGTTTCTTAATGTTGCCTAAAAGGGACATCGATGAAGGGAAGGTTTCAGTGAAAGGCACCTTGCCAGTCTGTGTTGAACCCATCCCTGCCCAGCCCTGGGAATCAGGCCTACTCCGGTTCCAGTGATCGGGTGGCATCGAAAGTCAGGGAGGGTGGAGAGAATACACAGGCATTACTTTTCTTCCTGCTCTGTTCTTTTATCTCATGCTGATGCCCCACTGAAGTATAGTAAATTTGCAGATTTTTCATGTCCTCAGTACAACAGACTGATTCAGTTATTATATATAAAGCATATTTGTACCTTTGGTTTTTTTGCCATAGAAGTGATTAAACAAGGTGGAGTAAACTTCTCTGTGCCAAGCATCAGGTTCCTGTGGAGTAACTGTTAGAGATCCAGTGTTTTTGAATCGTGGAAGGAACAAAGGATGGTCTTTGTGGATTATGGATTACAGAGACAGAGTTCTATGTGTTTGTTAGTGATAAATATCTGTGTCTACGTGCATGGAAGGAGGAAAGAAGGAAGGAGATAATTCTTTTTTTTTTTTTTTTATTTTTAGGAAGGAGATAATTCTTGTGGATTCAGTTCAGTCGCTCAGTCATGTCCGATTCTTTGCGACTCCATGAACTGCAGCACGCCAGGCCTCCCTGTCCTTAACCAACAGCCGGAGCTTGTTCAAACTCATGTCCATCAAGCTGGACACAGATACAGAGTTCTTTGTATACATTAGGGCCAACTCCTAATGCATCTGTGGCTATTCCCCACCCTATTTTTTTTTAATTCTTGTTTTGTGTGACAGGGAGTTGGTGATGGACAGGGAAGCCTGGCGTGCTGCAGTCCATGGGGTTGCAGGGTCGGACACGGCCAAGTGACTGAACTGAACTGAACTTTGTGTTTTAACCTAAGAGCCTAATTTTGTGGTTTTAATTACTTCCCATGCATCTCTTTAAAATAATGCCTAAAAGAGACATCATCTGCTTTTTCTTCCTCTGTTGCTGAGTTCACATTTTGTATAATCCTCCAAGGTCCAATCTTTTGGGAACCAGTGTCATAATTTCATAAATTCAGTGGTAATTTTCCATGTCTGAGTAATAGCCCATTGTATATATGTACCACATTTCTTGAACACTTAGACCTCTTGGTGAACCTTTTCTTGGGTCTGTGTTCTGGTTTTTGCAAGTAGCGGTGTAGTGAGTGTTGGGGTGCATGTGTCCTTTACAATGATGGTTTTTTGTAGCAGTAGCCCAGGTGTTGTATTAAAAACCTAGGCTTGGATCTCTTGAAATGTTTCCTGTCCAGTGGAGGCTGTTCTTTCAGGGGCTTTTGCTAATGTACGTTCCCCCAGCACTTTCAGGGGTGTTGGATCATCTCCCAGTTCTCTCTCCCTCATTACAGTTTGCAGAAGTCTAGATGGCCTTTTTGTCAGATGGCATGTGATTTCTTGTCGATTTGATGGGTATTCCTCCTGTAACAATTAGTGATGCTGAGCATCTTGTCCTGTGACTATTTGGGGTTGTTTGTTTGTTTACTTTTTTTTTCCCTTAAAGGGTGTGGGGAAAATTTATCTTTACAATTGGCTTCCTGAAAGTCTGTTGTGTTTGGAGTCGATTTCTGCAGCATTCACCCAGGTCCTTTTCTGAGGGCAGCTGTCATTAACAGCCCCACAGGCCTTGTGACTTGGAGGTGCAAGTAAGTGCAGGTGCTAAAGTTGTAGTTACAGGAAATGTCCACAAGGCGGCAGCACTTCTTCAAGCCGATCTCTGCTTCCACCTGGAACCAGAGCCTTAGGGAAAGTCAGCTTCCTGGGCTGTGAATTGGTGTGGAATGTGCTGAGCAAACTCCCAAGGGCGTGTGTCTCACTATTTCTTCCCCCGAAACTTCACCTCTCCCCTCCAGAATCTTGCGCACCTGGGACACTCCTCCCTGCTGAGGTGCCTAGGAGGCTGCACTCTCAGGAAGGAAGCTTCAGCTGGGGACCCCAGCCCTATGGATCTGGATACTTGGTGACTTTACCCTGGTCCTCGTGGCCAGACGGTCGTGTCATCATTGATTGGGCTCCCAGGGAAAATTGGTGCAAGTTTAAAAGGGGTCTCAATACAGGGCACCTTGCCAGGCTGTTTCTACCCCTCCCCAATCCAGCCTTGGAACTCAAACCTACTCTGGTTCCAGGGATCAGACAGCATCCCAGGTCAGGGAGGTCAGAGGTAATAAACTAGGCATAAGGTTTCTTTCCTTTTGTTTTTCTTTAATCTCATGCCGATGCTATGTTGATGTATGGTCCCGTGTGTTATGTGCTTGCCCTCAGTATACAATGGTCTGATTCAGTTATGAAGTATGTACCCGCAGATTTCTATTCCTTTTTATTCTTTTAACATAGAGGTTATCGAACAAGGCAGAGTGACGTTCTCTATGGTGAACATCAAGTCCATGGGAAGGAGAAAATCCTTGTGAATGATCTAATACAGATACAGATTTCAGTGCATATTTAGAAGGAAGGAAGGAAATAATCTATGTGGTTTATTTATTATACATACACACTTCTATGTATAGATTAGTACCAACTTGTAATTTATAGCCTGTTTTTTGTGCTTTTATTTGAGTTGTGTTTGAATCTCAGAGTCTCTAGTGATTCCTGGGTGGCTCAATAGTAAAGAAACCGCCTAACAATGCAGGAGACATGGGTTCAATCCCTGGGTCAGAAAGACGCCCTGGAGGAGCAAATGGCAACCCTCTCCAGTACATGCCTGGAAAATCCCATGGACAGAGGGCCCTGGCCGACTAAGTCCGTGGGGTCACAAAGGGTCGGACATGACTGAGCACACGTGCAGTAAAAAAACACCTCCAAGTCTTTGTGTTTTAAATTACTGCCCATGTATCTCTTAGTTTTTTAAATTTTTCCTAAAAGGGACAGTGATGAAGGTCTCAGTGAAGGGCACCTTGCCAGGCTGTGTCGAACCCACCCCAGTTCAGCCCTGGGAATCAAGCCTTTTCAGAGTTCAGTGATCAGATGGCATCACAGGTTAAGGTGGTTGGAGAGAATAAACTAGGCATTATTTTTTCCCCTTTCTTTTCTTTAAACTCATGCCAGTGCTACGCTGAAGTATAGTCAATTTTCAGATTTTGTTCATCCTCAGAATACAGTGGACTGATTCAGTTAATATTTATACATGAAGCATATTTGTACCCTTTAATTCTTTTGCTTTATAAGTGACTGCACAGGTGGAGTAAAGTTCTTGGTGCTGAACTTCAGGTTCCTGTGGAGTAACTATTAGAGATACTGAATTTTTGTGTACATCGAAGGGACAAAGGCAGGAGATAGTCCCTGTGGATTACAGATTACAGCAACAGATTTCAGTGTATTTTTTAGAGACAAATATTTATGTGTCTATTTACATGGAAGGAAGGAAGGAGATAATCCTTGTGGATTACATAACACAGTTACAGGGTTCTGTGTATGTATTAGGATAGATTTCTAATCCACCCCTGGCCCTTTGCCGCCTCTTTGTAGTTAGAGGAAATGTCCACAAGGGGGCAGCACTTTTTCATGCCATCTCTCATTCCAACATAACCAGAGTCTAAGAGAAAGTCATCTTCCTGGGCTGTGAATTAGTGTGGAATGTGCCTGATCAAACGCCCAAGTGCTTGTTTCTCATTCTTTCTTTCCCCTGAAACTCAATGAAATATGTTTGCACGGACGGAAGAAAGAAAGGAAGGAAGGCAGGCAGGCAGGCGGAAGATAAACCTTTCAGGTTACATAAAACAGATACAGAGTTCTGTTTATACATTACAACGATTCCTAAAGATCCTTGGTCATTTCTCCTTTTTAATAAAAAAAATTATTTGTTTGTGTTTGACTCTCAGAGTCCCTGTTTATACTTTGATTACTTCCAGCGCATCTCTTCTTTACATATTGACTTGAAAGGACAGTATCTGCTTTTTCCTCCTCTGTTGCTGATTTCACTAAGGGTGTAATCTTCCAAGGTCCAATCTTGTGGGGTTGAGTCTCATGATTGTTTAATTTCAGTGTCAATGTTTCATGTCTCAGTATGCATTTGTATATTTTTTAATGAATTAATCTGTTAATGAATGCTCTCTTGAGTCTGTCTCTTGGCAATTGGAAGTAGCACTGAAGTGAGCGTTGGGTGCATGTGTCAATTTCAGAAATAG
>NW_011494777.1:6477875-6485215 GCF_000754665.1 Bison bison bison | reverse complement strand
TAGTTTTTCATAGAATTGGCCCAGGTGTGGATCTGAAAATCCCAGGTTTACCTCTCTTGAAATTTTCTTTCAGGCATATGAAGACTGCCTTTTCTAGGGGTTATGGCCAGTGTCTATAAGACACCGGGATTCTTGGCCCCGGGAGGAGAATTCAATCCGGGGCCAGAGACGAGGTTTGATTGCTCAGAGCTTTTGTGTAATAAAGTTTTATTAAAGTATAAAGGAGATAGAGAAAGCTTCTGACATCGGCATCAGAAGGGGGCAGAAAGAGTACCCACTTGCTAGTGTTAACAATGAAGTTATATACTCTCCAATTAATCCAAAGAATGTCTGGAGGTTGTAAAGACCTCACCAGACCTACTCCCATAATTTACATTTTAAGATAACAGAATTAGCCAGAAGATTTAATCCAAAGATTGTTCTCAGGCAGGATACATCCTTGTAAAGACCAGGTCTACTCCCATAATTTACATTTTAGGATAACAGACTTAGCCAGAAGGTTTAATTCAGAGACTGTCCTTAATCCAGAGACTGTCCTCAGGCAAGATACATTACTGTTATATAATCCTAAGGAATGTGGAGAAGGAAAAAAAGTTTGTCCTTTCTTCCTCCTTGAGAATTCCAGACCCCTCTCTCCTTGGGGACCCCTAGACTCCTTATCAACCTACCTAGGAAATGACTCTCTTATGTTGAAGGGTATTTGATTTGCACTTCCAGGCTTGTCCTCAGTGTGCAACAGGCCGATTCAGTTATGACTATACACAGAGCGTAACTGTACTCTTCTTTTCACGCAGAAGTTATTGAACAAGGTGGAGTCAGTTCTCTGTGGTGAACCTCGCATTCCTGTGGATTAACTATTAAAAACGCAGAATGTATACATGCAAGGAGCAAAGGAGAGGGGATACTCCTCGTGGATTACCTATTACAGGGACAGACTTCTGTGTATCTGTTAGAGATCAATAGTTCTGTGTATATTTGCATGCAAGGAAGGAAGAAAGGAAGGCAGGCAGGAGATGAGCCTTGTGGATTCCATAACAAATACACAGCTCTTGTATATGTTAGGACCGACCCTAATCCATCCCTGGCCGATTCGCCCCCCATCCCGCCCCAGTTTGTTTGTTTTTCCTAATTCTTGTTTTCTGTCTGAATCTCAGTCTCTGTTTCGTGGTTTTAATTACTTCCCGTGTATCTGTTTTTTAAATATGACCTAGGAGGAACATCATCTGGGCTTTCTTCCTCTGTGACTCACCTCACTTCGCGTACAGTCCTTCAAGGTCTGTTCTCGGGGGGACCAGTGTCATCATTTCATCATTTCAGTGGTGGTTGTTCATGTCTGAGGAATAGCCCGTTGTATGTATGTACCACATTTCTTTAAGATTCAATCTGTTGAGGGATATTTTTTTGGTTCTGTGTCATGACTGGCAGAAGTGGCACTGCAGTGAATGTTGGGGTGCATGTGTCATTTTGAATGATAGTTTTTCATGATATAACCCAGGTACAAGTGTGAAAGTCCTAGGCAGCTCTCTTGAAATTTTCTTTCTGGCCAGGGAAGGCACCCCTTTCTAGAGTTTATGGCCAGTATCCATTCCTGCGGAACACGTAGGGGGCTTGCATAGTGTCCCGGCTCTCTCCCCCGTTTACTGATTGCAGGCAGTCAGGATGGCCGTTCTGTCGGATTGGGTTTGATTTTTTTCTGTTTGTTTTCATTGCCATTTCTCTTGTCATAATTAGGGATGCTGAGCATCTCATCCCATGGCCGTTTGGGTGTTTCTTAAATAGTTTTTCCTTTTTTTCCCCCTTAAAGTGTGTGAATAAAGTTGACGTGCTGCAGTTGGCTTCTTGAGAGTCTGTTGTGTTTGAAATTTACTTTGGCAAACCCTCCGCTTGACCTTTCCTGATGTCATTTGTCCTTAACAGCACCTCAGGCCTTGTGAATTGGAGGCGCTGGCTTCCCTAGTGGCTCATACAGTAAAGCGTCTGTCTGCAATGCAGGAGACCCGGGTTTGATCTCTGGGTTGGGAATATCCCCTGGAGAAGGAAATGGCAGCCCACTCCAGTATTCTTGCCTGAAAAATCCCACGGACCGCGGAACCTGGCACGCTACCCTCCATGGGGTCGCAAAGAGTCGGACACGACTGAGCGCCAGCGGTCAAGTTGTAGTTACAGATAATGCCCACAAGGGGGCAGCACTTCTTCACGCCCAGCTCTGTTCCCGTCTGCAACCAGAGCCTTTGGAAAGTCATCTTCCTAGGCTGTGAATTCCAGTGGAATGAGCAAACCCCCACGGAGAAGGTAGTGGCAACCCACTCCAGTACTCTTGCCTGGAAAATCCCATGGATGGAGGGGCCTGGTAGGGTGCAGTCCATGGGGTCGCTAGGAGTCGGACACGACTGAGAGACTTCACTTTCACTTTTCACTTTCATGCATTGGAGAAGGAAATGGCAACCCACTCCAGTGTTCTTGCCTGGAGAATCCCAGGGACAGGGGAGCTGGTGGGCTGCCGTCTATGGGGTCGCACAGAGTCGGATACGACTGAAGCGACTTAGCAGCAGCAGCAGCAGCAGAGCAAACCCCCAAGGGCTTATGTCGCACTACCTCTTCCTCTTAAGGCTTCACCCTCCCCTCTGGACTTCAGGGACCTGCAGCCCTGCTCCATGCTGAGGTTCCTAAGAGGCTACACTCTCAGGAAGGAGGCTTCAGCTGGGTACCCCATTAACAGGGACCTAGATACTTGGTGACTTTAACTTGGTCCCGGAAGCCAGAAGGTCGGGCCACCATCATTGGGCTGCTCTAGGGATTCGGGCCCCAGCTAGAGCCAACCAGACGGTACAGGCTGAAGAGACAGCTCAGTGAAGAGCACCCTCCAGGCTGTGTCCATCCCAGCCCAGCCCTGTCTCTCAAGCCCACTCAGTTTCCAGGGTTGGAACATCAGCCCAAGTTAAGGAGGTGGTGGAGCATAAACTAGTAATTCCTTTTCTTTTCTTTTCTTCAGTCTCCTGGGATGCTGTGCTGGCGTATTGTCGAATTTCAGTTTTGTGCTTGGTGTTAGCGTACAGCCACTTGATTGGTAACATCAGATCCTAGGGTTATCTATCTCAAGGCAGCCTCTCCACCCCACCCTAGTCCTTCTTTCTTTATTTACTGTTTATCTTTCTTTCCCAGGTATGCATATCAATCCTTACCAAATTTTAGTGGAGCTATTTGTTATAATTTGAGTGCAGATCAGTTATCTGATATGTGTTTTGAAAATAGTCTCTTGCAGTTTCTGGTTCATTTTTTAAATTTTTCTTAAAAGATGTTTCATAGAGTGAAGATTTTAATATTAAAAGTAATTTTATAATTTTAATTTTCTGAGGAAGGTTTTAGTTGTATGAAAGTAAGTGAATGTTATTGATTGTATAAAAGTTATTAATTTTATGAGTTATTCAATTTATGGAAGTTTTAATTTTAGAGAAATTTTCCATTTTATGTAAGTTACTAATTTTATGGAATTTATGAATTTTATTGGTGAAATATCTATGTAGAAATAATTATGTAGGACATTTTTAATTCTTTGTTGTTGTTCAGAGGCTAACTCATGTCCGATTCTTTGTGACCCCATGGACTGCAGCATGCCAGGCCTCCCAGTCCTTCACTGTCTCCTGGAATTTGCTCAAACTCATGTCCACTGAATCACTGATGCCATCCAACCATCTCATCCTCTGTTGCCCCCTTCTACTCCTGCTCTCAGTCTTTCCCAGCATCAGGGTCTTTTCCAGTGAGTTGGCTCTGTGCATCCGGTGCCCAGAGTGTTGGAGCTTCACCTTAGCGTCAGTCCTTCCAGTGAATGTTCAGGGTTGATTTCCTTTAGGATGGACTGGTTGAATCTCTTTGCTGTCCAGGGGACTTTCAAGAGTCTTGTCCAACACCACAGTTCAGAAGCATCAATTCTTCGTTGCTCAGCTTTCTTTATAATTCAACTCTCACATCCATACATGACTACTGGAAAAACCATAGCTTTGACTATGCAGATCTTTGTTGGCAAAGTAATGTCTCTGCTTTTGAATATGCTATCTAGGTTGGTCATAACTTTCCTTCCAAGGAGTAAGCGTCTTTTAATTTCATGGCTACAGTCACCATCTGCAGTGATTTTGGAGCCCCCCCAAATAAAATCTGTCACTGTTTCCATTGTTTCCTCATCTATTTCCCATGAAGTGATAGGACTGGATGCCATGATCTTCATTTTTTGAATGTTGAGTTTTAAGCAAACTTTTTCACTCTCCTCTTTCACTTTCATGAAGAGGCTCTTTAGTTCCTCTTCACTTTCTGCCATAAGGGTGGTGTCATCCATGTATCTGAGGTTATTGATATTTCTCCCAGCAATCTTGACTCCAGCTTATGCTTCATCCAACCCAGCATTTTGCATGATGTACACTGCATATAAGTTAAATAAGAAGGATGACAATATATTGCCTTGACATATTCCTTTCCCAATTTGGAACCAGTCTGTTGTTCCATGTCTGGTTGTAACTGTTGCTTCTTGACCTTCTCAGGAGGCAGTAAAGTGGTCTGGTATTCCCATCTCTTGAAGAATTTTCTACAGTTTGTTGTGATCCACACAGTCAAAGGTTGTGTAGTTCTAAGTGTCCAAAACGCGCTCTTCAGTTTTAAAGACACATATATCTATTCACATTTGGACTTTCCCTGTATTATTTGCGATATTGTCAGTAGAAATCTTTTGGTATACCTAGGTCCTTAATGATTTTCATCCTTATATGGAATGAATATATTTGTTGCATCTAAGGCTTTGAATTTATTCTTGCACTACTCTGTCTTCTTTACTAACAGTAAGTTTGCTTTTTAAGTCTCTGAATCGATTTTCTGTTAGTTTGTTGGTGTGTATATTTAGATTCTAACTGTAAGTGATATGAGATTTTTCTTTCTCTGACTGACTTCTTCACTTAGTTAGATTACCCCTAGTTTTGTCTGTGTTCTTCAAATTTCATTATTTCATTCTTTCTTGGCTGAGTCATATTGCATTGTGTACCTGTGTCACATATTCATCATTCACTTCTCCCAAAATCCAACTGCATATTCCATTTGTTGGATATTGTAAATCTAGTCCAGTGCAACTTGACGGCATGGATTTTTTGAACATTTTGCTTTCCCCTCAAGCACTCTGTTCTGGTTCTATGGGATTTTCCGATGGGCCTGTTTTATCTCCTGCAGCCAGTCCTATGCTTCTCTCTATAGTGACCTTTATCATTTATATGCGACAAGGACTTTTGTGTTAGTTGCTCTGTTGTGTCCGATTCTTTGCAACTTCATGGACGGTAGCCTGCCAGGCTCCTCTGTCCATGGGATCCTCCAGGCAAGAACACTGGGGTGGGTAGCTATTACCGATCTGATCGAGCCTGGTCTCCAGCATTGCTCTACAGGATACAATTTCTCCATGCCTTTTCCACCATTGATTCTTTGTAGATTTTTCATGACGGCCTTTCAGGTTGACGGGGAGTGATCCCTCCTTGTAGTTAGGATTTGCGTGTCTGTCATAAGTCACCAGGTTCAGCAGCTTTTCATGGACTATTTTTTTAAACAGCGTATGAGTTGAAGTTACTTTAGAAATCTTCTTCTTGATTGCTTGCCCAGTTTTTATTATTTTCGATTGGTTTCCCTTAAAAATGTTTCAAGTGCAAATATCAGTTAATGCCCAGTGGTCCTTGTGAACCATGAACAATAGTTAATGTTGTTTTTTCGGGAAGGACCCCTGGTGGCAGAATTTCTTCTTGCCCTATGCTTGTTACTATGGTAACTGGAGACTTAGGCTTAGTCCTGGTTCCTGGTTGAAAATCCATTTGGAATGTGACAGCTTGTGTGTCATTACTTCATCTTTTTTTTTAAGTAGAGGTAATGTGTATTTTTATTCCAGTAAATTTGACTTACATTGTTATTTTTCCTCTAAAGTTTTGAAATTTTGTTCTTTTATCCCCATGCATGTGTCTATTCATGCACATACAGGTTATTTCACAGTGCTTAATACACCTCCCTTGGTAATGTAGGTCCATGTAGGTTATGTATTTTACATGTTTCTTTGGTATAAGTTGATCCCAGCCTCCTAATTTAACCCTTCCACCACCATTTTTTTTGGGGGGGTTAATTATGATTTCCTAAGATGTGTGGTTATATGAAATATAAATGAGCTTATTGTGAATGATTTCTCAATCCTACGTGCGAGTGATATCATATGATATTTTTATTTTCCTAGTGAATGACTTCTCTTAACTAAGATTATCTCTCAGCTAGCCTATGTTTCTGCAAATGACATTATTTCTGTTTTTTCACGCTTGAGTCATGCTCCGCGGTGGAGATGTGTGTCCATTCGCCTGTGCCCGTGCAGTTCTTTCATTTCCGGTCTCTCTGATCGTGTGCCTGTTGCAGTGCACTCCTTGGTGCACGTGTTTTTCAGATTCAGGCTCTCTCGGTGTCTGTTCACAGGAGTGGGACTGTAGTGTGTTAATGCACTTTCATTTTTACCTTAAAAGTGCGCTTCCATGTTGGTTTTCCTAAGGCTGTTACCAATGACATCCCACCAGCATGAAAAAGGCGCCCTCTTATCTTAACCCCACTGCAGCGTGTCTTGAAGGTAGACGTTTTGATAGTGGCCTTTTTGCCTTCAATAAGGCGGTACGTCATTGTCATTTAGATTTTCAGTGTCTCATGATTTGCCTTATTGGTTAACTTTTCACGTGCTATATTTTAAACATTATAAATTTATTTACCTTTTTATATTTTCTTGTGATAATTTTCCCTATTACGTTTTTTATATTATATTCCTTTTTTTTTTTTCTGAGTGTAGGTAGAATTTAAGTTCCCTAAAGGAGAGGAAAGCCTGGCGTGCTGCAGTCCGTGGGATCACAAAAGAGTCAGACGTGACTTAGTGACTGAACAACAAAGCAATTATTTATAGGTTGCTCTGTGGCGGCAGGATTCGCACGTGTCCAACTGATGTTACTGATGCTATGAGAGCCTGAGTGAAATTTTTGGTTTGGGATTGTAAATTAGAATGGAGTATACCAGAACAGACACCCAAAGGCTTGTGTCTCCTTCCCATATATTTTCATTAAATACAATTTTATTTCTCATTGTAAGTAAGTTAAGTGTTAGCTCCTCAGTCGTGTCCGATTCTTTGCGATCCCATGGACTGTACCTGCCAGGTTCCTCTATTCATGGAATTTTCCAGGCAAGAATACTGGACTGGGTTGCCATTTCCTTCTCCCAGGATCTTCCCGACTCGGGGATTGAACCTGGATTTCCTGCATTGCAGGCAGATTTTTTACCATTTGAGCCACCAACATATATAT
>NW_011494777.1:6448056-6477771 GCF_000754665.1 Bison bison bison | reverse complement strand
ATATCTGTCTCATATGGAATGGTTATATTAGTTACGTCTAACTTTTTGAATATATATCTCTTTCCCCTTCATTTTCCTTCTGTAAGCATAAGTGTGTCTTAGTTAATTCGTTGCTGTGTCATTTTACATTCCACCTATAAGTGATACCATTTATCCTATGATTATTGTATTTTTTTCATTCTAATCTCTACATAGTTTGATTATCCCGTTTGTATATGTCCCTGAAAATTGCGTTGTTTCCTTTTCTTTTCCTGGCTGAATCACATCGCATCGTGTCCATGTGTCATTTCCTCTTTACGCATTCATCTCTCCATAAATGTTTCGAATGCTTCCATTTGTTACATACTGCAAGTTGTAGGCCAGGGCACACTGGCTGCATGAGCCTTTTCCAAATCTTGATTTTCCTTAAATACTCTATGACATGGTTCTGCAGGATTTAGTGTTAGGTCTATTTTCTCCTCATAAAGCAGTTCCGTACCCCTCTCTGCCGTGACTCTTACCATTCACGTGCCACTAGGCCGTAACACGGTTCCCTTTTCTCCGTCTTTTCTGCCATTACCCTTTCTGAATTTTCCCGATGCCTCTTCACACAGGTCCAGAGTGACCTCCTATTGCTGTTTTGATTTTGTGTCTGTCCTAATTCACCACATTCTGCAAGTTTTACCTAGGCTCTTTATTAAATGCTGTGAGTACAATTTGCTGTAGATATTTTCTCCTTGATAGTCTGTCCTGTTTTTTACTAGTTTTGATTCGTTTCCCATGAAAATGTTTTAACTGCAGGTATCTTTTAGAGTCCAGCTATTTGTGGGCTCTGTATGACTATGAGGTGCCCATGAACAATAGATTTAAGGTTGTTGTTTAGGAAATAGCACAGGGCAGTGGAATTACTTTACGACCTTGTCTGGGTGCTACGGTAACCAGTTTTAGGGGTAGTCCTGCTTCCTGATCACAAATTAGAATGGAATGTGAGATTATTAGCCACCAAAGCTCGGGCCTGATTATTTCTTCTTTTCCTAAATAATGTGTTTTTGATTGGAGTAAAGTTGACTTCCAACGCTGTGTTTGCTCTAGTGGTACAGAATCTTGTTTACTTATAGCCAGGCGTGTATCTTCTCATGTTTTTTTTTTTACAACTAGGTTATTACAGAGTGTTTAGTACAACTCTTGTAGTAATGTCAGCCTATGTTGATAATATGTTTTACATTAATCATTGGTATAATTTTATTACAGTCTCCTAATTTTATCCTTCAACCTGCCTTTTCTTTTTGGTTATTATAACTTTGTTTACTCGGACAATATGGTCATTTCATATGTGAGTGAGTTCATTGAGAACAATTGCTCATTTCCACACACAATGGCTATGATAGGATATTACTTTTCTTGTTCCAATTTACTTCAGTTGCTGTGATTATCTCTAGACTGATCCATATCATTGCAAATGACACTTGTTCATTTCTGTCCTGGCAGAGTCGTATTCTGTAGTGCACATTATGACTTGTTCTTTATCCATTCATGATTTTGTCTCCTTCCTTGTCTTGGCTAACAGACATCCTGTTCCAGTGTACTTTTGGGTGCTTTAGTTATTTAAATTATGATGCCTCTGCATTTATTCTTAGGAATGGACTGCCAGATCATGTGGCAGCTCTATTTTTGACTTTAAAAAAGTCACTTCCCTATTAGTTTGTGTAATGACAGTGACCAGTTACATCCCATGAGTAAAAAAAAAAAAAAAGTTCCCCTTTTTAAACCTGACATCAGCATTTCTTGAATGTAGACTTCTTGATAGTGATCTTTTTGACTTCTCTGAAGTGATACTTTGTCGTCATTTTAATTTTCATATCTCTCTGATTTACCACATTAAGTAATTTTAGTGTACTCTTTCTTTAAGCATTGTAAATTTATTTACTTTTTTTTTCTTTTGCTTCCAAATGATTCTACACCAGAACACTTTGCTGAAGTGATTTTAATCTACAGATGAAAGACTTTAAATGATACTCAGAATACATTACAAACTTGGTTTTAAATTAGATTTGAGTCTAGAACAGGACTCAGTCACAATGATTCAACACAATGTGGAAGTACAGCAGTAAGGTGATGTCTTCTTAATTGCTCAAGGGGATAAAGATCTTCTTCAAATATGGATGGAAACTAATCTCTAAGAGTTGTTCTCCTTTATAGACTACAATATTATTGTCGGTTTCATATACTTTTACTTTATAAAGAACTCCCACAGGAAGAAATTTCTGGAGGTTTTCCCAGATATAAATGGCTACATTTTCTGTTGTGCTTACAATGTCTGCAAAATACGGCACACCTAGATCCAGATTCTTATGATCAAGGGGCTTCATAATCGCCTCCTCTATATCCTCTTTAAGGTCAGTCAAATTCATGACCATTCCTGTAACAGGATCAACCTCTCCATGTAGTGTCACCACAACTTTGTAATTGTGCCCATGGCCATTTGGGTTGTTGCACTTCCCAAATAATTTCAAGTTTTCTTCATTACTAAGAGATTTGCTGTGGAGGCGGTGGCTCGCGCTGAAGGAGATGAGGCGGGACACTCGCGCCCACCAGCCAGGGCCCGACCCTGCCCCGTTCATGGCTCTACCTATTTACCTTTTGATATTTTGTTCTTTGCCCTGTTTCATGTTTTTTATTAGTTTCCCCTGATTTTTTTTTTTTTTTTGATGGCCGTTAACATTTAGAGCCCATCAAATTTTGCTAATCTTAACTGCCCATAAGGAAGAGTTTTTAGGTGGCTGTTGGAGAGAATGGTCAAGGGCAACAGAGGTTCCTCTTGTCCAACTGTGGTTACTGAGGCAATGAGAGCCTTATCAAAGTACTAAATTGGGGTTTTACATTAGAGGGGAGTCGATCATAATAAACACAAAGTTGTGTGTTTCTGTCTTTTAATAAATATACCTGAAGTCCTTATTGTAATTATCATTAAATATACTTTCTCATTCTCCAATGCAAGGTTCTTTGAATTATAGTTGTTCAAAATGTGGCCTTTAATTTTGAATATACATATATCTATTCACATTCATACTTTCCCCCATATTGGTTATTAGAGATTGTTGATGGAACTCCCTGGATACCCTCAAAAGTGAAAGTCAAAGTGGAGTCGCTCAGTCGTGTCTGACTCTCTGCAAACCCATGGACTGTAGCCCACCAGGCTCCTCCATCCATGGGATTCTCCAGGCAAGAGACTGGAGTGGGGTGCCACTTGCTTCTTCCAGGGGATCTTCCTGACCCAGTGATCAAACCGGGTCTCCTGCATTGCAGGCAGATGCTTTACCATCTGAGCCACCAAGGAAGCCCTTGGTATACCTGCTGCTGCTGCTGCTAAGTCGCTTCAGTCGTGTCCGACTCTGTGCGACCCCATAGACGGCAGCCGATGAGGCTCCCCTGTCCCTGGGATTCTCCAGGCAAGAACACTGGAGTGGGTTGCCATTTCCTTCTCTAGGAGATCTTCCCGACCCAGGGATTGAACCTGCATCTCCTGTGTCTCCTGCGTTGCAGGAGGATTCTTTACCAGCTGAGCCATCAAGGAAGCCCTTGGTTATCCTTTTTTATTATTTTCCATTTGTTTCCCTTAATTTTTTTTTTAAGTGCAGGCATCAGTAAGAGCCCAGCAGTTCTTATGAATATGAGCTGACCATGAGCAATAGATTAAATGGTGCTTTTTTTGAAATGTCCACAGGGCGGCAGAATTTCTTCTTTCCCTACTCTTGTTAACTGTGTTAATGGGAGTCTTAGACTTAGTCCTGGTTCCTGCAACAGATGAGTTTGGAATGTGAGAGTAGAAGCAGGGAAAGCTTGTGTCCCCTTCTCCTCCTGCCTTCCGTGTTTCCCAGCATTGGGGTCTTTTCTAATGAGTCAGTTCTTCAGGTCAGGTGGCCAAAGTATTGGAGTTTCAGCTTCAGCATCCGTCCTTCCAATGAATATTCAGGACTGATTTCCTTTAGGATGGACTGGTTGGATCTCCTTTCAGTCCAAGGGACTCTCAAGAGTTTTCTCCAACACCACAGTTCAAAAGCATCAATTCTTTGGCGCTCAGCTTTCTTTATAGTCCAGCTCTCATATCCATACATGACCACTGGAAAAACCATAGCCTTGACTGGATGGACCTCTGTTGGCAAAGTAATGTCTCTGCTTTTTAATATGCATTGCTTTAATAAGCAGTGTAGAAAAAGTTTGTCCTTTGCTTCTCCTTGAGAGCCCCGGACCCCTTTCTCCTTCTCAAGGGCCCCGGATTCCTTATCAACCTTTTAATATGAGTCTTATTATTTCATCTTTTTTTTAAAGAGTTAATCTCTATCTTTTTTATTAAATTTGATTACAATGTTGTTTTTTCCTCTAAATATCCCAAACTTTGTTCACACCTTACCATGCGTGTATGTATTCATTATTGGTATTTTTTTCACAAATAGATTATTTCAGAGTGTTTAATATTCCTCCCTTGGTAATGAAGGTCCGTGTTATATATTTTATATCCTTTGTTGTATACATGAATCCCAATCTCCTACTATAAATTTAAACCCACCATTTCTTTTTGTAATTACAAATTCATTTCCTACGATGTCTGGTTATTTCAAAAGTAAATGTGCTTCCTGGGAGCGATTTCTCAGTCCCACCTGCGAGTGACAGAGTCGGCATTCCTATCTTCTCTCCGCCTGATCTTCCACTGTGTCATCTCTGGGTCTGTGCTCCTCACTTTCGCAGCAGAGTCATAGTCCATCGTGCAGGTGTCTGCCTTGCTCCTCGTCTCTCCACCTCTGCACGTGTGTTTTCTTTCATGTCTGATGTACGTGTACAACCTGCGGCAGCGCCCTTTTGGGTGCATTTATTTATCAAAACCTGTTTTCCTCTGCACCTGTCTGTGTGAGTTAGACCGTCAGATCATAGTGCCCTGTGTTTTCACAGTTACTACACACTTCCACACTGGCCTTTATAATGGATTTGCCAGTTACATCCCACAAGCATCCTAAAGGGACCACTTTAACTATCCCCACTGGATCATTTCCTCGGTGTAGATTTATAGATCCTGGCCTTCTGATTTCTCTGTCTTGATCTTGTTGTTTTTTGATTTTAGTGTCTCTGACGAATCGCATTATGGTGAACTTTTCTATGTGTTATTTTTTTAAACAATGCAGTTGTATTTACTTTTTTATATTTTCTCTGATAGTTTCCCTATTTAAAATTTTTTATTCATTATCCCTTGTATATATTTTTAAGGGTGGGGACATTAGGGCATGAAAAATCTTGTGAATATTAATTGCTCATTACCCGTAATTGTCAGGTTGCAACAGCGGGAAGTGCCACTAGATGGCAGAAGTTCCTCGTGTTAACTGTGGCCACACAGGCTATGAGAGCCTAAGGCAAAGTCCTGATTTGGGCTTATAAATCAGCGTGGAGCATACCAGAGCAATTGCTGAAAACTTGTCTTACTTTTTTTTTTCAAATTAAATATGCCTTTAGTTACAATTGAAGGCTCTCCTCATAACACTGACAGACAAGGTGATATGGTTTATAGTGTATGTGTTTATTTAATTTTAAATATACATATATAGATTCACATTCAGGTATTTTAATGTAATTTATTACTACAGAATACAGATAGATTATAGATAGTATACCTAGGTGTTATAGGACACTGGACGCAAAGGAGCTGAGAGACTACAAGAGGCTTCATAACATACGCGACTGGAGAGTCACCAAGAGGCTCACAGACCCAGGAGCTGAGTGTCTGCACAGGGCCTCATAGCTACACACAAGGTGAGCGTCTGCCTAGGGGCTTCCTTGGAACACCAGCTGAGTGAAAGCCTAGAGGCCCCACAGGTGCACAAAAGATGTCTTACTAGAAGCCGTATAGCTATAAACGAGCTCAGCTTCTGCCTAAAGGCCTCCTAGTAAGACAGGAGCTGAGCATCTGCCTAGAGGACTCAGTTATACAGGAGCTGAGCATTTACTTAGAGGCTCGTAGTTACACACGAGCTGAGCATCTGCCTAGAGCCCTCATGGTCCCACAGAAGCTGAGCATCTGCCTTGAGGACGCCTGACAGACATGAGGTGCACACCTGTCTAGAGGCCTCATAGGAACACAGAAGATGAGCGTCTCCCTAGAGGCCTCTGAGTTATACACCAGCTGAGAATCTGCCCTCGGGCCTCATAGTTATACAGGAGCTGAGCATCTTCCTTGAAGCTCCAGACAGGCACATGAGAGCGTCTGCCTAGAGGCCTTTTTTTATTCACGAGTGAGAGTCTGTCTGAGGCCTCTAGACAGACGTGAACTGAGCATCAGCCTAGAGCCCTCATAGAAACACAGGAGCTGAGTGTCTGAGCTGAGTCCTCATAGTTACACACAAGCTGAGCATCTACTAGAGACCTGATAGTTATACACATGCTGAACGTCTGTCTAGAAGCCTCATTGGCTCACAGGATCTAAGAGTCTGCCTAGAGGCCTCACAGGAACACAGGAGACGAGCTTCTGTGTAGAGGCCTCATAATTACACAGGAGATGAGCGACTCCTTGAGGCCTCTAGACAGAAACAAGCTGAGCATCTGCACAGAGGCTCTAGGCTTCATAGATCCTCAGTAGCTGAGCATCTGCCTAGAGGCCTCATAATTGTACATGACCTGAGTGTCTGCATTGAATAAATATGATTGTATAAATCCTATTTATACATGATTATGTGTCTTGAAGCCTCTAGACAGATACTAGTGAGTGTCTGCACAGAGGCCTCATAGACCCAAAAGAGCTGAGTGTCTGCCTGGAAGCCTCACAGTTACACACCAGCTGAGGCTCTTCCTTGGGGCTCATAGTTACACACCAGCTGAGCGTCTTCACAGAGGCCTCATAGTTATACAGGAGCTGAGCACCAGCCTGAGTCCTCATAGTTGTACACAAGCTGAGCATCTGCCGAGAGGTCTCCTAGTTATACACCATCTTAGCATCTTCTCTGTGGCCTCGTATTTATACACGAGCTGAGGATATGCCTAGTGGCCTCATAGTAATACATGAGCTGAAATTCTGCCTAGAAGCCTCATTGGACACATGATCTGAGGGTGTGCCTAGAGGCCTCAAACTTATACATGAGCTGACAGTCTGAATAAAGCATCATTGTTGTCCACGAGCTGAGAGTCTACCTACAGACCTCATAGTTATAAATGAGCTGAACCTCTAAGCAGAGGCCTCATATTTGTTCACAAAGTGAGCATATGCCTGGAAGCTTCAAGGTACAACATGAGCAGTTCTAAATCCCAAGAAAACCACCATTCATAGAGAGACATGCACCCCACTGTTCACTGTAGCACAGCTTCCAATAGGCAAGGCAGGAACCACAAAATTTTCACCTACAGCTAAAACTTAAACAAGATGTGGTACATATATACAGTGGACTATTACTCAGCCATAAAAGGCATTACTGAAAGTATGGTACTTTCCACTCTTCTCTACAAGGTTGGACCTTGAAGGATCATATGCCAAGTGAAATGTGCTAGACAAAGAAAGAAACTAGCAGATAAAGAACATTCCTGGAAAAATTTAGATGAGATAAAAGGAGCTGAGAAATCAAAGAATTATATATATTAAAAAAAAGTAAAAGGCCAGTATGATATGCAGGAGGTTGGGACTAACATATACAAACAAATCCATTACTCCAACATATACACCAAGATCTATATATGTATGGATAATCCACAAGAATAATCTCATTTCCTCCTTCCTTCCACATTCACATAAAATCTGTATCTCTGATAGATACTGCAGAAGATTCTGATGTTCAGCACGGGGAACTTTTCATGACCTTCTGCAATAAGCTGTATGGAAAAAGATTCCAAAAAGGAAAGATATCCTGTGTGTATATGTCATAACTGATTCAAGCAGCCGTATACTGACGAAAAGTACAAAACTGCAAATCAACTGTATCTAGCATAGCATCTAAATGAGAGAAAATAAAAAGAAATACAAGAAATATCTATTTCATTCCCTGTGACCTCCCTGACTTGGGCTGCTAACCCGTCCCTGGAGCCTGAGGAGGCTTTGTTCCCATGGCTGGACTGTGTTTGGTCATGATGCTAGAAATCTGAAAGTAGAAGTGTTTGTTAGACTCTTTGCAACTCTGAGGACTGCAGTCCGCCAGGCTCCTCTCTCCATGGAATTCTCTAGGCATGAATAATGGATTAAGTAGCCATTCCCTTCTCCAGGGGTTCTTCCCAACCAACATATTGAACCCTGGTATCCTACATTACAGACAGGTTCATTAACATCTGAGCTACCAGGGAAGCCCCCACCAGGGGTGCGGTCGTGATACTGGGAGGGGGGCCCTTAGCTTAGAGCCCTAGCACACCTGCACCGTCCAGCTGGCTCAGTCTGTGACCACACTCCCTCGTGTGACCAAAGGATGGGGGCACACCCTTTGACTTCGAGGACTTCAGAAAACACACCTCGTTGCCAGGGGTCCTGCTGATGGGGTCCCCAGTTCAAGTCTCCACCCTGAGAGGGCGGCCTCCTAGGCAACTCAGCGGGGTTGCATCCCAGGACATGAGTTTCAGCATGTTCATGGTGAACATGGTTCAGCCTTCTGCAATAACCTCTATGGCAAAGAATCCCCCCAAAGAAGAGAGATGCTGTATGGACATGTCATAATGGAATCAGGCGACTGGATGCTGACAAGCACAAAATTGGAGATTCAAGAAAAGTAAAAGAAAAGGAACACCTATTTTGTTCCCTCCAGTCTCCCTGACTTGGGCTGCTAACCCGTCCCTGGAGCCCGAGCAGGCTCGGGTCCCGTGGCTGCACGGGATGCGGCAGACAAAGTGGAACAGGCGCCCGTAAGCGAGCCTCCTCTTCAACCTGTCCTGTCTGGTTTGCTTGGCTGGGAACAAAGTCCCCAGTGTACCCAGCCCTCTGACCTCCAGGCCCTTGGTAAAATTCACCTAGCCTCTAGGTCACCTGCTGCTAGGGTTCCCATGTCAAGCCTCCTTCCTGAGAGTGCAGCCTCCTAGGCCCGCTCAGCACGGCTTGTGGTTCAGGTTGGGAGCGGCCCGGAGCGAGTGGTGGTGAAGCTTCAGGGGGAAGAAGCAGTGAGACACAAACCCTTGAGTGTTTCCTCAGGCACATTCCACTCAAATTCACAGCTTGGCAATCCAATCTCCCCCAAGGATCTCACAGCCCTGGGAACGAGAGGTGGGCCTGAAGAAGGATTGTCACGCTGTGCACATTTCCTGGAACTATAACTTGACTACCAGTGCTGACTCACACCTCCGACTCACAAGTCCTGGGGGGCTCTTAATGACAACTGCCCGCAGGAAACACCCCGGGGCTGGTATTTCAAACACAAATGCCAAACACAGCCAACGTTCAAGAAGCCATCTGCAACAGGTAAATTGTCCTCGTACCCTTTAATGAAAAAGAAAAAAACAATAACACCAAATGGCCATGGGACAAGAAGCTCAGCATCCTTAAATAGTACAGGAAAATAGAAACATGACAATCAAGGTCAAACCATACTGCTCAGAATGGCCATTACCAAACGTCTACTAGCAATACATGTAGGAGAGAGCTGGGAGGGGTGGGAACCCCCCTACACAGTCGGTGGAAATGGACATTGGCAAGAGTCACTCGAAAGGACACTCTGAATGTTGGGGCCGGGGGGGAACAACTCTCAAGTGACCAGAGCTAGGATCTGACATTCTCACACCTGGGCCTTTAGCCCAAGGAAACCAGTCTTCAAAAAGACAAAGGCACCCCAGCATTCACTGTAGCACTATTTAGAGTAGCCAAGACACAGAACCATAGAATTGCCACCGACAGCTGAGAGCTTACACAAGATGTGCTGTATATGTACTTGTGTGTGTGTGTGTGTGTGTGTACACACGCAGCCACGAAAAAGCACCACTGAAATGATGAAATTATGCCACTGGTCCCCAGAAGGGTGGACCTTGGAGGTTCATACCCTAAGCGAAATCAGCCAGATGCACAAAACTGCAGATGATGAACCTTTGAGGCAGAATAAAAAGAAAGAGAGAGAAAAAGAGAACTAATTTACAACACAAAAGGATCCTCTGAGGAGAATTAACCCAGTTCAGTTCAGTCGCTCAGTTGTGTCCAACTCTTTGCGACCCCATGGACTGCAGCAAGCCAGGCCTCCCGTCCATCACCAATTCAATTAACCCAAGCAAGGAATTAAAGAAAACAAAAAACAGTACTGGGTCAGGACGAATTAGGAGATTGGAACCAACAAATACACAGAAAGCCCCTACTCCAGCCTATACACAGAAGTCTGTCTATAATAATCCACAAGGATTTCCTCTTTCCTTCCTTTGACATTCTCACAAAAGTGATATCTCTGATAGATACGGCACAAGGATCTGATGTTCAGCACAGGGAATTTTTCTCTACCTCTACAATCACCTCTGTGGAATAAGAACCCAGAAAAGAACAGCTGTGCTGCATGTATATGTCACAACTGAATCAAGCATCTGTACACTGAAGACAAGCTCAAACTGCAGATCAACTCTACTCAAACATAGGACTGGCATGAGATTCAAGAAAATGAAGAGAAATAACAGCAATATCTATTTCTTTCCTTCCAGCCTCCCTGACTTGGGCTGCTACCCTTCCCTGGAACCTGAGCAGGCTTGGTTCCCATGACTGGGATGGGGGCGTGGCACCGGAGAGGGGGCCCTTAATTTAGAGCCTGAGTACACCTGCACTGTCTGGTTGGCTCAGTCTGGACCACATGCCCTCGTGCACCCAAAGGATGGGGGCACACCCTCTGCCTTCCAGGACCTTGGAACGCTCACCTAGTCGCCAGGGGTCCTGGTGATGGGGTCCCCAATTCCAAGTCTCCATCCTGAGAGTGCAGCCTCCTAGGCACCTCAGCAGGGGTTGTGGCCCAGGCTGGAATGAGTCTGGAGAGGAGGGAAGAAACTTTAGGGAGAAGAAGCAGTGACACACAAGCCCTGGAGTGTTGCTCAGGCCCATTCCACTAGAATTGCCAGCCCAGGAAGCTGACTCTCCTTAAGGCTCTATTTGGCAGGAGGCCCAGAGTTGAGAATGAAGAAGTGCTGCCGCCGTGTGGACATTTCCTGTAACTACAGCTTGATCACCTGGGCTGAGGGACACCTTTCAATTCACAAGGCCTGTGGGCCTGCTCTTTTCCAGTAGTCATGTATGGATGTGAGAGTTGGACTATAAAGAAAGCTGAGCGCCAAAGAATCGACGCTTTTGAACTTTGGTGTTGGAGAAGACTCCTGAGAGTCGCTTGAACTTCAAGGACATCCAACCAGTCCATCCTAAAGGAAATCAGTCCTGACTATTCATTGGAAGGACTGATGTTGAAGCTGAAACTCCAATACTTTGCCCACCTGATGCGAAGAACTGACTCATTTGAAAAGACCCTAATGCTGGGAAAGATTGAAGGCAGGAGGGGACAACAGAGGATGAGATGGTTGGATGGCATCACCAACTCAATGGACATGAGTTTGAACAAGCTCTGGGAGATGGTGAAGGACAGGGGGCCTGGTGTGCTGCAGTCCATGGGGTCGCAAAGAGTCGGACACGACTTAGCAACTGAACAACTACAAACAGTATGTGCTGGAGAGGGTGTGCAGACAAGGGAAGCGTCCTCCACGGATGTTTGGGATGAACGTTGGTAACAGCCACTGTGGAGGACACTGGGAGGGTTCCTTCAACCATGAAAATGAAACTAGAAAGCGTCCTAACACCATGCACAAAATAAACTTCAAATTATAAATATCGAAATGTAATGATGGGTATTATGGAAATCTTGAGAAAAATATAAACAGAACCCAATTTGACATAAAATGTAGCATGTTTGTTGAGGATCTGCCTCCTAGGATAATGAAAATAAACCACAAATCAGAAAATGGGACCTCTTTAACCACAAAACCATTTGCATTCCAAAGGAAACTCTAAACAAGAGGCAATCTTCAGAATAGGAAGAAAGATTTGCAAAGGAAGATACCCACAAGGGATTCATCTCTAAAACATACAGCCAGCTCGTGCAACTCAATAGCAAAAATAAATACAACCCAAGAACAAAATGGACCAAAGATTGAAATGGATATTTCTCTGAGGAAGGCCTGCAGATTGCACTTAGGCACGTGAAAAGATGCTCAGCATCACTAAGTGTTAGAAAGACGCAAATCAAATGAGTCCAATGAGGCAATCACTCACATTGGTCGGAATGGCCATCTCAAAACATCTTTAAGAATAAATGCTAGGACTTCCCTGGTGGTGCAGTGGTTAAGAATCTGTCTGCAAATGCAAGAGTCACAATTTCAGTCCCTGGTCTGGGAAGATTCCACATCTGTGGGACAACCAAGCCCTTGAACCACAACCACTGAGTCTTTGTGCCAGAACTACTGAAGCCTGGCACTCGAGAGCCTGTGTTCTGCAACCAGAAGCCACCACAGTGAGAAGCCTGTGCAGTGAAACTAGAGAGCAGCCTCTGCTTGCCGCAGATAGAGAAAGTCTGCACTCAGCAACCAAGCCCCAGTGCAACCAAAGACAAATGAATAAATAAAATTATTTAAGAAAGAATAAATGCTGGAGAGGGTATGGAGACAAGGGAACCCTCCTGAACTGTTGGGCACAATCCACATATGAACATCCAGCAGGGAGAACAGTATGGAGGTTCATTTAAAAAATACCATAGAAATACTTTAGGACTCAGCAATCCCACGCCTGGGCATAAACCTGGAGAAAATAAAAAATTTAAAAGACACAGGAACCCCAGAAATCTCAGCCCCACAAGTTGTACAATAGATAAGACTGGGAAGCAAGCTAACTAGAAATCACAGCTGAATGGATATATGATAGGATACATGTACACAATGCAATATTTCTCAACCACAAAGAAGCAGGAAATACTGCCAAGTCCAGCTTCAGGGAAGAAGCTTGAGATGATCATTCCAAGTGAAGTAAGGAAGACAGGGACAGACACGTGTCATATGATATCACTTCTAGGTGTAATCGAAAAATGCATACAAATGAACTTCTTTACAAAGGAGAAACAGCTTCACAGACTTAGAAAAAGAAACTTACAGTTACCAAAACAGAAATGTGGAGGGTGTGCAGGGAGTAAATAGCTGGTTCAGAACAATAATACACCTTAAAACAGGAGCTGCTGCTGTTGTTTAGTCACTCAGTCCTGTCTGACTCTTGCAGCCCCATGGACTATAGCCGCTCAGGCTCCTCTGTCCATGGGATTTCCCAGGCAAGCCTATTGGAGTGGGCTACCATTTCCTACTCCAGGGGATCCTCCCGACCCAGCGGTTGAACCCGTATCTTCTGCTACTCTCCTGCATTGCAGGCAGATTCTTTACCATTGAGCCAGCAGGGAAGCCATTAAACAGATGCTGAAGGGCTCCTAATGGTCACAAGTCCAGCGGGGTTTTAAATGACACCTGCCCTCAAGAAATGTCCTGGGATAAATCATCAGAAAAGAATTCCAAACAGGGCCACGTTTCAGGAAGCTAGTTTCAAGAGGCAAATTGTACTCACAAGGCATAAAATATTAAAAGCACATGGAAAGATACTCCACATCAATAATTATTAAGTCAATGCCAATCAAAACTACAATTGGTATCACCTCACAATGGCCATCATCAAAAAGATCTTCAAAGAATAAATACCGCATAGGATGTACAGAAAGTGGAATCCTCCTACAACCTTGGTGGGAACGCAAATGGTGAAGCCACTGTGGAAAACAGCATGGAGGTTCCTCAAAACGCTAAACACGGAGATATCATATGATCCTGCAATCCCATTCCTCTGCTTAGGTCCAGAGGAAAATCACCTTTGAAAGTGACACATGCATCTTGATTTTCAGGACAGCACTATTTACAATAGTCAAGACACAGAGTCCACTGAAATGTCCACTGACAGAAAATGAAGACTAGGTGGTACATCTATACCCTGGAATACTACTCAGCCAGAGAACAGATAATCATACTGACAGCAGCGTGGATGAACCAAGAAATTATTCTATGCGAGGTAAGTCAGAGAGACAGACAGTACCCTAAGATATCACGTAGAGGTGGGATCTGTAAATTCACACCAATGAACGAATGTGCAACAGAAACAGACTCACAGCCTGAGAAAACCAGATTAGGATTATATCATCAAGAGAGAGCGTGAAGGGAGGGATGAATTAAGAGTTTGGGATTAAAATATACATACTCAGTTCAGTTCAGTTCAGTCAGGTCCGACTCTTTACGTCCCCATGAATCGCAGCACGCCAGGCCTCCCTGTCCATCACCAACTCCCGGAGTTCACTCAGACTCACGTCCATCGAGTCAGTGATGCCATCCAGCCATCTCATCCTCTGTCGTCCCCTTCTCCTCCTGCCCCCAATCCCTCCCAGCATCAGAGTCTTTTTCCAATGAGTCAACTCTTCGCATGACGTGGCCAAAGTACTGGAGTTTCAGCTTCAGCATCATTCCCTCCAAAGAAATCCCAGGGCTGATCTCCTTCAGAATGGACTGGTTGGATTCCTTGCAGTCCAAGGGACTCTCAAGAGTCTTCTCCAATACCACACTTCAAAAGCATCAATTCTTCGGCACTCAGTCTTCTTCACAGTCCAACTCTCACATCCATACATGACCACAGGAAAAACCATAGCCTTGACTAGATGGACCTTTGTTGGCAAAGTAACGTCTCTGCTTTTGAATATGCTATCTAGGTTGGTCATAACTTTCCTTCCAAGGAGTAAGCGTCTTTTAATTTCATGGCTGCAGTCACCATCTGCATATATCAAGTCGATAATGAAAAAGGACCTACTGGATAGAACAGGGAACTCTCCTGAACAAACTGTAATAACCTACATGAAAAAACAGAAGAACAGATATATGTCTATGTATAACTGAATCAAATTCATGTACACCTAAAACTACACATCAGAAATCAAACTTTATTCCAATATAAAATAACAATTCAATTATAAATTAAATTACCTGGGCTCGGTCTAGGGGAAACCAGACTGTGGTGACCCCTATGAATTGGATCTGTGATGTGCTGTGATATTAATATGACCCATGCGAAGCTGCCTGACTTCATGTGAATGCAACAAGATGAAGAGAAGAAAAAGTATCACAGGTAAATCAGGGCAACACCCTCAATTCAGAGGATGGGAATCTCAGAGGGGACAATTCACACTGCAGGTAAAGAGCAGACGGGGGGTCTCCAGGTACAGGATCCTGACCCGTGTGGGTGGGGTGAACCCACACAATCCCCAGGACTGAACCGGGGACACACGTCCTCAGTCTCCAAGGTGACACCTCCTCCCCAGTCCCTGCACCTGGGGCCCCTCGACCCTTGGTTAAAACACCAGGTCTCTGCTGGTTGGACCCCTAAGGCAGAAACCAGGGGGTTCCCGTAACCTCCTGGAACGGTAGAAAGAAGGGTAGGGTCGGTCTCCTCTCCCCACATTGTCCCACAGAAGTCCTCCCCTTTCCCTTTGGTTCTGTGATATTAACTGTTTCTATGGCTGTCATGATCATGTTGAGTGCACTACCTTGGTTCTGGCAGGCTCGGTCCTTTCTTGTCCCGCTGAGGAGCTGAGAAAACACACCAGACGCAGGGCTGGAAGACGAGGGGCAGGTCTGGTCTCTGCTGAGTAGGACGGTCGACCTGAAGGAGGTCACGGCAGCAACCTCACCTGATTCCACTGGCTTTTTGCCTGATCCACATGCCCTGCAGTCAATCCACCAGATGCCTGCCCCCCTTCTCCCCATGCTCATGCTGGAATAATTACCAGGTAGCCCATCTGAGGAATCCCCAGGAGCCCCAGGGAGGGGGAATCTCGCAGGGGTAAAGAGGCAAACAGGTACAGGCCTGTGTAAAGTGAATACACTAAAGTATTCATTCCTAAACACAAGTGAAGCTCTCACGTGCTCTTCCCTCTTTCTTAGATTTGTGTGTGGGGTCTCCCCGCACACGATCCTGACCATGCAGAGGGGGTGAGACTCACACAGTCCCCAGACCCCCCACCTGGGGTCACACGTCCCCTCAGTCAGGACACCATGGCTGTGGTCAGCGGGCCCCCAGTGTGTAAACCAGCCAGGCCCCTGGGGCCTCCTGGGACCCAAGAAAGAAGTGAAGGGTCCTCTCCTCTCCCCACAGTGGTCCCTGAGAAGTCAGGCCCCTCCTGTCTTCACTTGGTTCTGTGTGATCTTTTGCTGGTTTGAAAGCTCGTGCTAGAGTTGAACACACTACCTTGGTTCTGGCGGGCTCTGTCTTTCCTGTCCTGCTGAGATGATGAGGAAACAGGAGAGCTGGGCTGAAGGACAGGGGGCAGCCCTGTTCTCTTCTGAGGAGAGTCGACCGGAAGGAGATCACAGCGGCAACTCACCTGCTGCCCATTGACTTCTTGCCCGATCCCTGGAATCAGCTCAGCAGGTGAACCTGCCTCCCTACTCAACCTGAATGTGCTGGAAAATTGGAATAATTACCAGGTAGCCCACCTGAGGCGCCTCCATGCCCCAGGGCGGGGGAACCTGGCAGGTAGACTCAGAGCCCACTGAAGCCCCGACCCCGGGAGGGCCACGGAACCCCCTCAGAGAAGAGCACGTTGCCCAGAGAAGCCACCTCAGCTCCAGACCCCAGACATCTGAGCGCTGACATTCAGACGCAGGCGCGGAGTTTTCCAGGACAGAGGCAGGCCAGGTCCTACCCAGGTCTCTAGTCCTAGTGTAGACCGAACAGGGTCAGGTCTAAATGTTCTCATTGTAGAAGCACATGGTCACATGTAAACATCGTCAGTGTAGACAAGACTTGGAGAGGTCTAAATGTCTCATGTAGACAGACCTTGGTCAGGCTTAGACCATCTTAAAGCTGCTCTCCCCAGAAGCGCAGGTCACACACAGGCAGGGTGTCTCACTGTTGGAAGAGGCTCACCCTCGTGTGGACTAGGATGTGGGTTTCTTGAATAAGAAATCATTGCTGGGCTCCACACTTCACCCACATCAGGAAACTGAAGGAATCTGTGTCATTAAGCATTTCAACTGGCAAAACAAAAATGTTACCATTTCTGTAGCCACGTGATGGTCAGGATCCAGGGGAGAGCCAGGAATTTCTTAGAGTGCAGCCCAGTGTCCTGTGAAGACAGACAGGAAGTGGCCCGATTCCAGCATCCAAGGCTTAACAGCAGGAGACTACCACACTGGAAGACTTCTGGAAAAGTATGTTCTTTATCAGAGAAAAATGTATTGTTGAGATTACAAGCATATTATTATTTGTGAACCTAAACTATTCTTAAAACCTTGGCACCCTGATCTTTGTGGTTCCCGTTGGTTCCTTTGTATTCAGATTTTCTAGGTAGAAACAAGCCATCATTTCTAATTAGTTTCTTCTAATTCTGTATTTCTTATTATATGTATGAAAGGTCACACTTGAGAAAAAATTCCTGCAAACAATTAGTGACTCATGGAGCCCATTAACTGCACACACTTTGTCTTCTAAGTTTCATTTTTCTCCCTGAAGAAACCTGAAAAAATAGTCCCCCTGATGTTTTTGCCTCTCTGTTTAAACTGAGCTAAAATAAAAATGATATTCATAGCAACAGATAAGAGTTTTTGAGGTTTGATATGTTATACCAGGGTAACAGGGGCTGGAGAAGATGGAACCCATCTATGCTGTCGGTAGGCAGACGGCATCCTTAAAGTTTTGGGGTGTTGGTTCAAGTATGTGCCAGAATATTGTACAGACCCAAATTAAAACTGTTATAAAGTTTTCATGGGCAGGGTCGCCACCTTTGGGCATGAGGGTGTCCTGCAGTCCTGTGGCAGTTCCCCACAACAGCAACTTTTAAGGTTTTCCTTCTAGTACTTAATAGTCACAAAAATTGCTGGGCTCCTCATGACACTCGCTCTCATGAAATCTCCAGAGATAAAGAATGAAAATGCAAAGTAGGTCAAACTATCAGAAGAAAATAGCATGAGGTAAATACAATCTATAATTTTTTTTTAAGAAAGTGTAAGAAAAGGTTCTTTTGAGAACCTCTTCTCTTTCAATTGAGAAAAGGTTCTCAATTAGGTGAATAATTAGACACAAGACAATCAAAATGACAATCTATCACCATAGAGAAGTCCAAAGACCACGCTCAAAAAAGTCTAGAGACAAAAATGCTACAGTGGGGTGAAGAAAAAAGACTCTTATATAGTGCTGGTGAAATTTTATTGGTGATTGTTGCTAGTGAGGACGTATCTAGCTGTGCATTTTAATGGTTGAAACAGATGAACCATATGATCTGGCAGTCCAACTTCTGGGAGCGCATGTGGAGAAAATCAGATTTTGGAAAACTCATGCACACAATTATGCACCACAGCAATTGACAAAATAGCCCCGATATGGAAATAAGCAAATGTACATGGACAGGTGAATGGATAAAGAAAAAGTAATACATTCATACAACGAAATATGACTCTGACTTTAAACAAATAATGTCAACTGCAGGGACACAGATAAATCAAGAGGTAAAGTTAGACGGAGAGAGAAAATTATTACATGATTTTTCTTCATATGTATTTTCAGGTATATGTATTTTTCAGGTACAGGTGAGAAAGAGTACTCATCATGTGTGTGCGTCCTAAGAGGCTTCAGTACTATGGACTGGAGCCTGCCAGGCTTCTCTGTTCACGGGATTCTCTAGGCAAGAAGACTGGAATGGGTTGCCACGCCCTTCTCCAGGGGATCTTCCTGACCCAGGGGATTGAGCCTGCGTCTCCTGCATCTCTTCCATTGGTGGGCGGGTCTTTACCACCAGCACCACCTGGGAAGCCCTATGCAGAGTACATCGTGTGAAACGCCGGGCTGGATGAATCACAAACTGGAATCAAGATTGCCAGGAGAAATATCAATAACCTCAGACATGCAGATGACACCACCCTTATGGCAGAAAGTGAAGAGGAACTAAGCCTCTTGATGAAGGTGAAAGAGGAGAGAGGAAAAGCTGGCTTAAAACTCAACATTCAAAAAAACTAAGATCACGGCATCTGGTCCCATCAATTCATAGCAAACAGATGGGGAAACAATGACAGACTTTAATTTCTTGGGTTCCAAAATCACTGCAGATGGTGACTGCTGCCATTAAATTAAAAGACGCTTGCTCTTTAGAAGAAAAGCCATGACAAACCTAGACATATTAAAAAACAGAGACATTACTTTGCTGACAAAGGTCCATCTAGTCAAAGATGGTTTCTCCAGTACTCATATATGGATGTGAGAGCTGGACCATAAAGAAGGCTGAGTGCTGAAGAATTGATGCTTTTGAACTGTGGTATTGAAGAAGACTCTTGAGAGTCCCTTGGACTGAAAGGAGATCAAACTGCTGCTGCTACTGCTGCTAAGTCACTTCAGTTGTGTCCAACTCTGTGTGACCCCATGGACGGCAGCCTACCAGGCTCCCCTGTCCTTGGGATTCTCCAGGCAAGAACACTGGAGTGGGTTGCCATTTCCTTCTCCAATGCATGAAAGTGAAAAGTGAAAGTGAAGTCACTCAGTCATGTCTGACCCTCAGCGAGCCCATGGACTGCAGCCTACCAGGCTCCTCCATCCATGGGATTTTCCAGGCAAGAGTACTGGAGTGGGGTGCCATTGCCTTCTCCAGGAGATCAAACTAGTCAATCCTAAAGGAAATCAGTCCTGAATATTCATTGGAAGAACTAATGCTGAAACTGAAGCTTCAATACTTTGGTCACCTGATATGAAGAGCTGACTCATTAGAAAAGACCTTGATGCTGGACAAGATTGAAGGCATGAGGAGAAGGGGATGACAGAGGACGAGATGGTTGGATAGCATCACCGACTCAATGGACAGGAGTTTGAGCAAGCTTTGGGAGATGGTGAAGGACAGGGAAGCCTGGGGTGCTGCAGTCTATGGGGTCACAGAGAATTGGACAGGACTGTTGTTCAGTTGCTGAACAACAATTCAGGACTGAACAACACCCTTGAAGAGGCAGCAGAAAGGATCCCTTCTCTGTGAGGTTCCCCTTCACTGCTACAAACCACTGTATAATAATTTGCAACCTTCATGCATATAATAATTTGCATTTCACCATATCCCATACTGAATTGTGTTATTAAATATTCACTTGGGACCCAAGAACTCATCTCCCCAGTTATCTGCAAGGTTTTTGAGGACCCTTCACCACTTCTATTCCTCCACACCACCTATCACAGGGACTGAACAAAGATAATCAAACGATTTGATTGCTCGGGGTAAAGCTACTGACGAATAACCCAAAGCACAAAAATGATTTTGTTATATAGTATTATGGCACCCCACTCCAGTACTCTTGCCTGGAAAATCCCATGGACAGAGGAGCCTGGTAGGCTGCAGTCCATGGGGTCGCTGAGTCGGACACGACTGAAGCGACTTAGAAGAAGAAGAAATTATGAAATTTTAGGAATACATCTATCTCTGTATTAATGTTTTATGCCTTGTATTCTGCAATTCCTGAGCTCAAGTTTGGTTAGCTGAGCACTGGGAATGAGAGAGGGGCGTTTTGGAATGTGGGGTGAATGTTAAAGTGTATCAGGCCATCGAAAAAAATGCCCATTTAAAATTAAAACAAACTGGATTACTGAGTTTGACTAAACGGTAGAAGGTGTTTGCAGAGTTCATTTAAACACTGCAGCTCGCACCGAGTCTCGGAGGGGCATTACCTGCAAGACTACTCCCAGATCCGCACCGCTAGGCACCTGTTTGGCGAGCTAGCGGTCGGCAAGATCTCAGGGCCCATACCTGTTCGCGCTGTGCAGTCACCGCTCCTCCTCACCACCAGGCGGCGCCATGCAGCACCGAGCAGAGCCGGGGAACAGATCGCACGGCGCTCTCCCCGCGCGCCCCGCTCCGACTGACGTCGCCCCGGAAGTAGTCGCCGGCGCCCGGCCGGCCGGCAGCCTTAACAGCAGCAGGGTTGCGGAGGTTAGGTGCCCAGCTTCCCCAGCAAGGCGAGGGCCCCTCCGAGGCGGCGAAGGAGACACCACCGCTTTCACTGGAGCCGAGGCTCAGGCGGGCGGTGCGCGAGCCGGTTGCGGCCACCTCGATGGTCGACTCACTAAATATTCGGTGGGCCCACGGCCCTGCCGGGTCTCTGAAGCCGCAGGTCGCCGACCCCGCACCATGAAGGACGCAGGGTCTTCCTCGAGGGCAGCGTCCCGGCCGGACGGGGCTGCGGCGAGCCTCCGAGCTGGCCCTGTCGCCCGGCCTTGCCTGTAGGACGTCAGGGCCCGCGACCCGGCCCAGGCCTGACCGGCACCCGGCTCTTGTGTCCGCGCCACATTCGGCGCCCCCATCCCTGGCTTTGACGTGAGGGAGGGAGGCTCTGGTCCCGGGAGCCCTCGCCCGCCCGCCATGAAGACAGAGACGGAGATCCTGGCGCCGGAGCGCCCGGCCGGGCCCGGCGTCAGTCACCTGCTGAGTAGCCGGAAGCTAGTGGCCCTGGGGGCCGTACTCGGCTGGCTCCTGGTCATCCACCTCCTGGTCAACGTGTGGCTTCTGTGCCTTCTGTCTGCGTTGCTGCTGGTGCTGGGAGGATGGCTGGGCTCTGACGCCATCGTGGGGGCTTCAGGGCGGCTGCACCTGGAGCGCTTCATCCCAATGGCCGTCTGCCCCCCAAACCCGGAGGCTGAGAGGCAGCTGGAGCAGGAGATCGACCGCACCATCCGGATGATCATGCGGGACTTCGTGTCGTCCTGGTACCGCACGGTGAGCCAGGAGCCAGCCTTCGAGGAGGAGATGGAGGCAGCCATGCGAGGGCTGGTCCAGGAGCTCCGGAGGAGGATGGCCAGGGTGGACAGCCATGCTCTTGCCCAGAGGGTTCTGACTCTCTGCGGTTGTCACCTGCAGAGCTATATTCAGGCGAAGGAGGCCGCAGGGAAACAGAGTGGCCCAGGGGAGCCCTCCCAGCTCTGGGAGGCTTACTGCCGGGCCAGCGCTCCACACCCTGCAGTGCAGAGCCCCAGCGCTGAGGTCACCTACACACGTGGCATCGTGAATGTGTTGCTTCAAGGACTAGTGCCAAAGCCGCACTTGGAGACCCGGACTGGCAGGCACATAGTGGTGGAACTCATCACTTGCAATGTCATCTTACCACTGATCAGCAAGCTCTCGGATCCGGACTGGATCCACCTTGTACTCGTGGGCATCTTCTCCAAGGCCAGAACTAACCCAGCAGGAGTGGCTAATCCACTCTGCTCAGCCAGTGCCCTGGAACAGCCCTCAGTGCCCACATCTCTGCCGCTGATTGTTGAGGTCCAGGGTCTCGCAGAAGCCCCTTCTCCAGCAGCAGCCCCAGTGCTCCTAAGCTGTAGTGAACCAGACGGGCCTTCACACCCCTCCCCAGACATTGAAGAAGGCCATGAAGCGCTGGAGGGAGATCTAGGGGGAGTGCTGGAGGAGAGAAAAGTCGAAAACAGCTCTTCTCATTTCCTGCAGCCTCTGTTCTTGTCTGAAGATGCAGAGCTGGAGTCCCCGTTGTCTGAACTGAGCAAAGAAACCATCATGCTCATGACCCCAGGCCCCTTCCTCTCTGCCAGTATTCAGGATGCCCTGTGTGCCCTCGGGGGCTCCCAGCCTCTGGAGCCCAAGGATGGCAAGGGACCCGAAGGAATAGAAGGAGCAGAAGCTGAGGAGGGTCCAGGAACAGAAACAGAGCCGGGCCTGCTTGCCTCCATGCTGAATTCCTGCCCAGAGATCCAGATTGACACAGCGGACAAGGAGGGAGAGCAGGGAAATGATGCCTGTCTCACAACTTTGCTGCCCAGTCCAGAGAGGATATGCCCCCCACGCCCCTCGTGTTTAGAGAAGGATCTCACCAATGGTGGGAGCTCCCTGGACTCCAGTCTGCCACAGGTCCTGCTCTCGTCCTCTCCACCTGGACCCCTCAGCTCAGCCACCTTCAACTTCGAGTCCCTGGGCAGTCCAGACGGCCCCGTGGTCATCCAGAACCTTCGCATCACTGGCACCATTACTGCTCGAGAGCACAGTGGCACCGGTTTCCACCCATACACGCTCTACACGGTGAAGGTAACACAGTGCACGGTCATCACTCTGGTCTGGGAATGGATTTGGAAAGCAGTCAGTGAAGCCAGTGTTTGCAAGGAGGAAGTCTGCTCTTACTTAGTTTGCTCTGGTTAATTCAACCAGTATCGATATGGAGGGTCTGAAGCTCATGAGTGAAGCAGAGTAGGCTTCCATGACACTCAGAGACCGTCCTAGAATCTCAGGGCTGTCACTTGCTGGGAATCATATTTTTCCAGTGGATACAGCCCAGAAATCCTTTCCAGACTTCTTCCTTGCTAATTTCTTTTTTAAGTACTAATATCCTTTATACTTTGTTCTAGAAAGGAAGGTTGTTTACCTATATATACCTCAAAAGGTGGCGAGTCCCTCTCCCTGGAGGTGTTTAAGTGTGGTAGTAGGAACTGCTTGGCAGAAGCGATAAGAAGGGGGTTCTTGTATCAGGTGGCTGGTTTGATTCAAGCAGCAGCTCCCTAAAGCTGATTTTGATAGAGTGAAAGTCTCTCAGTTGTGTCCGACTCTTTGTGACTCCATACACTATACAGCCCATGGAATTCCCCAGGCCAGAATACCGGAGTGGGTAGCCTTTCCCTTCTCCAGGGGATCTTCCCAACCCAGGGATTGAACCCAGGTCTCCCACATTGCAGGCAGATTCTTTACCAGCTGAGCCACAAAGGAAGCCCAAGAATACTGGAATGGGTAGCCTGTCCTTTCCAGCGGATCTTTCCGCCCCAGGATGGAACTGGGGTTTCTTGCATTGCAGGCGGATTCTTTACCAGCCGAGCTATCGGGTTTTGATATAGGCTACCTCCAAGTTTCCCAGAAAGTTGTATTTTTAAAAAATAAGTAATCCTGGGACCCATTCTTGGGAAATTCTCATTCAGAATCCATTAGCACCTGTCAGAATCCATATTCTGACAGCAGGTTCTGCAGCCCAAGAGATTCTGAGGCCTAGCCAAGTTTGGAGACGTATCATATAGTGTCCCTCACGGAGCAGAATAGCACAGAGAGCATCCTAGCTCCCAGGGGCTCCGGATGCGAGAGCCCTCACCTGAATTCCACATGCATCTCTTATCTAGGCCTTTCCTTCTCAGTACTGGCCTGAGGGACTGCTTTGCTCATTCCAACTCATAATGAACATCTCTGTCTGCCTCTGGACAAGCTTTCGACACCAGCCTCAGTCTCACCAGTCTTGCATTGCTTGCCCACAGAATACCTTAACCAGACAGGAACACTGACCTACTCCTGATGAGAACAAGCATGTGTATCGTTCTCCCACAGCATTCTTTGTATCTTACACAGTCTCCCTCTGTAGGTTTGAAGTTGCAGCTTTCATGCCATTCGGGGTGTTCTCTCTGGGGGAACATTCAGCACTGCTGTCTTTTCCCACATGCCAGCCCTCCTCACATATGAAGACAGCCGACTGTGACCCCATAAAGCATCTCCAGTCTTCACATGTCTTCTCATCATACAGACAGATGATCTGTCCTTGGAAAGAAAGGTTCAGTGTTGGTCCAAGAATAATAATTAATCAGCCCCAAGCAGAACAAAAACACATGTTCCTTTAGTGTAGTCCAGGCAAACAAATGATTGTTGTTCCTCAGCTGTTTTCGATTATTTGTTCTTCCCTCAAGTAATATAGATAATCACTGGTTTGAGGATAATGACAAGATGGTTATCTCCCTATAACATCCAGCCTCATAATTTAGGGGTAAGAGAGCCGGTATCATTATCAGTGTCATACCTTCTGTTTTATCCTCTGTCTTTGGGATTTGAAAGTGGTTATGAGTAAACAGGGTTTGCAGGGAGAACTTTGAAATGGAAGGAGTGAAAGGCAGTGGAACTTCGTTTCCCACCGCCTGGGCCGCCTCTGTTGGGAAAGGCATCACATTGCATACAGCAGCCCCCCTGGGATTTGAGCTGTTCGTTAGAGCTTAGGGCGGCAGTGGGGCCTGAGAGGCTAGGGACAGAACAGGAGCAGCATGCTCCCTTGACCCTGCTCTGCGCTTACTGTGTGCCAGTGAGCTGGTGCAGCCAACAGACGTTCTCTCGACAGTATGAGACGGCCCTCGACGGCGAGAGCAGCGGCGGCCTGCAGCAGGTGGCCTACCACACCGTGAACCGCCGCTACCGCGAGTTCCTGAACCTGCAGACCCGTCTGGAGGAGAAATCGGATCTCCGAAAGTTCATCAAAAGTCAGGAGTTCCCCAGCCCCGGAATGCCTGCTTGCCTTTCGCATCCAGCCACCCTGATCTGAAAGGCTGGAGGCCTGTTGTCTGTGAAGAGGGTGGAAAGGGAGAATGCGGCCTTGAGGGTCCCGTGCTCCCTCTGTTTGCTTTTAGGTGTTTGGGGTTTTGGTGCTGGGCAGCACTCATGACATGCTTTCCGGGGTACTGCTTTGCCTCTGAATGCTTTGTTCTGGGGCCCCATCTAGTTTAAGCTTAAAAAAGAAACTTCCGTATTTCCACCTGTGCCTCTGAGGAGTTAAACAGGTTCATAGACTGGTTGCTGTTAAATATTAAACTGTTACCCAGAAATCCTTGCTGCCTTTCCTTTAACAAAAGGCTTCTTGGTGTGCCGTTTGGTTCTCATAAGGCACAGGAACAATAAGAAGACATAAAATTTAATTCATACCATAAAAGCTGTTGAGCAGCTACTCTGTTTTTTAAGAAAATGCCAAGTGAAAGTGAAAGTTGCTCAGTCATGTCTGACCCTGACTATACAGTCCATGGAATTCTCCAGGCCAGAATACTAGAGTGGGTAACCGTGTCCTCCTCCAGGGGATCTTCCCAACCCAGGGATCAAACCCAGGTCTCCCGCATTGCAGGCGGATTATTTACCAGCTCAGCAACCAGGGAAGCCCATGATCACTCAAATAAACATTTTTAATAAGTTGTGGCATAAATCGTGGATTTCAGTTATAGGTTTTCTTTCTTAATAGCAATAGTTAATACTGAAAATATATGCCCAGTTCTCTACTAAGCTCATTTAGTTCTCATAAAAGTCTACAAGATAGATACAATCATTATCCTCATTCTACAGAAAAAAGCAAAGATTAAGCAGGTTGCCTAAGGCCATTATTACAGCAGAGATTGGAGCCAAATTTAAAGTTGGGCAGTTAGACTTCAGGTCTACATCCTACTCTAGTGACCTCTTATACCTTAATATTATCATGAATAATGAAAGTAGGCCGTCTGTATTATGTCCTTGGGTTATATCTCTAACTCCTGAAATAAACTCCTGTGGAGGGAAGGCCCCAGGGGAGGGACTCTGAAGGGATGAGGCCCAGGCCTTGGTACCCAGCTCCCACCCCAACCTCAGGTCACTTCTCAGCTCAGTTTGCAGGTGAGGAGAAAAATCCCCAGGAAATACATTTGGCATTTCTGTGTCTTATATATGTGATGGGTAATAAATGGAATAGTTCTTAGTAAATGTTAATCAGTTAACTTTTTTTTTTAAAGATGTGAAGGGCCCTAAAAAGCTCTTTCCAGATCTTCCATTTGGAAACATGGACAGTGACAGGGTGGAAGCCCGCAAGAGCCTCTTGGAATCGTTTCTGAAGGTCAGCATCCTCTGCTGTCACTGTAGCCACCAGACACCCAGGCCAAGGTGGGAGACCTGGGGACTGGAGTTTCTCTCTGAAGTCCTTCTTGTGTCTTTTCAGCAACTCTGTGCCATTCCTGAGATCGCGAACAGTGAGGAGATGCAGGAATTCCTTGCTCTCAACACAGATGCTCGTATTGCCTTTGTCAAGAAGCCGTTTGTGGTCTCCAGAATAGACAAGGTATGAGCGGGACTGGGTTGCTCAGCCTTAGTTTCTTGCAGGGAAGGGGGAGGCATGTTTGAAAGGCAGGGGAGCCGGGGGAAGGGAGAGCAGCACAGAGGAGTAAGTGGGAGATGAACTGGGGTTTTCAAGACCTGTTACCAGTACGGCTGAGGCCATCATTGCTGAATGACAGCGAGTGTCAGTACTCCTGACGCTGTAAGCGTGCACAGGTCTCCGGGTGGTATCATGATGCTGTGATTTTAGGGGAAGGGTACAAGGGTCGGTCCACATCTCCATGGACAGGTGGGAGCAGGAAGGCCTCTTCTGGTGATGAAGGTCATTCCCAGCGTTGGTCACTCAGGATGGAGCCCTTAGGCAGGACACTGAGCTGGATTTAGATTTGTGTAGTGATTCTCTGCTGGAGAACAAGGTTCCAGATGGTATCTTGGAACCTTTGGAGACAGTAGCAGAGCATTTGAGCACCACGCTGGAGCCTGTGAGCAGTGGTTTCTCACTGATTCTCACGTCTCCAGGACAGAAGTCTGAGGTTTGTCCTGATCAAAAATGCATGTGTCGTAAGAGGTTAGAAAGCCCTGACTCTTTGGCAGAAGAGGGGGTCTCCCTCTTCCAATCTAGACTTTAGGGGAT
Organism: Bison bison bison; assembly: GCF_000754665.1. Classification (NCBI taxonomy): domain Eukaryota; kingdom Metazoa; phylum Chordata; class Mammalia; order Artiodactyla; family Bovidae; genus Bison; species Bison bison. The sequence goes on along the minus strand of NW_011494777.1, from coordinate 6,450,303 downwards.
AAAATGATAAAGTGGGACTTCAAGTGAGGGATGTTTGGAGACATTCACTGCTATGAGGAGAAGACTGCAAACTAGGAAGGGGTAAATGCGGTGAAACCGTGGAGTTCCTTGCAGGTTTGCTCACCCATGCTGATGTGTTCTTTCACTGATTTTTTTTTTTTAACCTTCACTGATTTTTTTCAACACCTGCCCCCCTGGGTGCCCACTCAAAGCCACGCGCTGTACTCATTGCTCATGACATAAGAGTGAGCACATACGGACTCTCCCGGCAGACTACCATTCTGTGAATCTGGAGAGGGAACTGTATTTTCTCAGCTACGTTCTCCACATCCATGCAGTTCACTATGTTCTTTCCCTGAGTTGCTGTCCCCTGGTCTCTACTGTGGTCCTCCTTGACCGTGTCAGTCTTGCCTTGGCTGTGCCAGCTGTGCTCCCCAAGGAGGACTAACACAGGATAAGACAAAGCCAGCAGCAGTGTTGATTAATAGCGAGAGTTACTAAAGGAACAGTCAATGTTTCCTTCCATCTCGTTGATATTTTAGGGTTTCATTTGTTTGTTCTCTTTAGCAGAAATCTGTATGTTATTTTCTCATTCTGAGAAATAGGGATAGCTCTTACTCTTCAGCAAAGATTGTTTTATTTCATCCGTATAAATAGAGAAGTTTGTATGAATTCCAGATCCTTAACTTTAACCTGAGTGGTTTTTGCCATTCTTTCTGTAGTTAAAGAAGAGGAATTGTTTGAACTAACTGTAAAACCAGTTTTTGTTGTTGTTTTTTACAGTGAATTGCTCTGCACATTTTTATATCATAAATGTTTTTAGACTATTCCTTATTTTGATAATCTTTTTCACTCTTCCTTTTCTTTGTATATTCTTACGTGTATCACTTCCTGTTTGTCACATCTTGGTGAAAGTATTACCAATTTGAAAACTAAAAATCATTCTTCTGTATGAAAAGAAAGAAATTGAAAGTGAAAAGCATTTCACCAGCCTGCAGAACTCCCATATTTTTATTTGTCATGTTGTTTTGGCTTCTTTTCCCATGGAACCCATCGTCTGTCTTAACTCTGTGAGGAAGAAGATTTTCATGGCTGTGGAGGAAAGGGGAGAGAGTTGCCATTGAGTCATTAGCTGGTATCTGACCGTGTGGATGGATAGGGCTCTGCTAGACAGGTCAGCTGACTTTTCGTCCAGGATGCAGAAAGCACCTTGAGACAGTTGCTGCTGCTCGGTGGTGCCTGTCTAACCCGCCGTCTATGACCCCTGCAGATGGTGGTGAGTGCTATCGTGGACACGTTGAAGACCGCGTTCCCTCGCTCTGAGCCCCAGAGCCCTACAGAGGAGCTGAGTGAGGCCGAGACAGAAAATAAGCCCCAGACAGAAGGCAAGAAGGCTTCCAAGTAAGATACCCTTCCCAATTCTCAGGGGATCCCCAGTTTTCAGTCAAAGCCCATCCCTGCTCTTAGGTCCTAGAATAGAGGGGAGGGGTCATCTGTGCCTGTTTTTATGCAGTCAGACTGCGTACCAAGCCCAAGGTCCTGCAGAGGTAGCCTGGCTTCATGTTGGTCTTGCCCTGGGAAGCCAGGGCCCAAACTGACCAGGGAATTTTGACTAGAAGGAAAACTCTAGAATATGGATGTTCTTTTTTTTTTTTCCCCCTTGGGAAATTGAAACATTTCTTTTAAGAATTAAGGCTTATCATTGATCTCTGTTTGTCATGGTTTCTGGCTCAGAAGTCGGGTACACTAGCAGTAAACAGGAATGGGCTAGAAGGGACCCCTTCAGGGGGTCAGTGGTTATTGCTGCTGCTCCAGCCTGCACTGGCGGCTCTCACAGCCAGCAGGTGGGGAGGAAGGGCACCACACTTACCTTCTCGGACGCTTTCTGTATGTATCTGGGCCATTACAGAGAGAGAGACAGTGCTGGTGGGAGGGAGGGGGGTGGAGAATGTTTATGTGTGCGTCTCACTGTCTTTTTCTCTGTGTTCATGTCTTATGGGCTGGCAAGAACCCTCGCAGTTCTTAGCCTTTTTTTTCCCCCCTCACTGGGCCCATATTTTGAAGGGTAACCATGTTGCCTGTGCTTATAAGAACCCTATTTCTTGAAACATTGAGGTTAGGCCTTGTGATTCCCTTTCTGGTTTTATCTGGAACACAAGGGGAATAGTGGATGTGCAAAAAGGTGTGAAGAGCAAGGGCAACCTTGGTCTGTGGCACTTGTCTATTTAACTTTCAACAAATTTTTAA
>NW_011494777.1:6442981-6447956 GCF_000754665.1 Bison bison bison | reverse complement strand
GTGCTAGCCACTCTTCTAGCCTGTGGGATACAACTGTGATGGGCAAGTCCTTATTTTACATTAGCAAAAGCCCTTTCACAGGCGCATTGTAAGCATAGCTCAGTGCAAGAGCTGCAGTGTGTGTAAGAATATTGTTTGGGGGATTTCAGAGTGAGGCATCTCTTGGCAACTCTGACCACCGTAAGCTTCCAAGAATAAGTGTGGACATGCCTGTTTTGAGGTATTAATACTTGGTCAGCCCTTCGTATGGGGATCAAGACCATGAATTACACACTATTTCTGCTCTTCGTTTCTGTGCCAGATCCAGATTGAGGTTCTCATCCAGTAAAATTGCTCCAGCACTGAATATAACTGAGGCACAGGAGAAGGTTCTCTACTGTCTCCAGGACAGCGGTGTGGTGAGAATCCCTAGAGAATTCTTGGGATCATCAGTTAGGAGGTCAATCCTGCCATTATAGGCAGTTGGGATGTTCTCCAGAATCAGAAAGGTCTTTGGTGCCTTCCTAAAGGACTCAACCGACATCTGGGTCTCTGGTTTTTATTCTAGGAGTATTTTCTCAGACTGGTTTGGAATTCCTATGAGTTCTGGGCTGGCCAGTTGGCTTCTCAAGGGTGGTGGGCTTCTCAAGGGTAGTAGCCTTGGGATAATAGGTGATAGAATGAGAAAGCCAGCTCCTAGAAGGAAACACGATTTTTGTAGCAAACGAGACTACAGAGGCATTGTTCTCCTTGCAGTTTAGGTTAAAACAAGCACCTTTTCCTTAAGTGGTCACAGGGTCAGTGGGGTCCTCTCCTCGAGACACGTGCAGGGAAGCAACGGGAGCCATAGGTGCCCCCACTCCCTGCACCCTGCCTGTGATACAGCCCTGCTCTCTCCTCAGCAGTCAGAGACCCTCTCCGTGTCTGGGATGGAATCCTTTATTGAAAAACAGGCAAAGTTACTAGAAGTGCAGCCAGCAGATGCTCCCGGAAGAGATTCTGAACAGACTGCTGAGGGGTGTGTGGACGGTCGTGTGTCAGATGCTACTGCTCCAGCCCAAGGCCTCAGCAGCAGTGATCCAGGTGAGTGACAGCGGAGAGCCTGGTGTGTCCACTGGATTGTGACCGTTGGGTGGCTCTGTCAGGTGCCAGGGTACAGAATGGCACAGTCCCAGGGCTGAGTGGATCAGAAGAACTCGGGGCATAAGCAGGGCGTCCAGTCCAGCAAGATAAGGTCCATGCTTCTATTAATAGTAGTGTGATTATTTCAGTTGTTCCTAATGTACATTGGCATTATCTTTGGATTGCTCCCTTCGTTTAGAAACTGTCTTCTCTGGTGTCTGTGGTGCCACTTTCTGGTCTTCCTGTCTCTCTTGTGGTCCCTCCTCTGTCCCTTCTGTTGGCTCCTCAGCCGTCCAGAGCTTCATTCTGTCCCTACTCTGCGCACTTGTCCTGTGAGCTCCTCTGTTGATCGGTGTCAACCCTAACGTGTGCTGGTGATGCCTTAGTCCTGGAGGTGTGTTTCCACTTGCCTCCCGAAAGTCTCCACCTCGGTGTACTGTATGCTCAGTCTCTCAGTCGTGTCCGACTCTTTGCAACACCATAGACTGTAGCCTGCCAGGCTCCTCTGTCCATGGGATTTCCCAGGCAGGAATACTGGAATGGGCTTGCCATTTCCTACTCCAGGGGAATCTTCCTGACCCAGGGATTGAACCCACATCTTGTGTGTCTCCTGCATTGGCAGTTGGATTCTTTACCACTACTGCCTCCTGGGAAGCCCAGATGTACTGCAGGGCAGCTGAAATACAGCATGCACAAAATGGAATTTCTCTTTTCCTCTGGATCTTTTCCTTCGGTTGTGTTTACTGCCGTGGCCAGCAATGCCGCCTGGTTACCAGGGTGGAGCAGAGGGAGACGAGGTAAGGCCGCTGCTCTGTCTTCAGGAGCTTGAGGCAGGGCAGTTGTGCTTCCTGGAGGTGCGGTGTTCTCTGCAGAGGGAGAATTAGGAGGCCTGGATACTGGTAGATTTGCTGTGCCAGAACTTATAAGAACAAAGTCTTTCAAATCCTGCCAAACAAAGGCTTCCCTTGCAAATAAAAGATCACAAAATCCTGGGCCCAGAAGAGGGAAAAAGGCTGACTTCACTATTGTTTCTCAGGCACCCACAGTCAGTCCGCACTGTGGACCTCAGTTCAACTCTATGAAAAATGGAGTTTACAACCCCAGCTGTTCACACACTTCTCTCTGGTTAAGTAAATGTGTTATGAGAGCAAAAGCGTCAAGAGAACTATGAGAAATTATAGATAAGATGGGATGGGTAAGATAATATAATTCCAGCCAAAATCAAATCTTTAAACGTTGTGCATTATCTCTCTAAAGAGATCATTTATTCCTGTGCCGTTCTTTGAGCCCTGAGAGACTCCACGTGCTCACACGATAGATAATTTACCACTTGCACCGAGCGGCCCCGGGCCCTGGTCGCTTTCACTCGCTGTCACTGCTGTGCTCCTTGTCGCCACATGGTGGCGGCTCTGCATGTGTGCATGCTAAGTCTCTTCAGTGGTGTCCGACTCCGCAGCCGCATGGACTGCAGCCCGCCAGGCTCCTCTGGCCATGGGATTCTCCAAGCAAGAATGCTGGAGTGGGTTGCTCTAGCATGGACTGCAACTCTAGGTAAATGCTAAACCTGCGAAGAAAAGAGAATTGAAGAGAGAGATTGAGGAATGCTATTTTTCCAAGAAACTGAATATCACATTTTGAGCAAATAACCAGAAAGCAGACACATCAGCTCCTATGCCCCCTTGAATGACAGAAAGAAAAGGAGAATATATACTAGATGGGATTAAGAAGAAAGTAAGCTTCAGTTCCAGCACATTTATCCAAGTTTGACGTCGTTCACATTCTGTAAGAACCCTTAAGTGAGCTGTGCTTGGGCACGCTTGCACAGAGAAAACCCACTGGTCCTAGACTAATACAGTTACTGTTGATGATTAATTATAACTTTAATCACAGCTGTAGTACCAGATAGAAGAGGATTTTTTCAGGAACATTCTGTAGTTCTGGGGCAGTCTCCTGGAAGGCAAGTCAGAGGCAATGGGGGACCCCATGAACAGAGTTAGAGAACAGACGCTTCCACCCATAAAATACATCTGTTTTAAAAAGTTCTGCTTAGTGTGAGTATGAGCGTGTTTGTGACCCTTTCCGTCTTTGAAACAGGAAAGAAGTGAGTAATCATCATGGCCTTTTACCAAAAGTACAGTGTTCTTCCCAGAACCACATGTTATCTCAAAATCAAACTGAGATCTCCTGGATCCTAACCCTCAGCTCTGAGGGAGCTGAGTTGCTTTCAGAGCCACTTGCTTATGGAAAACAAGTCCCACATCTGCTGGCCCGCACATTTCCCTGCTGCCTGCGGAGGCGAGTGGATGGAAGGGAAAGGGACCGGGCTTTGCCAGTTGCAGTTAGTCACCAGTTGTGAGCACTTACTTGGAGCAAAATGTGTTCAGCTGCCTAGGGGAAATACAGAAGAACCAGAAGGAAAGTAGGCAAAATAGTTACCTATAATAAAAAATTACTCAGTGACTTAGGAACATAAATTGTAAAGATAGACAGACCCTGCCACTGAACTTTGTAGAGATGCAGTAAACATCTCTTGACTTGAATACAGATAGATTACACAAATGTGAGATGCTTGACATAAAGGTAAAGCAGACCCAGGGCCCTGAAACGTGTCCTCGAGTGCGGGTCTCTTCCGGGTTACTCCAGATGGCCTTTCATCCCCAGGAACAGAGACCGAGTTGGCTGACACAGCCCTGGACCTGCTTGTCTTGCTGCTCATGGAACAGTGGCGATGGCTGTGTACAGAGAGTGTGCAGAAAGTTCTTCATCTTGTCTTTGGGACCCTAATCCAGAGGTAAGCCTGCTGGGTGCCCCTTCAGGTTAGAGTCTCAGGTTAGACGGAGGTTGGAGGTGGTTCCTGATTTCTGCCCTAGAGAGGGAAAGTGTAGAGTCCAGGAGACCTGCAGCCAAAAGAGAAGAGAGAACCTGTGTCCAGGGCTGCGGGGTGACGAGCTGCAGAGCATCACGTGGTTGTCTGAGGTGTGGACAGGCCTGCTCCTGCAGGACCCCTGGCATCACCCCTGAATTCAGGCGCTGAGCTGAGCTCCTCCTCCACTAGGGTCCGTTCTCCTCCGTTGTCCCCCAGTTTACCCCCAGGCACTGTACCTCTCACTTTAGTGGACGTGTCTCTTCACCAACAGTGTACAGTCACCGTGACTACCAACAACGAGGAAGAAAAGAGAAAACTATCGTGTGCTCTCCTAGTAAAGACTAGTTTCTCCAGGAGGGGCGGACATGGTCACAGCTGAAGAAGCACTGATGCATGGTGGTGGGGAATAGGATACTGAGATTTAAAACTTGGATTGTATAATTCCAGCACCAGTTGAATTTCCTGAAAAACTGGTACGCAGATGGAGTTTCTAGTGCTGGCTTTCTAACCATGAAACTGATGCAAGCTTTTCTCAGCTGCAGGAGTCCAGGAACCCTGCCTCTGAACCAGGCAGACACACACAACGCTTGAGCTGTGGCCGCTCATGCTTTGACCTCTCCCGTGTGAGACATCCTGGCAGATCCCAAAGTCAGGAGCCAAATCCTGAACCCTTCTGTTAGCGTGTGACTCATGCTAATAGGTCACTCTGAAATTAACAGTTTTATTAAAAAAAAAGAATTATGTATCTATTCTACAATAAGTAGGAAATCTATTAACATTAACTTTCCTACTGGGTAACTGTCTTGGTCATTTTCCTTTATTCATTGAGAAAATATTAAGGTCTGGTCGTTAGTGAACAAAACAGACACGGACCCTCCTTTCACGTATTTTATGGTTTAATGAGGGTGAGAACGGAGGGCCTTATCCATGTTCACCAAGTGAGTGCTTGGTGGAGGCGCAAGCCCCCCCGGGTGTTCCACAGCTGCATGCTTATCCACCGCAGCATAC
>NW_011494777.1:6431293-6442881 GCF_000754665.1 Bison bison bison | reverse complement strand
GCAGCATACTGCTGCTCCGCTGTGTGTCGTCGCTCTGAGCTCTGGAACCATCGTGGTGTCTGGGTGCATAGAAAGTGTTCCAGTAAATGTTGGGTCTTCGTACTTGCGATTCAGAAGAAGGGAAGGATAAGAAGTGGATTCTGTGTCTGATTCCTCCAGCTTGTGGCCCCAAGTTCCCTCCCAGTTCAGGGTGCCCCACCCAGGTCAGTCTTCAGCTGCAGCTTCCACTACTCCTATTACTCTCTGCTCTCTGAACCACACAGAACCCGTCCTGCTCAGCAATACGACCTTGTGAGGCCTTCCCAGGTGATTTTGTGCCCATGACCAGAGCGTCCGTGTGTCTGACAGCAGGAGGCAGCCCCCAGGCCCCCTGCAGTACAGGTTCTGTCCCGGGGCAGCAGTGTTCTCCAGGCACTCCTGCTTCCCCGCGTGCAGAGCTTCTGGAGTCAGGGCTGCCCTTCCTCACGAGAAGAGCCTGCAGTCAGGCTCAGTTCCTCCCCTGTCCACCCCCGTGCCCCTTGCACGGGAACCACACCTCGGGTTAGCTGGGGGGATGGCTGGCTGGTGAATGTGGCTTATGCCCTAAACATCAGAGAGAGAGCTTGTGCCTGAATCCCCCTTGAGCTGCTTCTCTTTCCACTTAAAAAAAAAAAAATGGATGACACCTTTTGTTGTTGTTAAAAGGGAAAAAATTTTGAATGTGTTAGTGAATTTGAATGAAGGCAAAGTGAGGATTGCAAAAGAACAGAGTTTTGTGTCTAGGTACTTCCAGACAGCTCTCCATGACTGTGGTCTGTTAACCTCTGTTCGCCCTAGATGTTTTCAGGTGATGGCATTTTGTACTTGTTGACTTGCCTCATATCTCTTCCTGTCAGAACTTTATTCTTAAGACCATTTAGTTTTGTATGAGCTGCAGCAGAAATAGGAACCCAGCTGTTGACACCTTCCTCGCCCTGGGCCTCTACAAACTAGAGTTAAATGAAGAGCCTCATCTTCCTCTGTTCACAGTCTTTCATCTTCTCGATAAAGCATTATTCCCAGCTTTTTAATGGTACACTTGACCTTCTTCTCAAGTATCTTGTGCTGGGTCACATTGTTCTCGAAGCTTCCTTAAGACAGCAGTCAGGAGGTCATGGAGAAGGAATCTCTCCCAGCGCCCCCTCTAGAGGCTCAGAGGACCTGATGCCTGTGGCCCGTGGTCTCTACCAGCAAGCTCTGAGTGCCGGCTCCCCAAGGAAGAGACAGGGCTTATTTCAGGTTCAGAGTGTAGACGTTGATGGTCTTACTAGCTTCAGGATCCACCATCCAGCCAACATCTGTAGAGAGCTGACTTTGTGCAGACACTGTGCCAACATCATTTAATCCCCTCAGAAGCCCTGTGAAAGAGGCCTTATAATCCCTACTTTAAAGGTGAGGCAGCTAAGGCTTGCAAAGAATCATGATTGTTCAGTCAAGATCACAGAGCTAGTAAGTATGTACAGGCTGTTCAAACCCAGGTTTGTCTGATGTTCAGCTGCAGGATCAGACGTTTGCCCTGTGACTTGAAAAGATAAAAGCCAGCCCCCAAGTCTTTGACTCAGAGCAGTCCATATTCCCCAGGAGGAGACTGCCAGTCAGCTTGTAAGATGAAAACTGCATTTGAATGTGCACCCACTCACATACGACACAGAATCCCCTGCGGCACACCAAAGCCAGTCTGTGTCACTTGTCCCCTGGACAGCTTGCGTTTTTATTTTTAAAGAGGCCGGCGCAGCGCTGCATTCCTGGGCTCTCTTTGCTTTGGTAAGCACATACTCTGGAATGTGATACCTCCCCAAAGCTGCAGCACCCCTTCCACCTGTCCTCACTACCCTCAGAGAGGTGTGGTTGGTCCCCACCGGGTCAGGGTGGACCTCTCCCAGGCTGTCCCCAGGACTGAGGCCCAGGAGGCAGCATAGTTGCTCACTCTCTGAAACCGCACGCCGATGAGCTGCATCCTTTTGCAGAGCACCTGGATTCTCTAAGTTCTAAAGCGAAGGAGAGTCGATGTTGATGCCACGAGTACCTGCCACAACTTTTCTGGTTGACCTGGACGCACTGCCATCATGGACGGCGTCTAAAGTTAGACGCTTCTCCTTTTAAAAATGTCATCATTGTCCAACCTCCAGCATTATCATCTCCAAGAAGACAAGTTCATTTCTTCTGCTTCCAGCTTTCTGTATTCTCCTTGATCCCTCTAAAGACCCATATACGTAACTGCCTAGGATGCCAGGGACTGCTCCCAGGTCCAAAGCATGCATACTGTCACTTTTTCCCTCTCTTGCACATATTTAGTCTTCACGCCACCCTCCCCCCACACCCCCGCCCAATCCCTCTGTCCCTGGCCTGCGAGGGAAAAGAGTAAATTCAACCTCATGACCCCTCCTTCCAAGCCAAGGTTGGAAGAGTTTGAGCCAACTGCGTAAATCTCCCTTGATTGTTGATACTGTGGAGAGAGTGGGGGAAGGGAGCTGGGGAGAAGTTAGATGCCCAAAAAAGGCATTGTTAAGTCAAAGGCAAGTCTGCACGCATGCGCGCCTGACCTCGTGTGTCAGCTTCTGTGCTGGGAACATCCAATTATGTAAGAGGGAGTGCTCCTTATTTGGAGTTAGAGTCAAAAGGAGGGGAGAGGGGTGGGGGAGCAGTCTAAGCCAAGGCGTGAATCCAGCTTTTGCAGACCACTCATTCAGAAAGCAGGAGAAGCTGACAGTGTCTCTGAGTGCGTCAGACTCAGGTTTAGGGACTGGAACACTCAGACGCTGGGTGGGAGGGAGGGAGAGAGAGGAGAGACAACTGTGCTCCATTGACGGGAGAAGGTGTGGGGCAGGAGCATCCAGCCACGGTCAAGGGTGAGATTATTCTGGAGTCCTGATGTAGAGCGAAGGAATGAGAAGAAGCTGGCCCAGATCCCCGCCTGGGTGCCCAGAGCAAAGCCATGATAAAAATAGAAGCCAGGCTAGCAGGAGAGTACACGAGGGCCACCTCCCGTGGCCCTGCCCTCCCCATGGCCCCAGAGATGGCAGCAGACACATTCCTGGTGTCTGTGTCTGCGTCAGGGTTTCTTAAAGAGTGTGACTGAATGAGTGAGTGAGTGAGCGAATGAGCATGTGTGTGTATTGAGGGCACGTGGGAACAGCAGTGTGGCAGAAGGGTGGGAAGAAAAGAAAGTTGTGTGACCTGTGGATGTAGGCGAGTAGAAAAGTACAGGAAGTCAGGAAGTAGATAGAGAAGAAGAAGAAAAAGAATATGTCGGGTTATGTTGTGGAGCATGCTGTGGGTCCAGGAGAAAATTCAGTGGCAAGCTCCGAACCCTGCACCAGGGCATGGAATTGTCTTCCGAGGGGAGAGGTCTCTACGAGTCATCTCCCAGGGAGGGTCAGGAGAAGGCGTATGGGTGGCATATGCGCCCGTTGGAGAGGGCGGTGCTGGCAGCGGCAGTTACAAGTTGGATGACCAAGAATTCTCTTGTCATCCATTCTCTCTGGTCACTCCACAACTTCAAGTGTTCTCTGAGTGTAATCTGTTCAGGGGCCTGTTTCCCGGTGGGCCTCTCTAAATAGCAGATAGATAAACGGTCTTCCTGACGTTGATTATGTCTAACGGGCAGCTCCAGGCCCACCACTGAAAGGGCATGAGCAGCTGCAGCCAAAAAGGAACTGACATTGACTAAATACTACATCAGGTAAGCAGGCGTGGATTTTATATACTAAGGAGCAATTCAGTTCTCTGAGGTAGACGTGTATTTTTTAAGTGAGCAAAGTGTTATTTAGATTAAGTAACCTTCTCAGAATTATAATAAGGGCCACACCCAGGATTCCACCCAAGTCACCCTGGCCTTCAAGCCCATCCCCTTCCCGCCACCGCCTGCGGCCTCCCCACTGAGCAAGCTTCCCCGTGAGGCAGTGGCCACAGGACTGACCTCACCTGAAAGTGCCATGTCCTACTTCTGTCCAAGAGACACACGTATTTGATGGTAGCATATAAATTCATTTCCATCCGTGTTTTATTCTTAAACACTCCTGGATCAGAAATTATGTAGTCTCCCTTTAGTATCTCTGTTCTACGTCCTATTCCCAGTCAGAAAAAGGTTATCATAGTTCTGATTCAGAGTTTCTCAAGACACAGATGCTGGGTTTTTTCCTTTGCTCCATAAATTTCTCTTTCAGTTCAGCTCTGGTGCCTTGTGTTGCCTTACACCTGACCTCTTTCTGTGCACAGCTTCTATTGAAAAATGTGTTTGTTTGCAAGAGCTACAAAATGATCTCAAACCAAGTCTAGTTTTCCTGTCTGATTACATCCTTGCCCCTGCTAGTTCCAGCGCTGGCCTGGCTTTTAGGGGCTGACGTCTGTGTTCTGCGGCAGTGGCTTTGCTCAGGTTGTATCCTGCTTCCTTAGGGAGAGGAACACTACTTGTCCCCCGCCTTTTCCACTAGACCTTGAAAAAGGGGAGCTCTGACTTCGTAGGCTGGATCAGGATAGGCTTCATTGTCTCCAGTTATATGAGTGCCCTCCCTGCCGTATTTCTTAGGCGTCTCTTATTCTACCCATCATAGGACCAAAGCACCCAGCCTTTCCTGTTGTGTGCTGAGAGCTTCTGCCTGAATCCGTCCTTACGGTTGTAACAGCTCAGTGTGCGTTTGCACTTCCGTGTGTGGGATACGCTCTTACAGTCTCGTACACTCACAGGTGCAGAATTGGCAGCAGTTAAAACCAGAGCATCATGACATATGTAAGCATCACAACCTTTTTTCCAAGTCAAATTATTGCCATCTCTTGCCTATCTATAACTACAAAGAGGAGCCTGACACAGGTTTTAGGACAGGTTCAGACTGCAAGCATCTGGTGGGCAGGCACTCGTCTCGCTCACCATCCTGCTGTAGGCATTTAGCTGTGTACATGGAGGGTGCTTCGTAAGTTGTTGTCAAATGAATGAACATCACTTGCCCTTCTGGTTGAATCGGTCTCTCTTCTCATCACTAGTGAGAATCTTGGGAGTTCCCCAGCACTGCTGGGATGAGAAACACAGATGTAAGAGAAACCCCCTTGCCTGCCTCCCCCACAGCTCTTTAGTTGGGCAGCTGCTCCCCATCCCCCAGAGTCATGGCTGGGCCTCGGGCTATCTCCCACCCCAGCGGCCTTCTCTTTCTTCTCCAGAGGAACGAAGTGCCCTCTGCCATCGTGGGCCTCCTGCCTAAGCTTGGACCTTCTGGAAGCTTCTCCTGCTGCTTTGCCTTCTCAGCCTCTGTCCTTCCATGTGTGAAACTAAGGATATGGGCTTTGAAGTCACACAGATCTGAATTCACATCTTCCCTTGAGGCTTGCTGTCTCTGACTCACCTTTGCTTCAGTTACTCTGAGTGGGAGTAACAGTGCCTTGCTCGTGAACTGATGAAGACTTTCGTTGCATGCCTGCCATCCGGTGACATCAGTAAATGTGAGTTCTTGTCCGTCTCTACAAGCCCCACGTCCTGTTTCCTTGGGGACTCTTGTTCCCTAGGGCAGTCACACATTTGCTGTAGGATAGAGAATCTGTTTACATTGCGATGGTTTTTTGGTGAGGTGTTTGTAGTGAGCTCGCTTTGTGATCTCTTAGGAGCAAACACCTTGTGAGACACATGGCCTTTTCTGCATCCTTCAAATTAGGGTGTCTTCCTCCGTTTTAGCTGTCTATGAACTCTGTCCTGTTCTCACATTCCTACTTAACATCTCCCCAAGTCGTATCCAGTGTTTCAGAACCAGGGAACTACCTTTTAACCCAGGTACTCCCAACACTTTACTTTCTAGGAAACTAACTTTATTTAGTTCTTGTTGTGGTGACCTCTTTATGAATAATTTTTGAAAAGTCTTTGTGAGATTTGATACTATGTCGACTTGCTGACTGCTAGCTCTTCAGGCCTTTTCTCCATCAAGGTCCTTTCAGCCTAAGAAAACAAATAACCCATAAAAATCCATTAGAAATACTGAACAGTGTAAGGTCAAAGAACACAGTATAGACCATAAACACAGTTTTAAAAAGTCATAAGGATTCTTGAGGGTAATTGTTAAGTAGGGTTTAGAGAGGAAAGTTTTTAATAAAGTTAGACCTTGCAAGACAAATCCCTTAGAATGGTTTAGGGTAAAGAATGTTCCAGACACTGGAACATTTTTAAAGAGGGAAACGGACATTATTTCTACTTTTAATAGTTGCCTTTAAACATGTTTTGCGTATTTTCAGCCAGCCCCTTTCTGAGTGTGTGTGTGTATGTGTGTGTGTGAGTGTGAGTGTAGAGAGTATGGAAAGCCTGCTGGACTCCTACTGCTTGGGGCAGTTAGGTGTGAATTCTCCATCTGGACTCCAGGTGGCACCACAGGATAAACAATCCCTGTTTGCAAGGCTTGGAGGGAGCTGCAGTTGTAGTCGTCACCCTGGTAGGGGTAGTGATGCAGCGTTTGCTGTCTCGCCCCATGGCCCGGAGGTGGCTTACGCGCCCTTTCCTTTGTGCCCCTGACTCTGTCAGCCAGCTTCTTTCTTCGTTCACCCCCGCCCCTTCAGGTGGTTCACTGTTCTGACACATCCCTGAGCCCGCCAGGAGAGTCAGTCTTACAGAGGGGAAACTAAAGCATGAAATGCAGAGCTCACGCCTTAGCCCCTTCGTTTAGTTCCCTAGACCTGGTAGAGCTTTGTAAGAGGATCCAGAGAACCCTTTCTCTGACACACGCACAAACACATAAGCACTTTCACGTTTTCTCCTTTGATCTCAGCAGCTTTGTACAGAAGGCAGGGCCAGAGTCAGTCCGTTAAGAAGAATTCAGAGCTCGGTTCTTTCCGCTTCTCTGTGGCCCAGCCAGCCTCCAGCCTGCGCGGCTCTGCAGTGTTGCTGTCACTGGCTGCAGCGCACTGCGGGAAGCCTCGTGGCTCTTCTGGCCACTGGGCTTTGCTTCCCCGGAAGGGTATGGATCAGTTTTATGTGTGGTATTGGGGTGGAAACTCTGATGGCCTCTTCCAGACAGGAGACTCTGGACTAGGAGAGATTCCAAGAAACATGGAGGGAGTAACTTACTGTGCAGAACGTGTCATGCTGTTGCTCTTACTGGGGCCACATGAAAAACAGGCAGGTATCAAAAATGTGTGGCTGATTTTTCTGTTAGCCCTGATCTCAGAGCTGGTTTATGGTGCATTGATGACAGCCTAGTGTGAGGCTGAGAACAGTTGTCCTGAAGGCCTTCAGAGGGACATAGGTTTGTGTAATCACCTTTGAAACTGGAATCCTGAGTGTCATGATGCTCGGTCTAGAACAGATTTCTAAAGATCTCCATATGCGATCAGACTCTCTTTATCCCATGAACACAGAGCCCCCAAGTGACTCCTTGTTCCATATTTTTTGAAAGGTAGCGAGACCTTTGCTGTTGGCCATTTTTTACCCAAATATCCTGCTACGTTATTCTCACTAGCTTCAAGTGATGAGTTGGATTCAGATCAATGCTGTTCCATCCATCGGGGGCACTTCCCAAAATACACACATGACTCACAGTCCTCAAAACCCTTTTGCTTCCGTTTGACTTTCCGCCTCTTCTCTCCTCTGGGCCTATTTGCCAGGAAAACTGACAAAAACCTAGACTGCTGGCACCTGCCTGTCTTTTCTAGGATTTATGGAGCGTGGCTGACCCCCTTCTTTGCCCTCCACCTCTCTTTTCTTGCAGTGAGTGCAGAACCAGGTGTGATTGTGTGGGTTCTTCATGGTGAGTTCTGAGTTCTAGCACAGCTGACTTATTACCCAGTATTCTTCATTTAATATCCACCCTACAGCTGCTGTATTGGCACACAGCTTAATTTTAATATTAGCCTGAATAGAAAGTTCTTAGGAAGATAAATCTGCCAAACATTTATGTAGATGCATATAAAATGCCAAATACAAAGGATTTCTAAATTGTCTACCTTTATTATTGTCCTCCATCAGCACAAATAACTAAGAGCTCCATATTGTTTTGCTGCTTTGAGTACTGGGACGTTTGCCTTCTGCACAGCTTAGTGTGAGCTGTGTGCCTTGCATTAAGGCCAGTGTTTGTCCCACTTACAGCAGTGATTCACTTAGTAACTAATACTTATTGATCACCTACTATGTGCCAGACGCTGAGTTAAATGATCAAAATTTAAAAGACCCCTGGTTCCTACCCTAGGAAGTTTAATATCCAGTCAGAGATGCAATCTTATATATAAGGAGTTACAGTTTAAAGTTATGACTTTAAAAACAGCTCTTCATGATTAAGAGAAGGGACTAAGTAAATTATGAGAAATCCAGGGAGGGTTTATAGAGGAGATGACCTCTGAGATAGGATTTAAAGGATGAAGGGAAAGTGAGAGCTGGCGTTGGAGAACAGAGCGTTGAAGGCAGAGCAGTGAAGCAAGACAGCGCATGTGTGGAACTCAGAGAAGTCTGGGGCGGTTGGGATGTACAATGTGTATCCACATAGCCAGAGATTCCACTGCAGAGCTCAGTAGGCACTGACCCATACAGAGCCCTGTTGCTATTCAGAGAGCATAGGATTCACCTTTATTCATTAGCAAAACATGTACAGAATTAAACACAAGATGACATGATCAACTTAGTAACTTAGAAAAATCATTTACATAGTGCTGTCGAGGATTAATTGAAGAAAGCAATGTTCAAACCGGGGAGACAAATTGGGAAAGGGGTGATGAGGACCTAAGCAAAGATCGGTGCTGCAGAGATCATAAAGGGTGATGAATTCATGGGGTCCTGAGTACTGAGGAGGTCGGCTGGACCGGTTTTAGTAACTGTTTCAGTAATTAGGTGATGTTGCAGGGGGCAGGTGGGCTAGGGTTGGAGAAGAGGCAAAATCAAGAATGACTCTGGTTCTCCCTTGTGGATTGAGAAGCAATGCTAGCAGATGGCATAGTAGCCTTCCAAATAATGTATCTGACTTGTGATTCTGAAAGTTCCTTGTTGCTTATTAAGTCAGTGGATTATTACCTACTTTTGTGTGATGCTAGATGATGACACATGAGGAAGCATGGACTGTATCTCTAATAAGTTTCAGATTTCGAATAGAAAACTTAAGGACCTCAAGGCCTAGATTTCTATCCTTTCTTCTACCTGTAAGCTGTGTCTTTGGAAGAAAGAGGAAGGTATGGATTGAACAGTTAACTGTGTAGCTGGAACAGAGGGAAGGTTTGTAAACTTCCTTACTCTGGCACATGATGCCCACGTGGTAGACTCCTAACTGCAACTGCAGTGAGAACATAACTCGAGGACCACAGGAAGGGCTTACTTGGCAGGACATCCATCGACTGAGTGAAGAAGAAAAAGCTGCGAAGAAAACTGAGGTAAAACTAAAACTGAATAGAATGGGAAATAGCTCACAGAAAGGAAAGTAGACGGAAGTGAACTAGAATTCACAGAAGAACATAACAGAGAATCCGTCTTATATACCACAGTAACAAAGGGACTTAAAGTTTATCATGGAGCATTTTGGAATAAGGTTGATTCATTCAGTATATGTTTGATTATGTGAACTGTCCTAGTCCAGTAAATGCTGAGGAAGACACCAAAATGAACTGAGATCCCTGCCATCAAAACTTCACAATCTTGTTCTTTTAAAACTTTTAAGAAGCTCAACCGATATGTATTGAGTAAATGGAATAAACAGATTAAACACATGACTCCAACAAGGAAGGAGAAGAATCAGCATCAGATGAAATCAGAGTCGTTAACTGGGATCAGATTATAGATGAAAAAACAGAGAAAAGGGACACGCAGTGAGAAATGCAAACAGTAGAAATTAGAACTGGTGAGAACGGTGTCCACTAAACTTGAACTCAGAAGGAGCTGACATTGTGGATAAACGTTAGGGGGAAAGCTTTTTTTTAAAAAAAGTTTAAAACAGGAACAACTAAGATAAATTGTTTGGAATAGATCTTGTACTATTAACTGGCTACCTTGAGAAATTATTTATTCATATATTCAGCAGCAAATTGATGTACTCTTTGCCTGGGGTATTTCTGTTTTTGTTTTGTTATGTTTTTTTACGTAAAGGAAAGGGTCTAATAAAAAGAAGTGAGCAAGCATGATTAAACTAGAATTGAAGACCAAAATAGGAATGGAAATAACAAGAGAGCATTCATCTGCTTTAAAATTCAGGTGCCTGACCAGGTGAATTCTGTTCCATGGAACTGAAAGAATTTGCATTTATCATTGAAGATCTAAGATCATGAAGAAAATTTCTATATAGGGATGTGTTGCTCGGAGATGGACAAGTGACTAGCCTTTTAAAAAATGGATACAGGCTTCTGACCCTGACTTTTACCTCTGGAAACTTCTTAAGTGGATTATTAAATAGATGTCTTGTGAACTCTCAGGAAGAGAAACACGGGCCCCAGAACCCAGTGTGCATTCAGTGGGAATGCTAACCTTGTTAGCAAGGTTTTTTTTTCTGTCTTAGCAGGATTGGTTGGAGAAGGCAATGGCACCCCACTCCAGTACTCCTGCCTGGAAAATCCCATGGACGGAGGAGCCTGGAAGGCTGCAGTCCATGGGGTCGCTGAGGGTCGGACACGACTGAGCGACTTCACTTTCACTTTTCACTTTCATGCATTGGAGAAGGAAATGGCAACCCACTCCAGTGTTCTTGCCTGGAGAATCCCAGGGACGGGGGAGCCTGGTGGGCTTCTGTCTATGGGGTCACACAGAGTCGGACACGACTGAAATGACTTAGCAGCAGCAGCAGCAGCAGGATTGGTAGGCCATTAAATGATAGGAATGCATAGGTTGTTGTATTGTCTGTGGATTTCAACAGGATTGTGCCATATTTCCCTAATATCCATATGGACATACATGGTCTGGACTGCAGGACTTTTAAGTGGTCCATGGCTATCTGAGGATCTTTAGCCCAGGTAGCTAATAACTTGATAGCCTAGAGGGCACTTTCTAGTGAAAGCATAGAACTTATCCTTTTTGTCAGTGAATTTGCAAGTAACTCTGATCTTAGAGATATAATTAATACTCTGGGTGACAGAAGTCAAGATTCAGAAGACTTTAGAAGAGTTAGTTCAGTTCAGTCACTCAGTCGTGTCCAACTCTTTGCAACCCCGTGGAGTGCAGCATGCCAGACTTCCCTGTCCATCACCAACTCCCAGAGCTTGCTCAAACTCATGTCCATCAAGTCACTGATGCCATCCAACCATCTCATCCTCTGTCATCACCTTCTCCTCTTGCCTTCAGTCTTAACCAGCATCAGGGTCTTTTCCAATGAGTCAGTTCTCCACATCAGATGGCCAAAGTGTTGGAGTTTCAGCTTCACCGTCAGTCCTTCCAATGAATATTCAGGACTGATTTCCTTTAGAATTGACTGGTTTGATCTTGCAGAAGAGTTAGAATGGTCGTCTAAAGCAAACAAGATGGGATTTAACAAATAAATATTATAAAGCAGAATTTAGATTCTTCTTTTTTTTTTTTAATTACACAAGTATAGTACAAAAGGACAAGCCTAGACTTAACAGGAGTCTGTGATTTCTGGTTAAAGCACATACGTGGACTCAGGGTTCTAGTTGGCTGCATACCCAGTGATGAGTCA
>NW_011494777.1:6430922-6431131 GCF_000754665.1 Bison bison bison | reverse complement strand
CACTGCTCAGTCGTGTCTGACTCTTTGCAGCTCCATAGACTGTAGCCCACCAGGCTCCTCTCTCCATGGAATTTTCCAGGCGAGGATACTGGAGTGGGTTGCCATGCCCTTCTCCAGAGGATCTTCGTGACCCAGTGAACAAACCTGCATCTCTGGTGTCTCCTGCATTGGCAGGTGGATTCTTCACCACTGCGCCACCTGGGAAGCTG
>NW_011494777.1:6428903-6430822 GCF_000754665.1 Bison bison bison | reverse complement strand
GAAGCCATACTTATCCAGGGCCTTCCTCTCTCAGCCATGGAGGCAGTCTTAGAAAAGACATGAGGGGAATTTGGTTAATTGGCTTAGATGTGGTCCCTTAAAGCTTTCTCCCCTTATTCTTGAGATTTGATTCTGCTCTTTTGATGGAAAATGACCTTCTGCTAACCTTGAAGTGCCATCTTAAGCCCTAGTATTAAACTGTCTCATTTTTAGCCACCGCTTCATTTCTCGGTGTGTAGCTATTTCAGACCAGGTTCCTTTGAACGTGGACTGGACACGGACTCCCAGTGTAGTGGGTGCCCTGGTCTCTGCATCCTCTGTCCTTCCATGTCTGGCACTGGAGGCTCTTCATGTCTCAGTGTCCATCTGCTGCTGTTTTTTTCTCCTTTTATTGCCTGTTCTGGGCCCCCTAGAACATCTTCTCTGTGCTCTGAGTCCTTCAAAGATGGCCTGACAGAACAGTTGTGGTCTGGCTTTTTTTCTTCTTTGGGGAGAAGCTAGAAGATAGAAGAAGATATCTAAATCAAATATCAGAACTGGAATAGTAGTAGAAAATAAAACCAGTGCTATTTGAGGCTCTTCTCCATATTTATTTTAGCGTATTTACCTCATGCATCTTGTGTTACATCAACAATAACATTTGTATTTAGTAAATGATTTCTTATAAATAATTTGTAAATAGTAAATAGTCCAAGGGATGTGTGTGTGTATCTCCACCTTGAAACTGGAGCTCTTAGCTTAACAGTGGTAGCAGCAGATTCCAGAACCTGATGCTGGAGGAGCTATTATGGCACACTGGACTGCAGACACAGAACACAGATTCCATTCCTTGTGCTTCAAGACACAGATATCTCTTTAACGTCCCCACCCCTGGGTTAAGAACAGAAGGATGACATGTGGAATGGAGAAATGCAGGGAGCTAACAAGGCTTTCCAGGTGGCTCAGTAAGGAATCCACCTGCCAGCGTAGGAGACGTGGGTTCTATCCCTGGGTCAGGAAGATCCGCTGGAGAAGGAATGGCAACCCACTTCAGTATTCTTTCCTGGAGGATTCCATGGACAAAGGAACCTGGCAGGCTATACAGTCCATGGGGTTGCAAAGAGCTGAACACGACTTAGAGACTAAACAGCAACCACAAGGGAGCTAAGGGTGGGAGTCAGGGTGTCGGTCGCTTAACACTCGCCCCAGAGCCTCATCTGCTGGCTTCCTGTGCCTCAGCCCAGCTTCAGGACTGAGGGAGTTCACAGTGTTAGATAAAGAAGGGTGGTGCGCATGGAGCCTCACTCTGGAATAGGAAGGGGAAATGGGTTGAAGGAGGGGAGCAGTGGTTGGATGAAGAAATCCCTGTGCTCTTCCTTGTTTATCAAATACTGTTTCTGTGCAGCATGTTGGGCAGACTATACAGATCCCTGGAGGGGCATCGTGTGTGGCAATAAAGCATGCTTTCGAGAGGGGTCTCTGGCGCACAGGTGGTTTGTACTGTCTGCGGGTGGGGCAGCAGCGGTGCTGGTGATTATCTGGATTTGGACTTGATCGCTTTCCCCTCCAGACAGGGATGCTCGTCACTTGTGTCGAGAGGCCAAATCTCCCACGTTCTGTGAACAAAAGGCTGCCGCCTGCGTCTTCTCCACAGATTGCCTTCTCCCCCGGCTAGGAAACGAAAGCAGGCTCATCCAGTGCCCGGGAGGCAGCCTCTTGTTTCCTTCGAGAGGAAGAGGAGGAACAGTGTTGGGAAGAGGACCCTGAAAAGGGAGGGAAGCGTCTGTGTGGTGGGGGCGGCTTGTCTGCTGCCCGTGGGCATGAGGCGGAGCAGGAGCACTGAACCTCGCAGCACCCCACTTCTGCAGTGGACCCCTCTCTTTAGACACGAAGTTGGTTTCATTTCAGCTGGTTTACACAAGTCCTGCCTCTCCCATTCC
>NW_011494777.1:6426773-6428799 GCF_000754665.1 Bison bison bison | reverse complement strand
CTTCTAGGCCCTTCTGTTTATTAGTCCTGTGCCTCAGGGCTTAGGGCGCTTACCGGTGCCTTTGTTTTGTTCAGCAGCTGATGTTCTGCTTGGTGACCTCAAATGTCTTTGTCAATTAGTTCTGCTAAGCTCTGACAATTTTATTATACTCACTGACTCATCCTCCTCATGAGGGGCTTATTCTTGCTTTTTTATACTGTGATTCTTCTTCCCAGCATCCGCATTGAGAGTTTGATGGGTTATAGACCAGTAGGTTTGTATAATTTGTCTCTTGCCACATGTTAACGTTTGTTCTGCATCCAGCATGTGTTGATGAGCTGCTTGGTCACCACGGGAGGGAGCAAAGGGGACCTCCTTGCCCAAATCCAATTCGAGGTCCTGTTCCCATTGAGTGAATGACCATTAAAGTAAAGCAGGCCCACAAGGGGGCCGGGCACCCAGGGCTGCTGTTGTCATGCTCAGTCAAGGAAGGGTTGAGTGGATGCTGAGGTTTCTCCAAAGAGTCGCAGGTGCTACTGGCTCCAGAGGACAAACTGAAGGTCAAACGGAAGGGCAAGCCAGCCTATTGTTTGCATCTGTGAACAGGAGGCTGAGCTGGAGCTAATGCTGGCTGAAAGGGAAAGTGTTAGTCGCTCAGTCGTGTCCAACTCTTTGTGACCCAATGGACTGTAGCCTGCCAGGCTCCTCTGTCCATGGGATTCTCCAGGCAAGAATACTGGAGTGGGTGGCCATTCCCTTCTCCAGGGGCTCTTCCTGACCCAGGGATTGAACCCTGTGTTTCCTGCACTGGCAGACAGATTCTTTACCACTAAACCACCTGGGAAGCCCAAATGGTGATGGCTATTTCGGGCAAGCTTTGTGCCGCTCTTGATCTCCATCGATGTCTGCCGTTGTTGCCCTGCCGTTACCTTTCAGACTTCCTATTCTTAGAATCATCTGTGAGCCCTGGGCCTGGGGGAGTGCAGCCCCCAAAGCTGGAATGCCTAGCGTGAGCGGAATGCAGACTGTCTGGCAGAGTGGAGGTTAAATAAAGTTTGCCTTGGCAGCCCCCTCCACTCTTGGATGGACGACAGGCAGCTCAGGTCTGGAGTGATGGCATGGGCTGTGTGGTGCAGCACCAAATAAAGTCTTCTTTGCGTGAGTGACGTTGCCAGCAGTCCATTCATCCCCGTCACGGCCATGCCATTCTCAGCACGGGCCCCACGAAGCAGGCCTCTGCAGTGTCGAACCTCAGCAAGTGACCACACCGCTCTGGAGACCTGCAGAGACAGGGAAAGCGCTTTGGTGGAAATGCCTCGCAGGCCCTGCAGATTGCGGTACCTGCCCTCTCAGTCACTGACTCATTTGTGGAAGCAAGACAGAGGGGTACATTTTCACTGTAATAAGAGCAGTTGCCAGTCAGTCATTTCACCGACATTTCCCAGACGTTTCACTGTGGGAAGATGTTGTGGTGGGGACCTCTTGCAGTGCTTATAATGTAGTTGGGAAAGGCAAGCTGTAAATACATGAGGCAGTAAGTGATATTCCAAACCGGAATACCAGTGCTTAGTCTGTGTTGTAGAAGGAGCACCACAGGAGGCCTAAGGAGCAAGCATTTCTGGGTGGAATGCTCAGGGAGGAATTTGTGGAGGATGTGGGGTTTGAACAGGTTTTGCTAGAAGGACAGAGTTCTGCTGCTGGCCAGGAGAAGGCCTGGTCTGTCGGGAGCAATAGGTGATGTCAGGAGTCCTCAAGACAGGTTGTAGGAGCGTGGATGGTTGGCCACGGAGCGGCGTTTGTATAAAGTTCCCAGACCGTGCACAGTGTACACGGCACTGAGAAGTCCCAGTGCTTCTCACTGGAGGACGGTTGGAAACGTGCAACCTCCCCAGAGCCAGCAGCCCTCACATGCTCTGTTCTCAGCCCCTGACACATGGGTGCTCACACTCAGTGAATGGCTGTAATCCTGTCGTCACTCGTCTTCAAGTTCTGGGAGCCCGCGCTGTCGACTGGCTTGGTCTTACCTGTGGGAGCTGGCGCTGCCTTG
>NW_011494777.1:6418085-6426673 GCF_000754665.1 Bison bison bison | reverse complement strand
GCGCTGCCTTGGCGTTGTTCTGTCCTCATTGCCTGGAGGACTTGCCCTGGCTCTGGGTCCTCCGCGTTGCCCTGACCCTTCTCTCTTCCCCTGCAGGTGGCTGGAGGTGCAGGTGGCTCATCTGACGTGTCCACAGCGCTGGGTGCAGTACCTCCGGCTCCTCCAGGAGTCCATCTGGCCGGGCGGGGCTTTGCCCAAGTGTCCTCGGCCTGTGAGGACCCCAGAGCAGAAGGCAGCAGCTGAGAAACAGGCTCTGCAGAGCCTGATGGGTGTCCTGCCAGGTGACTGCAGAGAGACTGATGGTGCCGTAGCCTTCCTCCCCACGCCGCTTTCCTGCCATTACCCCACGCCCTTCCCCTGTTTTCAAAGGGCCTTATCTGCAGCAGGACTCAGCAAATGTGTTGACCTGCTATTTCTGAGGCCAACAGGAAAGTGATTGGGACTTCTGGGGAGGCTGAGGGAACAGGAAATGTCTTCAGGGCAGGTGATGACTTCCAGCCCTGTGGATCGGGGAGGAGCATGACATGCCTGCAGAAGCCCAGCTTGGGGACCAGCGGCCGACAAGTAAAGTGCACGGTCCTCAGCTACATAGACACAAACTCCGAAGAGGGCTTTTCCCTCCCTTTATATGGTTTTTTCGGAGGACGGGGAAGGCAGTTTGCTGCCTGTGGTTGTGCTGGAGGGAGGAGGGTACAGTGGTGGACGCTTGCCCCAGACTGTGCTGTTTACTCTTGTTAACCTCTGTTCTCCAGCCTACACCATTGTATCAGAAGCAGCGACAGGTTACAGAATTGTCTCCTGGGGCCCATCTTATTTAGATATCTAACTTAAGAACCATTTTTGTTGGCTTTTCCTGTCTCCTGAGGATATAGTTTGTCTGTGTGGTTCAGAGATGTGCCAGAAGTACCCAGTGTGAATAAAGACAGCAGACGTCCTGAGGAGACAGTCCTTGCAGAGGCTAAGGCTTCGTGGTGAACTAAAACCATGTCCACCTTTCCTCTTCAGATGTCGTCGTAGAAATCCTTGGGGAGAACAAATGCCGGCTGAGCTGGAGTCTGGTCTTGGAGTCGCTGCAGCAGCCCCTGATCAACAGGTGGGCACCGCGGAAGCTGTCTCTGGTCTCAGAGGGTCCCGGGCTTCTGGTTAAACGGCTGCGCTGAGAAGACTAGAACCGCAGTGTCTCCCTGCCCTGGGCCCCGGCTGCAGGTGCAACGACCGTTTCCCTGGCTTCCGAGCAGGGGTCAGTTGGTCGGGAGCTGGCGGGACCAGCCACTGTTTGCATTGGGAAGAACTCTATGCAGGCCCCCGTGGGAGCTCCTGAGAAGGCCCTGGCAGTCCTCAGCACAGAGAGGTCATGATCCCCTGGCCGGTGCCGGGGGATGGAGAATCCCGCTGGTGTTGAGAGCATGCTCCCTCCCCTCAGCCCTGCCCTGAGCACGTTGTGTCCGTGAACTCTCACTCCTCAAGTCCTGTCTGCCTCATCACAGGTGACCTGAAGGTTCCTAGTAAGTCGTTACTACAGGGATTCCCCTTGCTCAGAGCTCTTCAGAGCAGTGCCAACGTGCTAGATGTAAAGAAATAGGGGATTTCCTTAAATCCAGTCTCAAGTACCATTTCCATCTTTGTTGCAATCCTAGCCTTCTTTAGTTCAGCAGACTTTTATTTTACAGCCAAGACATTGCAGTCCACTGAGGATATCAGTAGCGGGCAATGGGGAGGTGAGATAAATGTCATCAACAGGATCTGGTGTCCTGAGACCTAGCCAGACCTTCCCCCAAGTTGTTCTTTTTGTTTGTTTCAGGCATTTGATTTACTGCCTCTGGGACATCATCCTGGAATTGTTAGAGCTCAGTGCCTCTGCCGAGGAGTCTGCCGTAACCAGCTCCACCGCAGACACCCCAGGAAGACGGGCATCTCTCCTTAGCCAGGGGCCATTGTCCCGTTTCTTCGAGGGTTAGGAAGAGAGGATCACTCTGCCACCCAGAGACCAAGCAGAAGACCATACCCTCTGGAACAGGGCCATACTCAGAAGGCCTAGGGTCTCAGCAGCAACGTCCCCCCTCCCTCCTGCCACACACACACACACACACTTGGTCTGTAGCAGGCAATGGGCGTATATGCACCATTGCACACACGTCCATTTCCATGCCTCCTTGTGTGTGGACTATTGCTGGCGGGTGGATCCTAGTTCCTCTGGAAAAGGGAGCCATGGGGGAGAGGAATGAGCCACCCCCGCCCCCTTGCCCTCCTTCCTGACACTGTTTGCCGGTAGCCTGGCCTGTGCACACGTGCACCTGACCCCCCCATACCCCCCACCCCCATGCAGGCTCCAGGGAGACTGGGAAAAGCACCACAGCTGGGTTTTCTTGGAGGAGAAGACAGTCTTCTGAGTTCTCTCTTCCCACCAGGAAACACAATCCGTCCAGGAGTACTCTTGAAAGCCAAAGCGCTGGTCTCTCAAGCGTCCCCACAGCCCACAGAGGGAGCCGCTTCTCAGGGCTCTCCACGCTCACCGGTGTTGCCCAGCACCTCGGCCTGCAGAGGACGTGACTTCGGCTGCTGCTCTAGGAAGCTGCGTCCCTGAAGGGCAGACTGCCGAAGCTCCGGGGGGCCACCCCACCCCTCCACCCTTTCCTGAGAGAGGGCTGCACTACAGACTGTACCAGCCCCTCCCCAAGAGCAAGTGCATGCTGGCCTCTGTGGCCTTCCCTGTCTGCCTTCACCCACCCAGCACAGCAGGTCACTCCGCCGTGACGAGTGAAGAACAAGACAGTCAGCACTAGCCTGGAACATTCCTGCTTCTCCTGTCACCCTCCCGCCTCTGACCGTTCATTCCCAGCTTCCACTCTCCTTTGCTTATGGCGCCCGACAGCAGATGTTAGGTCCTGGGCAGAGTAAAATCGTGTGTCAACGTGGTCTCTGGCTCTATGGGTTAGGATGCTTTAGGCTGAAATTACTAAGAACGTTTGTTTTTTTCCATCAAACCAGTCCCTGAGTAGGTGAGGCCCCGGGTTGGCGGGTGCAGCATCTCGGACCTCATCGAGGGCCCAGATTCTTCCCATCTTTTTGTTTTGCCTTGTAAACACATTAGCTCATCTTCAGGCCACCAGCCTTCACAGTTGCTGCAGTTCAGGGCATCACATCCACGTATGACAATATCCTTGAAAGAATGGGGGCGTCTCCCCCAGGTTTTCTTTTAAAAAATGAGGAAACAGTTTTCCAGAAGCCCTTCAAGAGTCCTCAGTACTCATTGCCAAAACCACCCGCCCTGAGCCAATCCATGACGTTGAGGATGCTTGAACACGATTGGCTCCTAGTAGTGTTTCCTCCTGGGGAGGTCACTCGCCAGGAAGGTTAGATACCTGAGAAAGTAGATGTTAGCAAGGAAGAAGCAGAGGTCGGGTGTTGTTGAAGAGTCTCTCTTGCAGGGCTCATTCTGCAAACACCACCAAAGCCCCCCTGTGCTTAACTTAAGAGTGAGGTTTGCCAAACATGCCACCTGAAGCTCTTCACATGCTTCACCTTCCCTCACCCACACGTCAGCCCCAGGAGGTGGTTCTGCTCTGTTCCCACTAAACGGGCACATGAGGCATAGAGGTGGGGACCGGTCACAGGTGCTTGAGGAAATGGCAGAGCCCACACGCAGAACCACTGTCTACCAGAGGGCGGGTTCTCACCTGTGAGGAGCCTGTGGTCTGGCAGACTCCTTGGTCAGGGCCATGTGGCCACGCGGTGGTCTCTGCTGCAGCCATTCAGCTCTCCCATGGGGGCCTGGGCAGCCACAGCATGTGCTCCTGTGATGGGCCCGGAGCTCCGAGTACCCTGAAGCTCTGTTCACACGCCACGGCAGCTGCTGGGTTTAGTCTGGAAGTAGGCCACAGACCTCATCCTAGTGAGTTAGCAGTGCTTGCTGAAGTCAAGTATGCGTGAGAATTACCTAGAGCCAGGGTAGAGGCCTGGGGAGCTGCGTGTTAAGCTCCCAGGGGTAGCCAGCAAGAATGTAGGCCTTTAGCCACACCTGGAGTGTCGAGGGGTTAGAACCCAGACAGCTCCGCTTGGGTGCTGTTAATGCACCACTGAATATTAAAGTCACTTAATTGAGGTTGTAATTCTATCTGAACTGACTCTTAAAGGATTAATAAGAGTTAGCCTGTGAAAGCATGGGGAGTTCAGATGCAACAGTGAACCATGGGTGAAGACATGGAGAGTAGCCCCCCCGAAAGACACCTCCTGTGTGACCCACTTCCCTGAGGTGCCTGGAGTGGTCGGGCTTACAGGACAGAAGGCGGTCATGGGGCAGAGGGGCGGGGGTGCAGTGGGGACAGAGTTTCAGCTGCTCTGGAGGAAGAGCTCCGGGGATCTGTTTTCACGTATATGTAGTATATGTAGCACTGCTGAACTGTACACTGAACAATGGTTACAATGCTGAATTTTATGTGTATTTTACTGCAGTTTAGAAATTTTAAAAATAAGCAGTGTGGCACCAGGCAAGCCCAGCGTGTGGGGAGGGTGAGGCTGGAGCCTCCTGGGCTGGGAGAGGGCGTGGTGTGCCTGGAACCTGGGGTCCATTCCAGCCGCGTGGTGGGGGTCATGAAAGAATCTGGGGAGCATTCATCAGCAGTCCTGGGCCTTGATCACGCACACAATTAGCCCTGCTTGGTCCTGCCCCTGGAGACTTGACTCCTGCCTGCGTCATTCTGACCCCTTGAGTGCTCCCAGCCCATCCCCACTGCTGACATATACAGTGGCTTCAGGCTCTGTGGAGTGTAGTGAACTTCAGGTGGTAAAACCCCAATCGGAATCCTCGCTCTGCCTCTTGGCAGAGGATGAAGATACATTGGGAAGCTCGCCTTCACGGAGACTCTGATTTCTTAGAAAAGGGGACAGAAAGGTTACCGCCCTTTTGAGCACAGAAAGAGCTCAGGTGTAACAGCAGGCCCTGCTGTGCCATGTCGGTGGCATGGCTTCCCTGCTCCCTTGTGTCGGGGGAGCAGCGGAGATGCCAGTCTTGGGGAGCCTCCTTGGAACCTGCTGCTTCTCGTCTTCCTGTGCTCCGGAGCAGGAGGGTGTGTTTCCTTAGGATGAGGGAGGAAGGTGAGCCAGCCCTGCTAGATACAGATGACAATGGGAACCTGGGAGGAAGGGAAAGTACGATGCTGTGGGCGTGGGAGCCCAGCTGGGCAGGCTCTGCCATAACTTAGCAGCTCTGTTTCCGCCGGGAGAGCCAAAAATCACAGGGCAGTGCCCGCTGACACTGCCTTTGTGGACCAGAGAACGAAACCACTGCAGGGTGAATTCCAGACAGCAAACCTGCCTCACTGTGGTGTAAAGGGTGAGGGTGTGCTTCACACAAAACAGTGTCTCTCAGGAGACAGCCAGTGAGGGGAGGCACCCCAAACATGTCTAGACCCTCAGACTTGCCTGATACCTAGCAAAGGTGGCAGGGTCTGGTTTAAAGGTGGTGGCAGAAAAACAAACCCAGAAGAATATCCGGTCAGAAGCAAATGTGGATCGTCACCCTTTTTCCCGCTGTGACCAGCAACAGGGTTGGAGGCAGGGCAAGCTCAATGCAGTGGGGGAGGTGTGGGCATCAGTCACCTGCACAGACACCCTGCACTTGTCTCAGTCTCGCTGAGCCCTCCTGCCACGTCCCTCTCGCTTCTCACCTGTCTCTGGTCTGAAAGTACTTTTGAACTCGGCGTTTTTGGAAACGAAAACAAACGTGACAGGATACAGAAAACTACTGGCTCTGATGTCTTCACCAACACGACAAAATCTAATTTCTCCGCACATCTTGATCCTTCAAACCTTACCTACAAGCGCTTCTGTATGAGTCACTAGCACACCATTTCTAGGATGTAGAGGGTTGGGAGGGGGAAAATGAAAGAAAATAATAGAATCAAACTTAGAAAACCATAAGTGACCTTGTCTACTTATTCTAATCCCAAATAGGGCTCTCTGTCACTGGTCAGTGTTTAGGAGATGCAGACTAATTTTAACACTGAAGTGTTATAAGGATTAAGAAGGTAAATCTGCAGCTTTTACGTAAGCAGTCCACACTTTGACATTTTTTAAATTGAAGTATAGCTGGTTAACAATATTACTACTTTCAGCTGTACAGCAGAATGATCTGGTTATATGAATACATCCATTTTTAAGGTTTTGATTCTTTTCATTATAGTTTATTACAAGATAATACAGTTCCCTGTGCTATACAGTAAGGGCTTCTCTGGTGGCTCAGATGGTAAAGCATCTGCCTACAATTCAGGAGACCAGGTTCGATCCCTGAGTTGGGAAGATAACCTGGAGGAGGAAATGGCAACCCAGTCCAGTATTTTTACCTGAACAATTCCATGGACAGAAGAGCCTGGTGGGCTACAATCCTCCTTGTTTATTTTTTATATGGCCATGTGCATACTTTTGACTTTTCCTTTCTTCCCTGTGTGTTCCATGTTACTGTTGCACTCTATTATTATGAGCAAGTTCAGTTCAGTCACTCAGTCGTGTCCAACTCTGTGACCCCATGAATCGCAGCACGCCAGGTCTCCCTGTCCATCACCAACTCCCGGAGTTCACCCAGACTCCATCGAGTCAGTGATGCCATCCTGCCATTTCATCCTCTGTGGTCCCCTTCTCCTCCTGCCCCCAATCCCTCCCAGCATTAGAGTCTTTTCCAATGAGTCAACTCTTCACAAGAGGTGGCCAAAGTACTGGAGTTTCAGCTTCAGCATCATTCCTTCCAAAGAAATCCCAGGGCTGATCTCCTTCAGAATGGACTGGTTGGATCTCCTTGCAGTCCAAGGGACTCTCAAGAGTCTTCTCCAACACCACAGTTCAAAAGCATCAATTCTTCGGCACTCAGCCTTCTTCACAGTCCAACTCTCACATCCATACATGACCACTGGAAAAACCACAGCCTTGACTAGACGGACCTTTGTTGGCAAAGTGATGTCTCTGCTTTTGAATATGCTATCTAGGTTGGACGTAACTTTTCTTCCAAGGAGTAAGTGTCTTTTAATTTCATGGCTGCAACAAGAGAGAGTGGCAATCAAGCGGGCCAGATACTTGGATTAATCCATGAGGGTGAAGACCAAGATAGACAAACACAAAAGTCTGAAATTGCAGATAAAGGCACTCACATGAACACAGAAGCTGTGATTTCTCTGTGCCTGGTAGCATTGCATGGTGATCCATCAGCCCGGGGCATCAGACCTTTTGCCTATGCTCCTTGATAACCATTCTGCCACTCATTGCTATCAAAAAGATGAGCCTTGATTTAGCAAAATGTCTGCGTTTCATCTCAAATCTTGCTGTTAGGGAGGACAGACCTTATTAAGAAAAAAAAGCAACCCTTTCTTTGGAGTTTTTGTCCTTTACAAAGACATGGGGAGTCCCAAGTCAACCCAGGGGTGGCAAGCCAGGTTCTTTAGAGAAAAGTGAGGGTCCCTTTCATCAGGGCTCCGTGTGTCTCTGGGAGAACTGTGTGGACAGGGTGGGTGGTAGGGCTTTTACTCGGGGACAGAATGTGTTGTGGAGATGGTCTCTCAGAAGTCTAGGGGCCTGTGCTCTGTTCTTGCCTACTTCTGTCCTCTGTCATATGCTCTGTGCTCAGGTGTGTTCCCTTCCTTACTCCAGCTCTGCACAGGTGGGCACCTTCCATCGTGAGAGCTGATTCACATGCCACCTCCTCCTCGAAGCTTTATCTGATTGGATAACTCAGAGTTACCTACACTGCCTCTCAGATCAATGTGCATAGATGTGGGGTCTTCAGCGACAGGTTACAATTCTTTGAGGTCAAGGAGCGTCATTCCTTTTCTGCTCCTGTTACACGCTGGTGCCTCCTCAACCCTCCTGTCTGCCTGGTGCACAATAGTCACTGATGCTCACTCAATTAAGGACATTGTACTCATCAACTTTTAGGAGGCAGAATATGTGAATAAGTTGAATGAAAGAAGAATTTGCTGGGGACAAAATAGGAATGAGGGGGAAGCAAATTTTCACTTTTAGGACCTTACATCTTCATTCTAAAGCAAGTATCGCACGAAAGAAGTTTATTTTCCTATTTCCTGTGCCAAAACCCACACAGCTTTATAACAGTACTGTTTGCAGTCCAAGTGTGTAGGCCGATAAGGTTCTAAAGCAATGTGCTTCTTCAGGAAAATTGGTCCTGATTTGAAAGTGGTTTTTAAGATTAGCCAGCCACAGAAACACCCAGCATACCCTGTCTCCATTCCTAGTCCTCCACCTTCACCTGCTCTGTACCTTACTGGGATTGGAAGACAAAAATTTGCCTGCAAGTAATAGCCTCAACTGCTTCCTGTCCCAGATGCAAATTCATCAGGAGTGCAATTATGGTGAGGACAAACAGCTTTCTCTTCCATTTGCTTTCTGGAAATCCTTTGGTCCCAGACCTAAAATTTTTTATTTCATACCTTCTCTGATAGTTTAAGTCACGTCTAAGATGCTGCAAGGAAGACCCTTCAGAGATGCAATAATAACCACAAGAAAAGGAGTACGGAAATGCCGCGTCACTCTCACAGGTGTTTGCTGTCTTCCCCGCCGCATTCACTGCTGTGATTGTGAGCCCA
>NW_011494777.1:6416526-6417985 GCF_000754665.1 Bison bison bison | reverse complement strand
AACTGGGCAGCTGCCATCAGAATGAAAACTCAGGAATCTAAGACGTCCGGAGTAGCTGCAGGTCAGCGTGTCGGCCCTGGGGGATAAAGTCGCCTGATGTTTCTGGGCCCCAGTAGGAGCCTCTAGGCCATGACTTGAAAGAGGGCAACAGCAGGTGAAGGAGGAAGTTCAGTCTGAGGATTAAACAATGACGCATTTCAGGGAAAGGAGGAAACCCTAGACAACCTAGAGCTTGGGTCACGTGCTATCTCAGAGCAGGCCCATGGAAGGGGGCCCCCGTCTGCTGTGGAACCAAGTCTGCCTCTGGGCCAGTGCACATGTGCACGACACATGATGTGGGGCAGTCTCAGGAGCCAGTCTGGTGTGTATCCACCCCGGGGCGGATTGGGCAGCCTTCAGTGTAAACCTCTTCGGGATTAACCACTTACTCAGGGTAGAACCCTGGGTAATTAATACCAGATCTATTCCCTGCACTTCCTACATCCTGCATAAGGGTGAGGACCCGAGTGTTTCCTTTCCAGCATTCTGTTTGGACGAGATAGAAGAAGCTGTTGTCCTAATGCTGGAGACATAAGTCATCCCCTCGCACAGTGCCTTGTGCAGATGGCTTGTGAGTGGCACGTGGCATTTACTGGCCAGGCGAGAGCTGTCTGGAGAGAGAAGGGGGCAGTAAGTATGTGTGTATGGAGATGGCAGTAGTGTCTGTGGCCTGAAGTGCGGGGCTGTGCTCTTCCCTGCAGCAGTCTGGAGAGGAGCGAGGCCAGAGCTTGTGTCTCAGTAGGCCTGCACTCTGGAGGAATGCCCTATGCTGGGGTGGACAGACCTGAGAGTTGTGTAAGATTAGGGTTTCTGTAGCGGTTTCCCGCTACAGAATTTTCCTCATCTAGTCTTGCTAGATGTGACAGGAATTTTCCTCATCTAGTCTTGCTCATAGCAAGCAGCCTGAACCAGTTGTTTGCCTCACCCAATTCCTTCCCCATGTTTATTTCTGAAGCCCTTTCCTTAAAAACAAAACCAAGTAAATAATAACAGGGGAAAAAAGGTTTAAAAAGACTTCATATCTCTGGCATTTTTCCTTTGTTATGCAACTCAAAAATTGCTTTCTCTTTAGTCCCTAAATTTTTCTCCTGTATCAGCTTACCAGTCTTTGTGGACCGATTGGCTGTCCCTAGTCTAATTGTCTCTTTGATCAATCAATGCGGACATCAACTTAAGATTACATGTAAACCTTAAACAGGTGATATTTCTTATCCTTGACTCCACATTTGATATTCTATGAGGAAGACTGGGGTGGGCTCCCCGAGTAGGGGACCACCATCCCTTCCCCTTAGTTGCAAGTTCAAGCGGTCCGAGAACTTGCCCAGATGGTGTTCAGCACCACAGGGCCTGAGACGGGGAGACCTTTAGGGGAGTTGTCCTGGAGGAGGGAAGAGCGTTCTCCGCCTGCTCACACCAGGCC
>NW_011494777.1:6415754-6416426 GCF_000754665.1 Bison bison bison | reverse complement strand
CCCCCCCCCCCCCCCCCGGGCCCCCCAGCCACAAAGGCCGCCAGCCGCAAAACCTCAGATCCCAGTGTGTGCCTCTGTCCGAGTGGACGGCGTGTGCTCGAAAACCGCAGACAGAACCACAGCTCGGGAGCCAGACATGACCTTGTTCTTCAGTGAAAAACAAGTGAACGTCACCTGCCCCAGGGTCACTTGGCAGCAGAGCCCAGCGACAGAAGGGGCTCCACTGAAAGGGCAGCGCAAATCCGGGGCATTAAAATAACCCGAATGGTGTCGTTTTCTGATCAAGTGCCTTTCCCTCCCGGGTTTGTGAGTTTCGAGCCTGAGAATGTCTCCCCACAGCTCAGGTTTCTCTGCTGCCACCCTGATCTCAGCCTGGAATCCAGGTCTGATGGAACTATGTCACAGTCCCGAAATGGAGAGACTTCATCTCACAGACGGTGGTGCTGGCAGGCCCAGCTCAGGCGGCTGGTCCCGGGCCCCGGGCAGCGTGGCACATCCCAGCTCTCGGTGGACAGATGGCCTGAGCTCCAATCTGTGCCCAGTAAACTGGGGTCTGTGAGCCTCCCACCGAGAGCAGACGGGGAGCACAGGCCGAGGTGCCACAGGCTCACTTGGGGACAATCACGTCGGTTTGCAGACAGGTGGACCCTGGTGGGAGGCCCTTGCGTTTCT
>NW_011494777.1:6393831-6415654 GCF_000754665.1 Bison bison bison | reverse complement strand
CTGGAAGGTTGGATTGGAGGGCGGCGAGCAGCCAGTCACACGATGGAAGACATGGCTCACGGCCGAGCTGAGCCGCTCTCTTTCATTAGCGGGGCCCCGGTGTGATGGCGTCACCCGCAGGGCAGGTGGGGCCTGGGGGTCAACGAGGAACCACCCCTTTCTTGGTGAGGACTAGGCCTCAAGGGGGACCACCCACTGCTCGTGTGCAAGAGAAGGCAGCAGAGTGCGGCCCCTTGGGCCTGGTGATCTCCTGGGTTGAGGAGCAGCCCTTCCAGAGCAGCCGGGGGCAGAGGGTGCCTGGGCCCTGCGCTCGGCCAGCCTCGCTCCCCATCTCCTCTGTGAGAACTGCAGCGGCAGCCAAGCCACTGCCCCTACTCCCGCTTCAGCCCCTGCAAACTCCCTCCGGATGTCCCCTCGAGCCTCTTCGTAGTCCAGGAGCCGCGCCTTCTGCCGGGCAAGGTGTAGGAAGCCTGGCCTCCAGGCCCCAGAGGTGCTCCTGTCTTGAGTGGCTGCTTCCATCCCACGCATCTCCTGCCACTGTCTTTTACCACCACCTGCGGGCACGAGGCCAGCTTTGAGGCCCTTCCCCGCGCAAGCTGTATTTTATCTCTCAGTGCCCCCAGTGCCACGCAAGGTGCTCACAACACTGACTCTGAAGAATGCACCAATGGCAGCCCATCACACCTGGCGTGGAATCCTGAGGTGAGATCCAGGGATCAGCCTCATCTCCCCCCACAGCCTCCCCACCTCCGCCAGGGACCCCGTGCTCACATCAGGCCTCTGGCCTGTTTGTCTGCTGGCATGTCCAGGGCTCATTCCCTTGTCCATTGTTTCTCTCGCCAAATGCCGTCTTCTCTTCTCAGACAGGACTTTCCTGAGCAGGCGGGCTGGAAAATAGCTGTCTTTACCACATAATCCCATCCTGCTGTGTTGTTCTTAGCACTTACTACCAACTGACAGTCATTGCATTAGCTCACACAATAGATTACTTCGTGACACTGCAAATGTTTCAATTTTTTGTTGTGTGTGACTGACTCCCATAAGACTGCAAGCTCCAGGAGGGCCAAGACCTGGCTTTCTCCCCAACTAGTCCTGCATGCTGGCCCATAGCAGTGATGGAATGCTATAGGTACTCACTCCTCACTGAACAAATGGGTGAGAAAGTGCATGAGCAGATGAATGTTTCTTTGTAAAGTAAGAACCGATATAAATTATCTCTTAATGTGATGGGTAATCAACCCCCAAATGATCTAAGGCTTCCTTTTAAAGAACCAAAGAGCATAAGAACTATAAAGGTCTTTGAAAGCTGGTCAATCCCCAAATGTATAGAGTAGGAAACTGAGTCCCAGGGCGGGAGAAGGGCTGCAGTGAACACTCATAAAATCAGTGTCTTTGACTTCCAGCCATCAGCTCTTTCTAAAACAGGGTCTGACATGACAACTCTTCTGAACAGATTCTGACCTGTCAATTTTCTACTGGTTTTGCATGCAAATAATTTTTACTAAGATGAAAAACAAAACAGACAAGAGAACAAGGCCAGCAGCATCAAATTTCACCTCCTATTGCCTCCAGGTATGTTGACTGAAAAGCAAGCCTCTGTACTGCCCAGAGTCCCTTCAGTAAGCTTTGTTGTTGTTGAGTCACTCGGTTGTGTCTGACTCTCTGCGACCCTACAGACTGCAGCACACCAGACTTCTCTGTCCTTCCCCATCTCCCAGAGCTTGCTCAAACTCATATCCATTGAGTTGGTGATGCCATCCAACCATTCATCCCCTGTTACCCCTTCTCCTCCTGCCTTCAGTCTTGTTTCTGCATTCTTCCCCACTTTTGTGTGTCCGGCAGGACCCTGCAAGATTGTCTGCAATTGGAATAGAAGAAATGCAAGCGTAAGCCAAAAGCTAAGTTGTGCCTGGGACTCCACCCTCCGTCTGCCTTCTCCCCAGACACCTGTGGAATCTCACCGTGGGTATTTTAGGTGGACGCAACCCGCTCAGTTCTGCAGTAAGGGGTGCACCTGCTCTGCTCATCAGACATCAGCCATTCTTGGTGTTCCTTTTAAAGAAATTCTCTAGAGGCTTCTAAGAAACTCCCAGCCTATCAAAGCCTTCTCTCCCAGCTGGCCCTGGAGGGTGACTCCCCCATCTTGCTCTGCATGTAAAATTATGTTTGACAGCAATGAAAACCAACAGTTCAACAGCAATCATTTCTTGGCAGGGCAGATTGGCATGAGACCTGCCCCAAAACAAAATAAGCCTTTCAGGGAAGTATTTTTCAAGCTGGGTTGGCCTTCTCAAGCCTCTTGGAGATTCTAGTATGGCTGACTTGGGAGTCGAGGCTGAGCCCCAGCCAGAGCCATCAGTGACAGTCAATGACATGATGGCCAGGAGGGGAGACCCAGGGCTGAGTGTCTCCTGAACAGCTCAGACAAGGGTGACTGCCGCGGACCTTCCCCTGGGGAGAGGCCGTCTACACTGCGCCTGCTGTTCTCCAATATCCCGTCAGTGATTTCAGTCCTGGAGGAGGAGTCAGACAAGCACCCCTTCCTTTCCCTCCTCCTCTTTTCACTTCCCAGCTCCTATCCATCATTCTTTACAGTTCTTAGCATTACCACCTTTCCCAAGGCTGTGTGCCACTCTGAGGGGCCTTCTGTCACCA
The DNA here is from genome assembly GCF_000754665.1 of Bison bison bison. Lineage (NCBI taxonomy): Eukaryota > Metazoa > Chordata > Mammalia > Artiodactyla > Bovidae > Bison > Bison bison. The sequence continues at coordinate 6,412,999 of NW_011494777.1, read as the reverse complement.
GGGAGCATGCTGTGTTCCCTGGGCCTGAGATCTTGTTCCATCCTGTGTCTCTGGTCTCCTGCCTCCTAAGCTGTTATGAAGCCTTGCTTTCTAGGCTTGGTTCCAGCATGGGCCCACAGCATAATGCAAACATCAAAGATGGCAAAGAGCCCAGGGACATCATGGTTCATCGTGCCCTGGGAATAGCCAAGCCACGTTTGCGCTACTTCTGAACGCCCACCAGAGGTAGCCCGAGACCTCCGGAGTCAGGCCATAGCGGGGGCCTCGAGGCCAGCAGGTGGCACTGTTAGCTCAGCCACCAGCAGGGAGCGATCCCCACTGGGCAGGTGGGCAGCACCCTGTCTGGGCAAGTGGCGTCCCTGCGTGGGGAGGGCAATCCCCGAGGAGATGCTGCCATGACCCGCCACATGCAGCTTCCCCGCCCCACAAGCACAGCCAGGCCCTATGAGCCTGAGTTGGTGGAAAGCTCCAGATGAGGAACTGGGTTCTCAGGTTCGGGTTCTCACTGCACAGATGCTTTGCTGGGAGGCCTGAAAGGAAGTCATTCATTCTCTCTGCCCACAGCTTCCTCGATTTTCCATGCGTTTACCTAACATAAATTAAAGCCATACTGTAGGACCAGATGGGCTCAGGACTCAGGAACAAAAAGGACAAGCCCTGTGTTGGACAAAGTCGCAGTGGGCAGGGTGGGGAAGGGCGTGGACCCCATAGAGGAGAAGCAACTTGCTCTCATAGAAATTGCTACTGTCAGCTTGGGCTCCTCAGAGGTGGTTCCGCCCTGTTTTCAGTGCTCTGCGTAAATTACCTCATTTAAGAATCCCAGGATCGGCAGGGCCTTGTGGGCTGCCGTCTATGGGGTCGCACAGAGTCAGACACGACTGAAGCGACTTAGCAGCAGCAGCAGCAATCCTCCCAAAGAGGGCATGAAGGATGAGTTCTTCCCCATATTTAAAGGTCGCATGATGGAAGCTTGGAGGGGCTAACTGACTCTTGCTGGCTCATCTATCTGTAAGGGGCTGAGCTGGTTCAAAGCCAGGCACTCCAGCCCCTAGCCCATCCCCACAATCACATTGTTTAGTCATCTGGCCCCCAAACCAGCGCAAATCCGTAGCAGAACCAACGAAGCTCCTATACCTCGCCCCCAGTTCTTGTTCTCTCCACCACGGCGCTCCCCCCTGGTCCTGAAGCCCCTCCGTCAGGGGTGCTCTTCACCCAGGTGTCCAAGGACCTGCTCCCTCGATTTCTTCTCTGTCCTCTGCACCCCAGACAGAGCGTGGCTGCGCACACTCCCACCCTGTGAACCCCTGCATGTCTGATACCCCTTTCTCTGCTTCTTCACAGATAACAGTTACCACCACTTACTTGCCATTCTTGTGTCTTCTTCTCTAAAGTGCAGTGTCTGAAGGCAGGCTCTATGGTCCTCAATGCCAGAGCCCTGGTGCCCGGCACATTAGAGCATTCAGTAAACAGTCGATGAATAACAGACGAGCAAATAGCAAATCAATCCACAGGGTGGAAGCAAAGACCTGGGGTGCTCTGTGCCCCGTGCTTAGATACCACTCGCACACCCAAACCTGGCCAGACCCTGCCTCCTCTGGATGCTCTCTGAATCTTTCCACTTCTTGGAGAGATTTGTTCCTTGAGGTTTAATATCACATCCCCAACAAATCTTCACTTAAACTGTGGGTACTTCTGAAAGGGAGATTACAATACCTCAATGAATTTTCAGCCATGAACACTCCTGAATATACTAAACAATACATATACAACATTTTATATATGAGAGCCAAAGTGAAATACAGCTGGTGTGGATGCAGTCCTTATAACACGCCCATCAGAGCACCTGCCGCTTTGCACGCTGCACTGATTGGCTTCTATTTCTGGCTCTCTGCTTTCCTGGCACCCATGAGAAGGGTTCTTCCCAGATGCTTGGTGGTGGGTGGGTGGGTGATACCATGTGACTGGTCCTAGCCTATCACACCTAAGTGGATCTGTTACCCACTTAAAGTTCCAATGAGAGACATGGGCACTCTCTTTCCTTTTTGACTCGGCCACCTGCCAGCCTTAGCCCGAGTCCCCGAGTGACTGTGATGAGCAGGGGACCCCATCTCTCCAGTCTCCACACAGCAGTTTTGTGAGGTATTCTGTGCTGTCCTTGTTTTGCAGAGAAAGAGCAGGCTCTGAGTCATTAAACGATTTTCCTGAGATGACACAGGTAATAAGTGACAGCCAGGAATGGCAATCAGGGGTGTTTGACACTAAAACACATAACTTTCACTTACTCTTACTCTCTGGCAAATCTGTGTTAAATAAAAAACGAATAGGAAAATGGGAATACCAGCCATTTCCTGGAAAACAGAAGCTTTGTCAGGGTACCACGGCTGTGGGCAGTAAAGAGGGCACTGGGGTCCTAAGAAACCCATGACCAGAGGGGATGTGAAGGGGATAATCTATGGACCACATTGTCCTGGTTCATATTTTTGCATGTTGAAGAGTTAGAATCCTTGGTCTGTAGCCTGATTCCTTCCACCTACAGACTCATTAATGCAGTAAAGGAATATGCGGGCTTCCCAGGTGAAGAACCCGCCTGCCAATGAAGGAGCCCTAAGAGACACAGGTTTGATCCCTAAGTCAGGAAGATTCCTTGGAGGAGGGCACGGAAACCCACTGCAGTATTGTTGCCTGGAGAATCCCATGGACAGAGGAGCCTGGCGGGCTACAGCCCACGGGGTTGAAAGGGTCAGATACGACTGAAGCCACTTCGCTTGCGCGTACAACACGCACGTAAAGGATTACGCAATGAGTCTATCCGTGTGCCAGGTCTTGTGCTGAGGGTGCCCTGATGGGCGCTCTCCAGCTCCCCGCTGTCAGGGACCTACAGGCTGTCCATAGAGCCCACTCCTTCCATGTTTCAGACAGAAGCAGCCACCCCTGTAGAGGCTAAGTGGCCAGTCGTTTGCTCTGAGAGTTCTTGAGAGTCGAATCTCAGCTCCCCTACGTGCTCTTGGGCACAACTTCTGAGACTCTCTGCTGTTCCATTTCTCATCTGCCCTAAGCTCCACTTGACCTTGTGGAGTGATCGCCAAAGTGATGGGATAAGCATCTGCAAGGACAGCCCAGATGTCTTTTAAATGGGAAGTGGTACATGGACGAGAAACACTCTTCTCCCAACCCTCACGTTTAGTTTTTAAAGAGAGAGGAGACAGATGTATTTCCACCAGTTCTGAGGCTTTTTAAGAGGAAGGGGTGGGAACTCGACACTGAAAAGGAGCCACTGTAAATGCTGTGACCAGTGGAATTTTTGTGGCCTGATGGCTTTGAAAATAAACTCCAGGCTGGGTGTAATCGCACCTCCTGCCACAGGAGATTAGCTAATGTGGGTGAAGCACTTGGAGTTCTGAAAGCAAAACACTGTCATGATTAGCAGGATTCTGATACCTCCCTCTTGAGATTCTTATCCGACTTGCTCCGTGCCCTTTTGGCAAATCCTTGTATTGCTGCTTCCAGAACCGGGAACAAAATTTTCTGGATCAGATGGGCTCCTGCACTGCTCCTCAGAAGACCTGTTAGGTGGAAGGTCCTGGGGTCTCAAGGAGGAGGTGGAGACTGGGAGAAGGAGGAATCAAGAGAAGGAAAGAGAGCAGGAACACCAGCACAGCCCAATTCTCTCTTCCCCTTAAGGCCTTCTCCAAAGCACTGCGTTTGCCTACAAGAGCAAATGAGGTGTAGTTTGTTACCAAAAGCAAATCTTGACTCTCTCACTATAAAAAGTCTAAAATAAACAAAGCCCAGGGGAAAAGGGACCTAAAAAGAAAGAACGCTGATGCAGAGAACAGATGGTTATCATGAAAATGGGAGGGACCAACGTATCCCCTGCTTGTGTCCCTCCCGGATGGTCCCTGCTTGCCACCTGGGTCCATCCCAACTGCAGAAGATCCCCTCAGCCCCCTTTCCCAGGCCGGCTGGTCACCCACCTCTGCGTGCCACACCCTCTCCCACACCTCACCTGTCACCTTGCCTCTGGCAACAGTGTCAGCATACTTTTAAAATTCCTTCTGGAAGTTGCTCATGGCCCTGGAGCAGGCATGCTGTTTCCTCTGTGTTATCATGGCAGGCTTACATGATGCAGCCACCTTGGTTAGAGCTGTACAGTGGTCCTTCGTTTGCCACTAAAATGTGTTTCTCTCTGATAGAGTTTAAACACTTCAAAGGCAGGACTCTTATCTTACTTACATCTGAGTACATAAATGTGTGCCTTGATAAAACCACACTTCATTCACCAGTACACGTTGAACATTCCCCAAACGTGCCCACCGGTGCCAAACTACATGGAAGTGGCAGAAAATCCTGAAGGTCTGCCTCCCAAGCAGGAGCCTCCTGTAGAGTCTTCCACTTTCTGCTAACATGGTACCTGAACTCTTCACTGCGGACAATCTCTTCCTGCAGGGACTTCCCTGGGGGTCTGGTGGTTTAGACTCTGCAGAGGCTTGATACCTGATTGGGGAACTATGATCACTGTGAGGCACAGACAAAAAAACAAACAAACAACAACAACAAAAACCCTAAAAATCTCTTCCTTTGGATGAAGACAGGGTTCTCCTCCTCCCTGGGATATTCTCAGACTCTCAGATAAAGTCTGGTTTTGTCCTGCTTCCAAACGACTGGCCTGAGAACTCCTACCCTCACCTCAGCACTGAGGTCTGGCTGAAATACCCCAAAGAGCCTGGCAATGATACATATCTCAGTTACAAGAATTAACATGCTCTCCAAGTCTTTCTCTTCTTAAGTGGCATGGCCCCAAAGGAACTCATTGTTACTGTCTGTGTTTGGGGTTGGGGAAGGCCAGGGCCCCGTATTCTCAGGAAGACTAAGTGGGTAAGAATAGATGCTACCCTGGGCAGAACACAGATCCCCTTCAGAACACAGATCCCCTTCAGCAGGGTCTGTCATGGGCAGGCTCTGGGAGATGAATGCACCCCTAAGCGTCGATGCAGGTCGTTCTATGAGAAGTGTATTCCTTTCTGAGGCTGAGCAGATCGTGGAGAGCCGTGGGGGCCATGAGGGCACCTTTATCAAGAGAGACAGCTAAGGGCCTACAGAAGGATGAGTGATGGAAAGATCTGGAAAGTGATGTAGCCTGGAAGGGGAGGATTAAATGGCCAGAGGGAAAGAGGGGTTTCTTTGTGGATGAGGATGGAAGTGAGTCATCAAAGCTCAGAGAGATGACTTGAAGACAGATACCCAGAACCTAATTTAGAAAATCAGGGAGGTGTTAGGATGACTCCGAGCAACCCTGGAATGTATTTGTAGGCTTGACCCTGACTTGCATATGTGAAATTGCATAATTTGAGGCTAATTTGTTTTGAATTTCTGCCTTATGGGTCTCTTTAGTTTGGATAATCCAAGAACATCTTGTGAAAAACTTTGAACTGGGGTTTAAGTTGAACATGCAACACAGCTGAGTGTGGAAAAGAACTGTGTACACATCTGAAAGAGAAATCATTTAAAACCATTCCTTAAATCCCTAAGCAGAACAGTGTGTGACTGGGAAGAGCAGACTCTTTGCCCCCATGTTCCCTGAGGCATCCCCCCTTGCTCTGTGTGTTGTTCGTGAGGCTGACCTGTGCTCAGCGTCTGTAGAGATGTCAGGTTACCTGTGACATTTTCCCGTAAAGGAAGGATGAGCTCTGGGGTCACACATACCTAGGTGCACATACCCCAGAGCCTCTGTCCCCTGTGGGTGACACAGGGAGGCCTGTGCTCACATGCCCTTCCTGTAGGCCTAGAGTACAGGTTGGGTGTCGGGTGTCCAGCAGGACCTTGACCCACAGGAGGACCCCATCTATCCCTCCGCTTCTCTGGGGACAGCAGTGGATGGACGGACACAGTGGTCACCTGCTGACTCCAGCAGGTCCTCTCACCTCCGTGACCTCTCAGCCGCTCTGTCTCCTCCGACTCTGCCCTCTTCCCTCCCCTTCCTTGGCAGCCTCAGAGCTTTTACCAAATCTCAAATCTCACTTTAAAGCCCCATTGGGAACACTCCAAGTGCTTCCTGTGCCCACAATCTCCCCAGGGATTTCTGAGGACTTTGATGAATGGGTCCTGCTCCCCTGACGTTCTCTCTCATAAACACATCTCGCCTTCACATTCTCCCTCCACTCCGCCCCGCCCCACCACACATGCCCATCTTCCTGCCCCTTAGCACCTGCAGGATGCCCTTTCCCGAAGGACACGCCTGTGAATATTTTGTCCCTCTGCCTGGACGGCCCCAGATTGAACTCCCAAGGGCCTGTCTTTTATTTGATCAACTCCAGTCTTCCGAGTTCAGCTTCGAAGTCACTTCTAGTGTGCTGTCACCTATTCGGTGCTGCTCTTCATGGAATGGTGTCTTGTGTGTGTGTGTTAGTCACTCAGTTGCTAAGTCACGTCTGACTCTTTGCTACCCCTCAGGCTGTATGTAGCCTGCCAGGCTCCTCTGTCCATGGGATTCCCCAGGCAAGAATACTGGAGTGGGTTGCCATGCCCTTCTCCAGGGAATCTTCCCGACCCAAGGATTGAACCCACGTCTCCTGCATTGTGAAAGTGAAAGTGAAGTTGCTCAGTCGTGTCCAACTCTTTGCAACCCCATGGACTGTAACCCACCAGGCTCCTCCGTCCATGGGATTATCCAGGCAAGAATACTGGAGTGGGTGCCATTTCCTTCTTCACTCCTGCACTATATGCAGATTATTTACTGTTGCGCCACCAGGAAAGCCCGAGGTGTCTGTAGTCCTGTCTTACTGTCTCTACTAAAAAGACCTGCTTACTTGTCCTTCTGCAGACCAAGCTCCCAACCTCCAGGAGAAGCATCTGGTCTTGTTCACCAGGGTCTCCTTGGCCCAGAGAACAGTCCAGAATAGGTGCTTAGTGAATCTATGTTTTAAGCTTCTGTGTGGAATAATGATGGGCTTAAAGAGAAGTCAGAATGCCAAGTTCCCATACATCTTTCACCCAGCATCCCCTCATGGAAAATCTTATAAAATCATGGTAAAATGATTGAAAGGATATTATCATTTGATCCAATACTCTTAACTAATCTACAGACCTTATTTGAATTTCACCTGTTTTGGTGCTGTAATATTGTGATTTATAATATGAAATATGTACTTGGTTCTTGTCCCCATTGCTAGCTCAGAGCTCCTAAAGCTCTCGGAATTTTCTATTAAGAAAGCAAGCAAGGTGTCTTTTGTTATGTTAATGAGGTGACATTTGGAAAGCCCCAGGTCACCTCTGACCTCTGGATGGGGGTTGGTTGGGGGGGTGGGGGTAGGGAACGACAAACCCAGTGATTAGAGGTTTGTTTTTCAGCCCTTCCCCCAACCCTAACTCCAGGGATGGGGTAGAGCTAGAGATTGAACTTAATCACCAGATGTCAGTGGGCTGACTGAGCACGCAGGCAGGGCCAGTGGGCTGTTCCATCACACCTACATAATGAAGCCTCCAGAAAACCCAGAAGGACAGGGTTATGAGAAACTTGGAGAGAGTGGACACTCAGAGGGACTGCTCTTTCTCCCCACATCCTGCAAGGTCTCTCTTCTCTGTGCTGCTCCTGAGTCATTTCCTTCTTTGGTAACCTGGTAAGCATAAGTGCGTGCGTGCTCAGTTGTGTCCAGGTCTTTGCAACCCCACGGACTGTAGCCTGCCAGGCTCTGTTAGTCCCTGGAATCCTTTTCCTTATGTTTGGCTTCCCAGGTGGCCCAATGTAGGAGACACAGGTTCAATCCCTGGGTGGGGAAGATCCTCTGGAGAAGGAAGTAGCTACCCACTCCAGTATTCTTGCCTGGGGAGTCCCATGGACAGAGGAGCCTGGTGGACTACAGTCCATGGATCACAAAGAGTTGGACATGACTGAACAACTGAGCGTGCACACACACACACACACACACACACACACAAACAAGCACAAGGGGATTCAGTTCAGTTCAGTCTCTCAGTCGTGTCCGACTCTGTGACCCCATGGACTGCAGCATGCCAGGCTTTCCTGTCCATCACCAACTCCCAGAGCTTGCTTAAGCTCATGTCCACTGAGTTGGTCAGGCCATCCAACCATCTCATCCTCTGTCATCCCCTTCTCCTCCTGCCTGCAATCTTTCCCAGCATCAGGGTCTTTTCCAAGGAGTCAGTTCGTCACATCAGATGGCCAAAGTATTGGAGCTTCGGGTTCAGCTTCAGTCCTTCCAATGAATATTCAGGACTGATTTCATTTACGATAGACTGGTTGGATCTCCTTGCAGTCCAAGGGACTCTCAAGAGTCTCCTCCCACACCACAGTTCAAAAGCATCAATTTTTCAGCACTCAGCTTTCTTTATAGTCCAGCTCTCACATTCATACATGACTACTGGAAAAACCATAGCTTTTGACTAGACGGGTCTTTGTCGGCAAAGTAATGTCTCTGCTTTTTAATATGCTATCTAGGTTGGTCATAGCTTTTCTTCCAAGGAGCAAGCATTTTCTAATTTTATGGTTGCAAGGGGGTTAGGGTTTGAGAATTTTGGAGCACACCTCAGACCATAACAGCCCAGGCCTTCACAGGGCATTACTTGTCCAACAGGCTGTCAAAGTGGGGCATTTCTTATGGTCTCAGTTTCTGGCGGTGATGGGAAAGATTAAGAATTAAGGAGGGAGCAAGAAAGGTGGAGGTTTCTCTAAAAAAAAAAAAATGCTTTGCATGCATGCATCTTCCTAACTGCTGCTCAGGCCAACTGAGATAAGCTTAAAGGAAGCTCCCAGGGGCTTTGACACACACCCCTTGGATTAGGAAAGAATGTGGAAGAAGGTCTGAAGGGAAGAGGCCATTCCTGGCTTGGGGATGGGGAGGGCCGTGTTGGGAGGATGAAGAGAAAGCTGCAGTTACCTGAGTGGTACAAGAGGCTGGACAAGAAGAAGAATTTTCAAGATCCAAATACAGATCCCAGGGCAGAGCCCAGCCATGAAGCGGCTTGAAAGCCTCTCTACCCAAGGGGACCACCCACGTGGGGATGCTGGAAGGGTGACCTCAGCAGAAGAGGATCGAGCTGAACCACCAGCTGTGGGCTGGGAGGGTGTTGTGAGCAGCAGCCAAGGCAGGTGACACCCACATCAGAAAGTGGCGGTGACCGTGCCCAGTGGGAGGGGCTCAGAGGAACCTAGAAAAGCCCCATGAGAAAGAAAGACAGCCTTGGGTCCTCAGCACAGAAGGCCCCATCACAGCTGCATCTGTCACATAGGGAATGTGCACCTCACCACTGCCTTGCACCCCCAAAAAGCCGATGCAACAAGAAGCCTGAGAAGGACAGGAAGATCTGAGTGGGCAGCATGGTAGGGCTTAGTACCCTGGGTACTAAGCCTGGCAGGGGAGGCAGAGGGAGCCATCAGAAGAGAGTTTGATAAAAGAATGGAAATGACCTGAAAATTCTATGGGACCTGCAGGAAGGAAGAGGGAACTGAGAAAGAATTCAACACAAAGTGCAGAAAAGTCCCCTCCTATTTGCACTCTGCTACGTTCAGTCCTTCAGAAATAAGGTAGGACAGTTACAAACAGTTGTGCTCACCAATCCAGCCACGTGGGGCTCAATGCTCTGTGGGCACCACCTTCAAATTCTTAATCATTTTTAACTGGAGGCCCCAAATTTTCGGATTTCCCTGGTGGCTCAGATAGTAAAGAATCTGCCTGCAATGCAAGAGACCTAGGTTCCATCCCTGGGTGGGGAAGATCCCCTGGAGCAGGAAATGGCAACGCACTTCAATATTCTTGCCTGGAGAACTCCACGGACAGATGAGCCTGGTGGGCTACAGTCCATGGGGTCGAAAAGAGTTGGACACGACTGAGTGACTAACACTTTCACCCAGGTTTTTACTTTGCACTGAGCCCTGCAAATCAAATAGGTAGTTTTGGTTATATAGAGAGCAGGGACTTAGATGTGTTCTATGTAACCCCACGGGATACATTAGATCTGATCCAGGGGAGGTAAAAAGAAACAGCTTTTAGCCCAATATTAGGAAAAGTTCTCAGAACTGGTGGTTGCCCAAAATGGAACAGGCTATATAAATAGGAAGAGCTTCTGACACCAGCCTCCTTACAGCAGAGGAGGGTCAGCTACTTGGCAGGAATATTGGAGACACAGTTTAAGCATTGGACTCTGTACCCTCCAAAATCCCTTCTAACCCTGGAATTATCTAAGTCTTTGATTAATGAATCTCCTTCGAGGTGTCTGCTTTACCCTCTTCACCAGGAAATGAACTCACTAGTGCTGAGACAGGTGAGGGTCTTGCCAAGTCCAGCCTCTAACCCTCCACAGTTGGGAGTTTTGCTGACTCCCTGGGTTTCTGTCCAAGTCGTGAGCTGTTGTTTTCCTTGATGAGGACATTACTGCCATTACTCACTGTATTTTTGATCATCGTTAAGTTGGACGTTGTTATGGCTGGCACACTGTGACTTCCAGCTTCTAAGAAAAGGCCTAAAAAGACTCAGAAAGTGTCTTGGGCTTAAAGCCATGTTCATTAATCATCGTTCTGACAACAAAGCATAAACAGACCTAACAAATACTGATTAAATGCAACTTTAGACATCTATGCCTGTGTTTTGGTTCTTGTCTTCGGCATGATTATTAGTCTTGGGGAAGAGGTTTCTCAGAGAAGGAAAGAAAGTCCAAGGCTTGCTGAGACCTTCCACAGGTAACCGCTCAGCCTCTACCTTCATGGGGCTGGTCTCTGAGGCTTCAACCTGAAGGACCAAAGCTCCAGTACAGACACCATCGGGGATGGTCCTGGGTCAGGAACCCACAGGAAATGGGTGTACTTGGTCATGCCCAGCAAACTCATATTGGAAAACTCTGGGCTTCTTTCATAACCACATTTTGGCCTTGACCTTTCTAGCATTTAGCCTCCCGACAATGGAGTCTGTGTGTCTCCACACCCTCCGTGCAGGCCCCCTAATTACCACCATCCGTTAAGCTGTCAGGAAGAAACCCCTAGCTCAATCCCGTCTTTATCAGACTCCGGCTGCCAATGGGGTCAAGACAGGCGTCAAGTCTGACCCGCCTGGAGCCCCTGTCCTGTGCTGGTCTCCACGCTCACTGGGGCCTTTGTGATGGGGCTGGGGACAGCCACCTGGGGCCCCAGCTCAGTCCCCTCAGATGCACTGCAGACAGGGCGGAGCCAAGAGCAACAATGGGGCTGACTCAGCGAGGGCCTCCTTGTTGGCTTCATCTTTGGGGAATTTTGCACACAGGAGTTATGTGGGGTTGTCAAAGCCCTAAACTGGAAACGGAGACTCTACTGAATAGGCAGGAATCTGGTGTCAGGGAAAAACAATTCCTCAGCTTGGACCTGCTGTCAGAGACCATGGAGTCATAGATGTTATCACTGCCAAGGAACTTAGTGGTCATCCGACTCACCCTTTATTTTACAGGTCAGTGTAAGTGTGGCCAAGGGAGTAGGGTTTGACTTTCATCAGTGAGCCTGGTTTTCTTGAGTTCTAGGTGAGTAATATTTTAAAGTGAGCTCTATATAATAAATCCAGGTGTGTTACTATGTGGTCCCATGTTTCTCGCTGTCTGTTTCATGCAAGTGTGTTTTCTTTCAAACAGAAGATCATAGATTCTCTCCAGGACAATTATTTCTTCTCTATTCCCCACAGAAAAGTACTAGCAAAGAAAGTGCTGAGGGTTCGTTCATGATCTTTTCTGGTTTTTTCTTGTTTTTCTGTCCGAGTGTGTTTCTGTGTGTCAATGTCTCCCTAGATAGATGATAAAGGCCATGTGCAAATTAAAATAGAACCCTCACATCTCACTGCTCATCTTGCTACTCCATTTAAAAGATGAGAACACTGAGGTCCAGAGAAAGGAAGTTATTTGCACAGGATCACTCACCAATAGATGATCTAAACGCAGGTCCACAGTTTATGCAGGGCTCTTCCCATAACTCCAAGGTAGCTGCTTGTGATCACATATTAATAGATACAGGTTGAAGGGGACAAAGGAAATGAGGCATCAGAATAGACCCTTAGTACTTTCCTGACCAGTGGTTAAGACTCTGTGCTTTCATTGCAGGGGGCCCATGTTCAATTCCTGGTTGGAGAACTAAGATCCCATATGCCACACAGTGCTGGCAAAAAAGAAACACAAAACAAAACCAACCAAACAACAACAACAAAAATTGACCCTTAACTGATAACATGATCATTGTTATTAGTAATACTACTTGAAGCGTGCAGAGCTATTAGTTTACAAAGATAAACACTGTTAACAGTTTCTTATATGTCCCTCAGTAAGCCACGTGCATTCTTATTTACACAAGGGGAAATTCTGCCATGCCTGTTGCTCTGCACATTGCTTTTTTCACTTGCAAACATTTCTGAGGGATCCTCCCACACCCGCACATGCAGGTCCACTTTATGCTTCTTCAAAGGCCCTTAGGGTTGGAGCGACCACAGCTTATTTCACCAGCCCTATAGTGACGGACAGTTGTTTCCAGATTTGTGCTTAGAGGTGTCTATTTTTCACACTCTGCCCTGAAGAGTTTTAAGTAACTAGCTTGACATCAAATTAGCCAATCTTTCATAGTTTTATGTCTTTATTTTAGAAGATGACAAAACAAATCCAGAGAAGTCTGGTCATTTCAACTACTAGGGGCAAAATCCTAAGAAGCAGGACTTTGTATTCCTGAGTCCTCTTCCACTGGTCACTGCAACATGCTTGGGCCACTTAAGGGCGCTGGACCTGCTGGCCTTGGCTACTTATAGAGGCAGTCAAGAGCCACCACCAACATCATCTCCAAGGAATAGCCACAATCTGACCCAACAATCTTTGCTGAAAGAACTGATTCATCAAAAGACTCTCATCATGGTTTTAATTTTACTAGCCCAAAGATCACTGGATTAAACTTCCCATTTCAGGGGATGAACCCAACTGCTTTGAATAAATACATAATTCAATAAAAACTTAATACTCTCATAAAATTGAGTATTCTCTGGTTCCCCAACGAACTCCAAAACATATTAGATTTCTTCTGCAGATGACATGAGATGAGTGGCTTTCACTGACTAACCCTATTACGCCTTTTAAAAATACATTATTATTTAAATGTTCAAATTTCTTTTATCCTACAAATCTACAGAAGAGCAATCACAGCGTTCCTGGACAAGAAAGAGCTGGTGGAGGGGTTTTATCATGTGGGGAATTTTAGGACATTCATTCAAGAATTAGAAACAAAAATCATGTTGGGGTTGTACATGTGTATCTCATGAATGGTCTCAGGCAGTGGCTCCTTCTGCAAATCGCCACGTAAGGAGTTTATCACAGATTGAGAAAAAGAGAGAGCTTAAGGAGAAGGAAATGGCAACCCACTCCAGTACTCTTGCCTGGAAAATCCCACGTATGGAGCAGTCTGGTAGGCTACAATCGATGGGGTCGCAAAGAGCCGAACATGACTGAGCGGCTTCACTTCACTTGAGATTAGGACTTTCTAAGGGTGAGAATCTGAAAGTTACACTGACTTTTAGACAACTGCTTTTTGCTTGCTTGCTATAAAGAAACAAACAGAACGTCTTTATTAAATAGCAAAAACCAAAGTTTCTGGTTGGGTTTCAACAATGAAAATAACAGTAGCTGCCATGCATGAAGCCCCTGCTCTGCAGGCACTGTGATCATGGCCATACACTTTAGAAAAATCTAAGAGAGAAAGAGAAATATCTGGGAACTTCTGGACACCAATTTCTAAATAACTTCGCAGCAATCACCAAGTGCCCACAGGGTATGTCCCAGTGTAGTCTTAGGTTTATGTAGAATAGTTGGAAAACAGACGAGCAAAAGTGCAGGGTGCTAATGATCGTCCATCATTCCTTCTGGATGATCAATGGGAAGCAAGGTCACCTAACATAGCATCTTGGACCAGAAGAAGGACACTCCCATAAGAAGGGATCCTGGCTCAACTCTTGTGTGCTTTCTGCGTCAGGAAGATTCCCTGGAGGAGGAAATGGCAGCCCACTCCAGTATTCTTGCCTAGAGAATCCCATGGACAGAGGAGCCTGGCAGGCTACAGTTCCATGGGATTGCAAAGAGTCAGACGTGACTAAAGCAACTTAGCACTTAGCACAGCACCAGAGGGGCCATTGCAGGCAAGCTGAGGCTGGCCAATTTCTTGGTCTTAACCCTAATCCTGCTCTTGTGCTCCTTCCTGACCTGGATCTCTTCTTTAGAGAGTCCTCGATCCCTGGGAAAGTTCCTTTTGTTCCTCCCTCTCTTTCAGCTGATTTTCCTAAAGCAGTTTTTCTTTAATCTTTCAGGTATCATTTCTGGTCCTTTTTCATTCTCTTTCCAATCTGTTGCTAAGTTTCCAATTTTAGTCCCTGCTTTTCTCCAAGTGAGTTTTAAGAGGATTTTCTCACCTATGGGTCTAAAAAGAGAATTTTAGAAGACCAGGAATTCCACTGTACTTGGCATTTGACTCAGATGTAAAGGAGGAATAAAAGATTACTGGGAACAAATACTCTATCTGTTATTATGTGCCAATACTTCCATGCTATACCTGGTCTATGACTTTCTCCATATTACATCCATGGACTCAGAAACAGAAACTTCTATCTTAATAAAATAACTTAACACATGTTCAATGCCCATTGAAATAATTATCCTCTAAGTCAGTAGAAATTCTCTGCTTGCTTCTGTGTTTTTTCTTTTAAGCTGAAAGATTCTACCTCTGTCTTTCCTCTTGGGGTAAAGTGTTCAAATGAAAAGGTCCCACCTTTCTCTCTTAGTGTTTCTTCATCTCTACCCTTTAGTATATTTTGGAAATCTATGAGGAAAACATAATATTCTGTTTCTTTATAGGCTCATTCATCTAGTTCCTCCCAACCAAAGTTATCCTTGTAAATCAAGATCAAGAAAAGCATGAACGCTTCCCCAGATTTTTTTTTTTCTTCTAGAGCAGGGGTCAGCAAAGTTTTTCTTCAAAGGGTCAGACAGTAAATATTTTAGACTTTGCCAGCCAAACAATCTCTGCCACAATTACAGCTCTGCGCTGTAATATGTATGCCCTGGGAAATATGTAAACAGATGGACATGGCTGGGTTCTAATAAAACCATTTATAAAAACTGGCTGTAGGTCATAGTTTACCCATCCTTGTTCCAGGTGAGGAAGAGGAAAAGGAAGAGGAGGATATTGATGGCCAACTGCATCGAACATTGAGTGCCTTTTCTGTGTGAAATACTGTGCTAAGCATTCTATGAGAATTATCCTGTTTAATCTCTGTAATTCCACAGGGTAGGTGCAATTACTGTATCCATTTTATAATTGATGAAACTAAGCTTTAAAGAAGCTAAACAAGTTTCCCCACGGTCAGACAACTAATAAACAGTGGAGACAGAAGCTCAGCTCTGACACCAGTGAGCATGCTTTCCACCCCTAAGTTGTGCCGTAAGACATACACATTCACTGTTGGAAGCTTTTTGATCAACTTCTCTTAAAAACTACCTCTGAACACAGTGGGTGGGAAAGCTTACTGCTGCTGCTACTGCTGCTGCTAAGTCGCTTCAGTCGTGTCTGACTCTGTGCGACCCCAGAGACGGCAGCCCACCAGGCTCCCCCGTCCTTGGGATTCTCCAGGCAAGAACACTGGAGTGGGTTGCCATTTCCTTCTCCAGTGCATAAAAGTGAAAAGTGAAAGTGAAGTCGCTCAGTGGCGTCCGACTCTGTGCGACCCCATAGATGGCAGCTCACCAGGCTCCTCCGTCTATGGGATTTTCCAGGCAAGAGTATTGGAGTGGGGTGCCATTGCCTTCTCTGGGGGAAAGCTTACTAAACTCACAGAATTCAGTTTCAGTCATTTTAATTTGCTTAATCCAAGTAGACTTTGAGCTATGGAGGTGTTTATTTGAACAAACATTTATGATGCCACTACTATCAGCCTCCAATTATAATAGTGACTTGAGGAGGAAAATAATAGAATATGGTTGTCTTATGCCAGACACACCTGGGGTTTTTGGTGCGAAAGCCCCCCTCCCCTTTCTTCTCTTAGAGCCCGTCTCGCTTGGAGAAAGCAAGCCCACAGCTGGCATTGCTTAAGGAAGGCGACCAAAATTCATTTTCTGTTGTCTTCAACCACAATGTGTTTGCCTTTCCAACCTCTGAAGACTAATGTTTTCACATGGATTATTTTTGTTCATTTTATTATAGTGAAATAAGCAGTTTCTAGGGAATTTCAAGTGATCTTACATGAAAAATCTTCTCCCAAGATTTAGAGCCCCAAGTCTTGACAACCTTTCCCAGAACATCTTAGCCTTGATGTTTATGACTGAATATCCAACCCCAGTGAGCATCCCAAGTTCTCTGACCCAGTGTCCCCAGTTGTCTCGAGAACCCCCTCCCTCCTGACCCTTGTCCTTTCATAAAGCTGCACTTGTGCAGCCACAGGGTGTTTTGTGTTCTGCTGCTGCTGCTAAGTCGCTTCAGTCATGTCCGACTCTGTGCGACCCCATGGACTGCAGCCCACCAGGCTCCCCCGTCCTTGGGATTCTCCAGGCAAGAACACTGGAGTGGGTTGCCATTTCCTTCTCCAATGCATGAAAGTGAAAAGTGGAAGTGAAGTTGCTCAGTTGTGTGTGACTTAGCGACCCCATGGACTGCAGCCCACCAGGCTCCTCGGTCCATGGGGTTTTCCAGGCAAGAGTACTGGAGTGGGGTGCCATTGCCTTCTCCGGTTTTGTGTTCTAGCAGTGGGTTACTTAGTGCAGAATCACATAAGTAATAGTGAATGTCCTGACTCTCATAAAGCTAATGACTCCTAATAGTCCATACCTCCAGCAGTTCTAGTAACTGTTCTCTCTACTGCCATTCATAGAATTTCTTCTCTGTACCCCCTCTCTTTACTGCAGATGAAATGCCTTTTTAATTTCCTTCCCCTCCAAAACCATGTGGTTAATTGTTATCATGCCTCATGTGCACTAAACCCAAATGGAAAGCAGCCTATGCTGGTGAGGCTTGGTGTTGCTTCTCCCCAAAGGTCAAACCTCACACAGCTGTTCATCATGAACCACCTCCAGCTCCAGCAGCTGCCCAGCGTTTATGTTATGTTAGTGATGTTCTCTAGCTGCAGAGCCAGAGAGCTTGCTGTTCTGCCAAAAAAACCCTCAGGGAAAAGGGAATGAATGCCTGCAGATTGCACACAGGGTTGCTGGGCACCACCTTTGTGCTGTGTTTCCCATAGAGAAGCCAGTGCAGACCAGTGCAGGGTCACTAGTCAGATCCGTAGCTGTTGGGATATGACCTGGTTCCCCTGCATCTTCAATACGCAGAAAGGTGCCATGGGCAGAATTCCTCACATTGGCTCCCGGCAAAGGCACCGTCGAAAAATCCAAGAATATCTTAAGGACTTTCCTCTGGGATTGAGATGTATCTCTCTGATTACCAGCCACTAGGAAACTCTGAGAACAAGGGGAAAACTTGCATACCACCGGTGCCTTGGAGAAGCATAGGATTCAATTCTGTATTATTATAGTACTGACACCTTTTTTAATGGGTGGAATTTGATAAGAATAGAAGAGAGAAAAGAGAGAGGCAGAAGAGGAGAAATGAGATGCTGCGTCTACGCTGGTGAGTTCTGCTTGGTAGAATAACACATCTACTTACAAGGCTGTAGCACAACTGCCAGGCTTCAAAGACATTTGACCCTGCCCACTCCCCATCAGCATCCCCAGTCTTCACAAGTACCACCTTAGCCAGCTCACACACACCCTTGACCAATGGCAGAGTCCACTGCTGCCTTACATATGCTGGGTAACACCTCAGAGATAGATGGGAACCCAGTAAACTCAGGATACGAAGCTCAAAGGAGAGATGGAGCAAAGATTGAGTGCCCCCAAGGGCAATTGCTCAGCTCCCCAGTCTTCTTTGGGGAAATTCCTGGGAATGGATGGTTCTGTCTGCTTCTTGGGGGAGTTCAACACAATGGGCAGAATGGGGCCCCTCCTGGCCACAGAAGCAGCCACTGATGCAATGTTCTCATATTGGCTTTTTCTTCTTGTCTATTACTCTCACCCATCCTCATCTCTGCAACTTGGAATCACCTCCTAAATAAACTACCTGCCTAGATGCTCTTGTGTCTGGCTTTGCTTGCAGGGAAACTGAGTCTTTTCAGAGCTACCTGTCCAACATGAGACACCATTGGATCAACCATGGTAAAACCACCACCTGGTCCAGTTACACTGGGATAGGATTGTATGATGCTTGGGGGTAGTGGTTGAGGTCGGAAAAGCTGGCCTTCTTAAGGCCTCTGCTTCTCATAGCTTGTTGCTCCTAAGCAGTGAGATACTGCCTGTGGGAGAAACTCATCCATCATCCTGTGTGTGCCCTGATCTGTCTTCCTTTCCATCTGTCAAGGATATCCATCAGCAGGGAGTGAGAAGGAGCCATAAAAATGATAATGGAGAGAAACACCAGTAAAAGAAATGGCAGACTAGGAAACTGCCTTATTTCCTCATGGAGACATTAAAAAAAAAAAAAAAAGCCAACCAAAAACTGGATAAAATAACTTTGTATGAGTTATGGAAAAACAAAGGTCTACAGCAGCCTAGCAAACACCCAATTAAGGAAATGTCACTCTCAGAACAGTAGGAAAGTCTGTGGTATGGATATTTTTGCCTGCCCTTTTCCCACCCTCTCCCTGGTGGTCTTGGTCTGGAGGACACAGCAGCTCCCAGTCCCCTCCCTTGAACGGGAAGGAAGAGAGCAGATTTGCAAGGTTGTAACCTCTCTGGGGGCTGCTTGAAGGAGTGGCCTCTGTGTCACCTAATTCAGATCCAAAGCAGAGAGAAGCAGCTGGCACTGCTCAGAAAACTATGGATGTGCTAGTGTCAGGGACAAAGGATTACAGGTGGAGACACACCATCAACAATCTAAGGTCCTACGGAGAAACTGAGGTGAGACTCTACCGTCAAGACATTTATAAGCAACTGTGTATGTGAGGTGATTGAAAAGCCACACACAAGCCCAGACAAGACACATGCTCCAAGAAGACCCTAAGCTTTTTCCATTGGATGGTCCAGAGACTCAAATTGTGCCTGGCTAATTACTTAAGGATTTCCCCAGCACAAAGCCATTCTGCACTGGGAGAGGAGGTCATTTTTACAAATGTTCAGTTTTCAACCAAAGAAA
>NW_011494777.1:6369029-6393731 GCF_000754665.1 Bison bison bison | reverse complement strand
CAACCAAAGAAAATCATCAGCATACTAAGAAATAGTAAAACACTCGAAGGAAAAAATAATGGCAGAAACCATCGCCAGAGAAATACAGGCACTGGATACAAGACGAAGACTTCAGACAATTATTTTTTTTTAGTACTAGGTTGACCAGTGTGAAAATTACTGGCTTTAGGAGTTACTGATTAACTTCCAGAGAAACATGTAAATAAGGTATGTGTTTCTATGAGGATCTTCTTTGATCCTTTATGTATTGCAGGTAGAATTATTTTTGAACAATGCTCCACAGAGAACATTAGTTATTAGCTTATTCATTTCTTCACTCATTTACTCCCTCCTTCCAAGCCCACAGCCTGGTTAAATGGTTAAAATAGAGAACAAACAGACAGAGTTTGTGCCCTTAAGTTCCTGAGAATACCTGTTCATTCTATTCTGTTTGGCAGAAAAATCTGTCACCTGTCATGCATTGTCATCTGACATGTGAATTCCTTCTAAAACAAGCCTGCAGGCTTCCAGTTCTTCCTTAAAATAAATAAATGGCTGGGGGAGAAAAATTCAGAGGCAATATCCCATCTTTAATTATTTGGAATAATTGAAGTGGAAGAAAGTTTCTGTTGGTGAAAAGCCTAATGATTCTATAATTTCTGGAGGACTGTTTTTTATTTCTTTTAAGTTTAAAGAAACTAACTGGACTGACTGTTAAAAGAATATGGATTGCAGATGTCCTGTAACATCTGCAATGAATATATAATTTCTTAAGATATTTTTATAATTTTAAAAATAATTTATGTATTGTATAGATGAAGCACAAGCTGGAATCAAGATTTCCAGGAGAAATATCAATAACCTCAGATATGCAGATGACACCACCCTTATGGCAGAAAGCGAAGAAGAACTAAAGAGCCTCTTGATGAAAGTGAAAGAAGAGAGTGAAAAAGTTGGCTTAAAACTCAACATTCAGAAAACTAAGAACATAGCATCTGGTCCCATCACTTAATGGGAAATAGATGGGGAAAAAATGGAAACAGTGACAGACTTTATTTTGGGGGGGGGGGCTCCAAAATCATTGCAGATGGTGACTGCAGCCATGAAATTAAAAGACGCTTGTTACTTGGAAGAAAAGTTATGACCAATCTAGACAGCATATTAAAAAGCAGAGACATTACTTTGCCAACAAAGATCCATCTAGTCAAGGCTATGGTTTTTTCAGTGGTCATGTATGGATGTGAGAGTTGGACTGTGAAGAAGGCTGAGTGCCGAAGAATTGATGCTTTTGAACTGTGGTGCTGGAGAAGACTCTTGAGAGTCCCTTGGACTGCAAGGAGATCAAAAAGTCCATCCTAAAAGAAATTAATCCTGAATATTCATTGGAAGTACTGATGCTGAAGCTGAAACTCCAATACTTTGGCCACCTGATGTGAAGAACTTACTCATTGAAAAGACCCCAATGCTGGGAAAGATTGAAGGCAGGGGGAGAAGGGGAAGACAGAGGATGAGATGATTGGGTGGATTACTAACTCAACGGACATGAGTCTGAGTAAACTCCGGGAGCTGGTAATGGACAAGACGGCCTGGCGTGCTGCAGTCTGTGGGGTTGCAAAGAGTCGGACATGACTGAGTGACTGAACCGAACTGATAAATTTAAAAATAATTTATGTATTGTATAGAAAGTACTGAAAATACAAAACCAGTACAAAGAAAGAAGCATATGATCCCAGTACTCTGCTTCTTTTTCATTGGCGCATAGTTGCATTACAGTGTTGTGTTAGTTTCTGTGGTACAGCAAGGGGAATCAGCCATACGGATACGTATATTCCCCTCTTTTTGGATCTCCTTCCCATTTACGTCACCATAGACCACTGAGTAGAGTTCCCTGTGCTATACAGCAGGTTCTCATTAGTTATCTGATTTACATGTAGTATCAATAGTGTATCTGTGTCAATCCCCATCTCCCAATTTCTCTCAGACCCCTCTTCCTTCTTGGTGTTCACATGTCTACATCTGTGCAGAGACAACTGCTTTCAACACCAGTCCACATCCTTTATCTGATTCTTGGACCTGTGTCTGAGAATTCAGAATTTCTCAAATTTTATTCATTACAATTTTTTTAATTTAAATCATGAAAGTATGATAACATATTTACAGGAGACTTGGAAAATATAGAACAAACTTACATATAATTTCACTTATATTACAATTATTTTTAAGTAGATAAATTAAGATTTTTAGTTGGAGTTTTAATATCAAATTCTCAAAAATTAATAGAATGAATAGACAGAAAAGTAGAAGGATATAGTAGACCTGAAAAGCATTCTGAACCAATTTAACATAATTAAGATTTATACAATTTTCACACAATAGCAGGATACAAATTCTGTTCATGTTCCCATAGACTATAAACCAGGAGACATTGGAATATATCCAGGGACATAAAACAAGGTGCAAAACCTTCATGGTCTAAAAGTATTGAAATCATACAGGGTCTGTTCTCTTATTATTGTGTAATAATGTTAGAAATCAGTATCAAAAGATATTTGAAAATAACCCAATTATTTTCAAGTGCAATGTGACGTTTACCAAAAGAGAGCTTTGACTTAGCCATTGAAAACCTCAGTGAAGTCAGAAGACTGGAAAAGCACAGAGGGTGATTGCAGAGAAGAAAGCATTTAAATGAGATGAATTTCTCAAATTTTAGTAAGGAAATTCAATGTTTATACCAAAATTTGGTTTGATTTGGTATTGAGACATAATTGAAATATAACAGTACATTAGTTTTAGGTGTATAACATAATGATTTGATATATGTATATATTGCAAAATCATCACCACAATAACTCTAGCTAATACCCATCATCAGAGTTGTATTTTTTTCTTGTGATGAGAACTTTTAAAGATCTTAATTTTCAAATATTCTATACAGTATTGTTAGCTGTAGTTACCATGGTGCCCGTTTCATCACCAGTGTACATACATCATCAGGACATATTTATTTTACAACTGGAAGGACATTTGACCACCTTTACTCATTTCTCCATTGCCCCTGGCAACCAGCAATCTGTTCTCTGTATCCATGAGAAAACAGTCATCTAAAATATTCTTAGAGAGCTAAAGGAAAGCATGGGAAAAGAGCTAAGGAGAGTCAGGAATCAACATATGAGCACAATGAGAATAGAGACAGAAATTATGTAAAGGAACCAAACAGGAATTCTGAAGCTGCAAAGTACAATAAGGTTTCCCCCACTCCCTGAAAGCAGAGCATTTCTGTGAAACTTTTTCATAAGCCAAAGTGGCATAAAGTGAAGAAGCAATTACCTTAGGTTACATATTGCTAATGGATGCACAAAATAAATCAGGATAAAGCACAGATGCTCACATACACAGTTCAAAACTATGGTGGCTTGATGCTGAAATGCTGAGTGTAGTTCCTGGAGAAGTACTGTCTCTATAATAGCTCACTGCAAAACAAATCCTGAAGGCTATTTTCACTTTTTTTCTGTAAGAGCGAATATTCTTTTCTGACTTCTTTTGGTTAGTAAAAACAGTTACTAATATTGGTCTTTTGTAAAAGTGAAATGACATAAAGCTAACTTTCAAAAAGTGTGAGATACCTGTAACTAAATTGAAAAATTAGCTAGAGGGGTTCAACAGCAAATTTGAACAGGAAAAACAATCAATAAACCCAAAGATAGGACACTGGCAATTATTAAGCCTGATGAGCAGAAAGAAAAAAAGAATAAAGAAAAGTGAACAGAGTTTAAGAAACTTACAGAACCTCATCGAGTAGACCAAAATATGCATTATGGAAGTCCCGAAAGTAGAAGAGAAAAAGGATCAGAGAGCTTATTTGAATAATAGCTGAAAACTCTTCATATTTAAGGAAAGACATGAATCTGATTTCAAAAAACTCAATGAGTTCCAAGTAGGATAGAATGAAAAAGACCCACACTGAGACACATTATAATTAATCTGTTGAAAGACAAAGAGAAAAATCTTGAATCAGCAAGAGGAAAGTTACTCATTGTATATAAAGAATACCCAGTAAGATTATCAGCCAATTTCTTATTGGAAAATTTGGAGGCCAGAAGTCAATGGGATGATATATTTAAAGTCCTGAAAGGAAAAAAAAAATTATCATGTAAGAATTCTATATTCAGCAACACTCTCCTTCAAAAATAAGGGAGATAGTAAGACATTCCCAGATAAGCAAAAACAAGGAATTCATTACCACTGGTTGTGCCCTACATGTGATGTTGCAGGAATTTCTTCAGGTTGGAGTGCAAGGATGTTATAAAGCTACTCACAGCCCTGGGAAGATGTTGGTCTCTGGTAAAGGTAAATACATGGAGAAAGTCTTTGTTAACTAGTATATAAGATATAAAGATGTAATTTGTGGCATCGATAGCGTAAAGTTGGGGGCAAATAGAATTGTAAAGGAGTAGAGTTTTTGTATGTCACTGAAGTTAAGTTGGTATCAATTCAAAATAGATTGTTATAACTTTAGAATGGTAATATAAATCCCCATGGTGACCACGAAGAAAACACATGTAGAATATACACAAAAGGGAATGAGGAGGAAATCAAAACATGTCACTACAAAAAAAAAAAAAATCAACTAAATACAAAGGAAGGCAGTAATAGAGGATATGAGGGACAAAAAAGGCTATAATACATACAGAAAACAAATAGCAAAATGGCATGTCTTTCCCTGTTAATAATTACTTTAAATGTAACTAGCTTAAATTTCCCAGTCAAAAGGCATACACTGGCAGAATGGATAAAAAGTAAAAAGTATGATCTACTTTTATGCTGCCTATAAGAAATTTAGATCTAAGGACACATAAATTGAAAGTGAAAGATGGAAAAAGATATTCTATACAAATAGTAACCAAAACATAACTGAGGTGGCTATACAAATACCAGATAAAATATACTTTAAGTCAAAAACTACTGTAAGAGACAAAGACATTATATGTTGATAAAAGGGTCAATTCACCAGGAAAATGTAACAAATGTAAACATATATGCAACAGGAATCAGAGTCCCAATATATAAAGCAAATATTGAAAGAATTGAAGGAAGAAAAAGACAGCTCTGTAATAATATATTGTAGGAGACTCAATACCCTACTTTAAGTAACCAGACAGAAGACCAATAATGAAATGGAAGACTTGAACCAACCTAGAAACCAGTTGGGCCCAACAGACACATACAGAGCACTCCACCCAACAACAGCACAATACACATTTCTCTCAATTGCACAACGAACAATGTCCAGGACAGGCCCCCAAACAAGTCTTAATAGATTCTTTAAAAAGACTGAAATCATACAAAATATCTTTTCCAACCACAATGGAATGAAATTAGAAATCAATAGCAGAAGGAAAACTAAAAAATCCAGAAATATGTGGAAATTAAACAACATACTTTTCAACAACCAGTGAGTCAAAGAAGAAATCACAAGGGAAATTGGGAAACTACCTTGAGACAAGGGAAAATGAAAACATAACATACCAGAACTTACGGGATGCAGTGAAAGCAGTGTTAAGAGGGAAATTTATAGTTGTAAATGCTATAGAAAGGTCTCTAATGAACAACCTAACTTTATGCTCTAAGTGTCTAGAAAAAATGATACTGGCTGACAGTTTATGTTCTAAGGCCTCAGAGACCATGCTTCCTGGATGGTATGACCCACCCTGACTTCATATGTTCCCTCGGTGTTTCAACATCTGTAGCTCCAAACTTTCTCCAGCCCACACATCCATATTTTGCAAGATAGTTTAACATGAGTGTTATGTTCAGCACATCCCAAAATGAACTCTCCACCTTCTCCAGGAAACTTGGCTTTGCCTCTATGGTTCAAATCCCAAGTCTTCTCTGGTTCCTTTCTCTCTCTGGCCACCCCCCACCCCACTCACCTTGGAGACAGTGTCTCCACTGCTTTACTCCATCTGTCGCCTTTCTTGTAAAGCCAGAGTTCTCACAAAATAGAGCTAACTGGATTCATCCTGAGTACAAAAAAAGAGCAAGCACCATTGTGTCCTGTTTTCTGTTTCTATCTCCTTAATTTCAAACTATTGTTGAGCACCTCCTAGGGGTCAAACCAAGATAAAAATCACTTTACTGCCCTCAAGGAGATGTCAGTTTCCTTGGGGGGAAGTCAAGTCATAGAAACAAAAAGCCAAGTGGTGAGACTGACAGTGGAGGCATGTGTAAGATGCTGCAGGGACACAGAGGAGAAAATGTCGGTCAAGACTGGTGAGCAGAGAAGGTGTTAAGATCGGTGATATTTGAGCTGAGTCCTGGACGATTCATTGGAGCAAAGTGGATCAGAGGGGTGGCATATTGGTGGAAAGGATAGAGAATGCATGGGCTTGGCACTGTTTAAAGAAACTCTGGCTAATTCTGTATGACTCACACTTTTATAACAGCCACATCACGTTATTACTACAACAGCCCTGTGAGGCAGGGACCACTATTATCCCCATTTTACAGATGAAGGATTTGAGGAGAAAAGAGATTAAGTGATCGGCCTACGGCTACACAGCTGCTCAGAGAAGCTGAGTTTTCAATCTAGGAGGAGGGGATGGATATTCACTTTGAAGCCCAATACTCTGAGCAGAAAAGACAAATCTCTTGACACTTACACCAAACAGCTCTGCTGAAACATTGCATTTCCTCTTGTGACCCAAAACAAACTCAGACCTGAAGCTACATTTTTACCACCTCCGCCCCTACCCCCATGCTTAACAAGACACAGTATCTTGTTTCTAAGGGGGTAAGACATGCTTATAAACAAGACTGCAAAGGCATCTTAAGACAACAAATCACTCATAAAAAAGGGAACATTCTGATGAGTAAAGTGTAAATGAATCAGAAACATATGGATTCAATCTACTTTAAAAGGCCCAGTGGAGTTCTGAGCAAAGGGTAAAACCCTTGGAGGAGGTTATACTGGGGGATATTTCCAAACCCAGGGCTATTAGTTCTGGCCAGGCCCAGAGATAGGCTGGTATGTGGGTCTCTGAGGAAACTGGCAGAAAGAGAGCTTCAGAAAGGTAGGAGGGTCACTTTATCTCAAATCTTCAAGTGCAGACTTGGAAATTTTCAAAGCCGCATGCCTCCTAGAAACACCTTTCCTGAACATCTCATTCTGGCCCTGGGTTGGGACACTGAATCCAGCCAGCCAACGATTTCTCTTTAGAAACTCCAGCTTGTCCAACTCCAGAAGGGTGTAGAGGCTGGACCAAAACCCTTCAGCTTTCGCAAAGGTTCTCTCCCTTTGACTGTGAACCTTATCCAGGCCATGGCCTTGGAAGAGGAAATAAGGGCCATGGTTCCCTTTGGCAGCATCAGATAAGAAATGAATATGCACAGAAATACTGAACACGTTCCACTAAACAGGAAACAATATAAGAAAAAGAAGCATGCAGATTCATCAGTCTGCATGAGTTACATTAGCCACGAAAATAAACACAGGACTAAAGAGTCCAGGCTGGCTTAATGGAAACCAGGCAATGAACAGGTATGTGTCCCTCGGCATAATCATCTTGGGGGCGCCCTGTGCCTTTCCTGGGGTCCCACGTGGGATGAAAGTTCAACCACAGGGAGCATGGTGGGCTCAGGGTCACCCGGGATTTGCTCTGTTTCTTTACCCTCCTGGTGCCCGCTTCCAGATGAGAGCCCAGCCTGCTCTGTTGCTGATTTTTCTCATTCTCACAGTGGTGTTGCTATGGTAACAGGCCTTTCTCATCCACGGCTGATCGAATCAAGTTTTGGGGGGAGTTCTAAGAAGAATGAGCAAGTGGAACAGTATTCTCCGCAAATGCTGCCTGAAATTGACATCGTCTGTTTTCACAGCCCAGCCTCCCCCTTGCAAGACCACACCCAGGCAGCCAGGAAGGTGGGCCGGGCAGCCACACTCCCCGACTGCTGACCGCTCGCCACTGGACTGGCTGCAGTCAGGGGCTGTGTTGAGAAGAAAGGCACCCTAGGGCCGCTTTTGCTCAGCCCCCCGCATCCGTGTCATCAGCTTTCATACTCAGATGGGCCTCATCCAGGCTCTGGGTGACTCCCTGCTAGTGCCATCGAGCTAACACAGGATGCTCTGGGTGAGGCTGGTGGGGGAGCTGGGTCTCAAGGGAATTTTCTGTGCCTCTGGAAGTCCCCATTGTCACCCCCTCCCCAAGACAGGCTTTCCTCTCTCTTGTTGATGCCTTAAGTCTGTCATCTTAGAGATTTATTTCTTTAGCGGAAGACTTTGATTCTTAAGACCACTGATGAGACCTTGTATGTGCATTTAACATCAAAAAATGGAGGAGGGGCGGGAAGCTGTGGTAACGGGCTGGAGCCGGGGGAGGCAGGTGTGGCACTGAGTGGTAAAGGTAGGCAGGATGGCAGGAGCGAGGCTGAGAACCTTGGAGACACCCTGTACTCGCTTCTCCGCCCCCACCCCTGGTTGTTGTAGGAGGAAAACAGAGGGTGCTCCAGAGCGCTGAGAGCCCCCCTGCCCCTCTCCACAATGCCCATCCCCAGTCAAGGTATATTTGAGGCCGCTGAGTGCCAGGCATGGCTCTAGACCCTGGGAAAGCAGGAGCTGCAGGGACCCTGATGCTGGTCAGAGGATCCGGAGCAGCTGGAGCCTGGGAACCGAAAGGGACCAACGCTGTCCCTGTCACCCCTCCCTAGGCCCCTCTAGCTCCAGATCCTTCTTCAGCTGGTCCTGCCTTGGCAGGGAGAACCTGAGCTCTCTAAGGAGTTTCTTTAGACACAGTGATGAGCTTGACGGAGTGCAGAGCCCAAAGGGGTGGCCTGGGGTGACCACAGCCAAGAGGGGAATGCATAGGCGAATGTATGCCCTCCGGCGACGTTACTCCCTGCACAGGTACAGGGCCTAGGCTGGATCTGATACCGCCTCCCAGAGGACAGAGGCTTCTGGAATCCAGTTACTCGTCCCCGGTACCCCAGAGTCTCCGAATCCACAGGACTGAGCGCCCTGGTACCCTGAAGTCCAGCCTCTGGACCTGGAGGGCTGTTGGCTGACGTTCTCAATCTCCTGTGGATGGACAGAAAGGTGAAGAGAGGGAGAGAGAGCTGGGATGGGGGTGAAACAGAAGGGATGGAATTGGTGGTGGGCTTCTTGCCCAGCTTACCCATCTGTTTCTCTGTTGCTTCCCTGTAAATAAAGTCTTCAGTACCATTTTTCTCGATTCCATATATATGCATTAGAATACAATATTTATCTTTCTCTTTCTGACTTATTTCACCCTGTAGAATAGTTTCTAGGTGCATCCACCTCATTAGAACTGACTCAAATGCATTCCTTTTTATGGCTGAGTAATATTCCATTGTGTATATACACCACAGCTTCTTTATCCATTTATCTGTTCATGGACAGCTAGGTTGCTTCCGTGTTCTAGCTATTGTAAATAGTGCTGCAGTGAAGAATGGGGTACATGTGTCTATTTCAATTTTGGTTTCCTCAGGGTATATGCCTGGGAGTGCAGGGTCATATGATTGTTTTATTCCTAGTTTTTTAAGGAGTCTCCATACTGTCTTCCATAGTGTCTGCATCAATTTACATTCCTACCAACAGTGCAAGAGCGCTCCCTTTTCTCCACACCCTCTCCAACATTTATTGTTTGTAGACTTTTTGATGAGGGCCATTCTAACTGGTGTGAGGTGATATTTCATTGCAGTTTTGATTTGCATTTCTCTAATCATGAGCTATGTTGAGCATCTTTTCATGTTAGCCATCTGTATGTCTTCTTTGGAGAAATGTCTGTTTAGGTGGCAGCTGGGTTTTTTTAGCCATCTGGGCTTCCTCTAGAGTCAAGGGGCCCAAAGCTAAGACCATGGGCATCTGTCTAACAGTGTGATGCCACCTGGATTCCAGCTTTCCATTTCACCAACACTTGCCATGTGCCTCAAAGCAGTAGCAAATCAGCCAAACACTGTTCTAAAGGCAGCAGCCTCATAATGCAGGCACTCTCGCCACGTCCATTTAACAGATGAGCACACTGAGGCCCAGAGAGGGCAGTTAACTCTCCTGAGTCCCAGGGCTGAACAACAGAGCAGGGATCTGAACCCAGACTGCCGTGCTGATGGCTGTACCCCCTGGATCATTGAGCTAGTCTGGCTACTTGGACAAAGCTCCATGCTGGGTTACACGAGGGAATACAAATAAATAAGTGGTGTGGTCATGGCCCTTGAGGGCTTGACCATTGCCAAGACTGAAGCAGTCTTCCTAGACTGGCCTGACGGGCCCACTGCCCAGGCTGGATTCCCCACACTCTGCATACGGCTTCGGGCTTCTGCACCTCAGGGACACCATCAGTCACCTCCCCCCTTTCCCAGCACATCAAACCCTCACAGCAACTGAAATCCCACCTCAGCAGCCTCCACCTATTCTTCCAGACAGGCTGGCCAGAGCTCCTCCCCTCCCCAGAGCATGATTCTGGAGTAACAGAAAGGACTCGGCGGTCCTTGCCAAGCTTCATGACAAAAATGCTGTGTGAGGCCAGAGGACGCGGCTGAGTTGGGCCTGCTGCCTGGGCTCCGGCCTCAGCCAGCAGTGAACCAGGTCAGGGCGCCGGGTGACAGGACGTGCTGCACCGGCCGAGCCCGCCAGGCCCTGCTCGGGCAGCAAGGTCACCCTCATCTATCCACTCACAAATGGGCCACTTGGCACTTCAGATGCCCTGACTATGCTCGCCTGCGGGACCAGAGGATAGGGTCTGGCGTTTGGTCCAGGCTCTGTGCCCCTGGGACCCCAGAGGCCATGAAGATGTGTTGTAAGTTAGCAAAAGCCAAAGACAGGGTTTCATCAAGGGCTTGATGAAATAGCATCAAACAGGGCTCAAAGGAGCCTGATGCCATGGTGACAGAGACATACAAAGAAGGTCCCTGGGCACAGGATTCCTTCTGGAGCTCTGAGCCCACTCGTGGGGCTGTTAGAAGCTGATACAGGATGCTGAAGCCAGAGCCTCGTCTCCTTCCTGGGGGACCATTAAAAACCAACTGCATTTGGACACGAGGTGGGTGAGGGGTGGATATGTACAGAGGTTCGTCTGCCTTGCTGTTCTTCTGTGGCCCTGGGGTCACTGAGTCTCTTTCCAAAGGGCCAGTGTCTCTCCTTTCCCATGGGGGGCAGGCAGCCACATCACTGGGGTGCCAGGGGCCCTAGGGGCAGCTTATCACAGCGCCTTGACCAAGGAAATGCTGCCTGGAAAAAATATAGTGGTTGAACCGATGCAGGCACAATGTCCACGAGCAGGAAGAACATGATAAACCAAAGGAGACAGGAAGGATGCCCCCTTCCCTTCCTGTAGCCTGACTTGGTTTTGAAAACCTCCAAGGGGGCTCAAGTCTCTTCCAGGAAGGAAAGCAGGCTTCACCAAGGCAAGGCTGCCCTAGCACGACGCCCCCACCTCTGGCACCCAGAGTGGAAACAGCCTCCAGCATCGGGCTCCAGGGTCAAGATCACTAATGCCATTACCCACCCCTGCCCTTCCCTTCAGTGCCCACCTGTGCCTCACAGGAAAGGCCTAGAACTTGGGCAGGTGGCTGCTTGGGTTCTGGCAGGTTCCAGGTGGTAGCAGACACATGTGGGATCCAGCCCCACATGCAGCCCTGGGGACAGGCACTTACTACAAGCCATGAAGAAAATTGAAGGCCGTATTCTGCCCACAGTGATACACACCCCCCGCTTCCCTCCTCCATCACCCCATCAAACCACCGTCACCTCCTCCTCACACCACTCCAACCTCTCCCTATTCCCTCCTCCTCCCCTCCCTGTCTCTCCCCTAGCTCACAATCCATAAACCTCATCTACAAACTGCCCTGGACATTCCTCTCAGATACAAATTCCAAAGACAGCCAAACAAGAAGAAAAATGGTGGAAGAACAGTGTATTGATTTGGGATCACCAGCTGATATCCTTTGGCCCCTGCCTGATTTGGGAAGGATCCCAAATAAATGCTCATGGGTTGGGCCTCATGGGGACAGAAAGGCTGCTGGGGCTATGCCCATCATACAGCTATCCCTGGCAATGAGGACAGCTCCAAGGCATCCCAGTGCCATCTGTTGTTGAACCAAACGACCTGCCTTGACCAGCAAAGTGGACAGACCTGGTTTTTATTTTTCCTCTCTGGAGGAAAAAGGAAAAGGAATTCTGGCCATGGTGACATCTAGACTCTGCAAACATCAGGCTTGGGTCTATCTATGCATGGAAGTAACTCCTCAGGCTTCCCTTCACCACACACACCTCTGGAGATACACCATAATAAAGTATTAACAACTGGCTCTGCTCTTCTGACTGATACAGGGCAACTTTCTTGTAAAGATTTTTGTGCTCTGTTGGTGCCAAATCATTAGTGACTCTGCCTGTAAGGCGAGCTGAGGCGGCTTTCTCTGGAGAGGCTCCATCAATCCGTGCCCCTGGTGGGCAGCAGCTGTCCGAGGCTGAGTTGCAGGGGCAGGGGGGCGACGCTTCACTCACCCGGGCCCAGCAGGGAACTTGGCCTGGCTCTCGGACACAGGTGCACCCTGCTGGGAGGTGCCTGACAGCACCATGGGGAGGGAGAGGCGATGGGGGTTGTGTCGCTCCTTCCCTGGAAGCCCAAAGGGCATCTGCTCCAGGCTCTTAGGAGGGACGAGGGATGGCAGAGGCGCAGCTTCAGAGAGAGAGAACAGCATTGGGCCTGAAATATTCTGCAGTCCTTGGGGAAAAGGGCTGGAAAGGAATGTTCAGGACAGTCGTGTCCCGTTCTCTTCCCTTTCAAGTCTTCCATGTTGCTGGAAGCACTTCAGAAGGTGAAAATGGAAGGAACAGGAAGTCCATGGATGGGTGTGGGGAAGGGAAGGGAGGCAGAGTTAGGGGCAGGGGAGAGGACACGGCTGAGCAGCAGGAGGAAGAAGAGGACACGGGAGAGAGAAAGCCAAGGCAAAGGGGAGTCAGGAGGCAGAAAATAAAGAACGGGATGTTCTGAGGGGTGAAAGCTTGAAAACACAGATAAATTAAGAAGGTCAACTGTACCACAACATAAAACAAAGATTACAAACTTCCCTAGTGGTCTAGTGGCTAAGACTGCCCGCTCCCAGTGTAGGATGCCCAGGCTCAATCCCTGGTTGGGTAACTGGATCCCACATGCTACAACTAAAGATCAGAAGCACAACTAAGACCCGGTACAGCCAAATAAATAAATATTTTTTTAGAAATAAAAAATTAAATTTAAAAAAAGGATGAATGAAGAAGAGAGGGACTGCGTTCCTTCTTTTTGAAGACTGAGTAATGTTCCCCTGTGTGTACATTTCACATTTTCTTTATCCACCTGTCTGTCAATGGACACTGAGTGCCATTTGCAACAACTTGGGTGAACCTAGAGGACAGTGAAATGAGCCAGACTGCTGCTGCTGCTGTTGTTGAGTCGCTCAGTTGAGTCCACCTCTTTTCAACCCTGTGGACTGTAGTCCACTAGGCTCCTCTGTCCATGGAATTCTCCAGGCAAGAATACTGGTGAGCTGCCTTGCCCTACTCCAGGAGGATTCTTCCAACCCAAGGATTGAACCTGTTTGGTCTCCTGTTTGGCAGGCAGATTTCTTACACTGAGCTGCCTGGGAAGTCCATAGTCAGACAGCAAAGGGGAAATACTGCACAATGCCCCTTATATGAGGAATCTCAAATAGTCACAGAAGCAGAAAGTAGAACAGTGGTTACTGGAGAAGGAGGAGGGGGAAGTGGGAAGCTGCTGTTCAGTAGGTATAAAGTTTCAGCTGTGCTCTCCCTCAGTGGTGTCTGACTCTTTGCCACCCCCTGGACTGTAGCATGCCAGGATCCTCTGTCCATGGGATTTCCCAGGCAAGAATATTGGAATGGGTTGCCATGCCCTCCTCCAGGGAAAGTTTTAGTTATGCAAGATGAATTAGTTCTAGAGATCTGCTGTACCATGTAGGGCTTATGGTCAACAAAACTGTATTGTACACTTAAAACTTTGTTAAGAGAGTAGGTGTCACATTAACCTGTCACTAGGCACACAACCATCAAACAGAGGGACACAATGACAGTGTGTCCCGGACAGTGTTCGGAGGTGATGGTATGTCAGTTACTCTGAAAACAGGGTGATGGTATCACGGGTGCACGTTTGTGCCCAAACTCCTGAAACTGCATTCATTAAACATAGGCGGTTTACCGTATATCAACTATGCTTCAATCAAGCTGTTAAAGAGAAGAAGGAAGGGACTATAATTAGGGAAGGCGGGCTGGGTTTTGGAGAGAAAGGTTAAAAGCTGTCAGCTCTTCCAAAAACTCAGACACATTCCCGGATGGAAATTTTCCGTATTCAAGAACTTTGCCCCCCTTTTTCAGTCTCAGTTGCCAGAGAGTTTAAAAGTCAAACTTGTTGTTGTTCAGTCGCTCTGCTGCTGCTGCTGCTAAGTCGCTTCAGTCGTGTCCGACTCTGTGCGACCCCATAGATGGCAGCCCACCAGGCTCCCCCATCCCTGGGTTTCTCCAGGCAAGAACACTGGAGTAGGTTGCCATTTCCTTCTCCAATGCATGAAAGTGAAAAGTGAAAGTGAAGTCTCTCAGTCGTGTCCAATTCTTTGGAACCCCACGGACTGTAGCCCACCAGACTTCCCTATTCTTCACTGTCTCCTAGAGTTTGCTCAGATTCATGTCAATTGAATCAGTGATGCTATCTAACCATCTTATCCTCTTTCATCCCCTTCTCCTCCTGCCCTCAATCTTTCCCAGCATCGGGGTCTTTTCCAATGAGTCAGCTCTTTGCATCAGGTGGTCAAAGTACTGGAGCTTTAGCTTCAGCACTTCCAATGAATATTCAGGGTTGATTTCCTTCAGGATGGGCTGGTTTGAGCTCCTTGCTGTCCAAGGGACTCTCAAGAGTTTAAAAGTTAAACTTACTGCCCAAGTTTTGTGATCTCTTCAGATTAGGTGAGTGAAAATACCTCCATCTGTTTCTCTGAGAAAGTCCTGGTAGTTCGATGCTCAGACTGTTGCTAACCACAAGGCTCCCCAGCTTCAGCCAGCATTAGCCCTTCAGGAAGTGGGGAACCTCAAAACTTGGATAAAGACCCAGGAGGAAACATTCTCCAGACCCTTCTTGTCTCTGGAAGGGAAAAACGTGTGTTCCGCAGCAGTCAGATACAGCTTGGTAGGGAGCAGGCTCCATAGATGAGGATGCCCTGGGACAGGCAGGTCCCGAAGGGGCAGCCATCCAGACACAGTGACCAGAGCAACCAGTTGACCAGTTAGGGGTTTTGCAATTGTCTTATTGCTTTGATTTATTTTTATTTACCTGATAGTTTAGTTGGTACCATGAGAACAGGTAGGGATTTCCTAATATCCCAAAGGCTATGCATTAAGAAGTCGGTTGCTCTCTTCTACCTACGGCCCCCTCCCCTTCCCCCATCAGGCAAATGCTGACAGCAGATCCCCTGAAAGGAGACTGTGGGGTTCTCTAACAGGCTTGACAAGGGACCCTGGCCCATCCCAGAGATAGAGTTCGAAAGGCTCCTCTGTGGGAGCGACACTTGAGCTGAGAGATGAAGGACAAGCAGGGGTTTGTGGTGAAAGAAGGAACTGCATGTGCAAAGGCCCTGTGGTCAGTGTGGTCACAGCACAGGGCAAGCAGGAGGGTGGCCTGTCCCGAGAGAGTGAGGTGGGGGCGGGCAGGAGCAGTGGGCAGAGGTGGCAGGGCTCCCCAAGCCATCTTAGGGTTGTGACCTTTATCCACACATGCATGCATGCTAAGTTGCTTCAGATGTATCTGACTCTTTGCGACCTATGGACTGTAGCATGCCAGGCTCCTCGGTCCATGGGGTTTTCCAGGCAAGAATACTGGAGTGGATAGCCATTTCCTTCTTTAAGAGATCTTCTCAACCCAGGGATCAAACCCGCATCTCCTGCCGCTCCTGCATTGCAGGCGGGTTCTTTACAGCCAAGCCTCCAGAGAAGCCTGACCTTTATCCACAGATTTAAGCCCTAGAGTTTGGAGTGTATATGTGACAGATCCAGTTAATGTTTTGAAAACATAATCACTGTTGCTCCTGTGCAGAAAAAAGCAAGGAGCCAGCACGGAGGAGGGCAGAGATGGTACAGGAAGAGATTATACAGTTAGGAGATTGCACAGGAAGCCTCGGCAGCCCTGCCCCTCACCTGTTCAGCATCCCCTTTGCGTTCAGCCTCGGCCGTGGTGGACACTCCCAGGCAGTCTCCGCCTCACACTCACAACCCTAGCCTGAGGTTCACCTTTTCCTGCAGTGACCTCAATGATGAGGAAGCTATTGAGGCACCTGTAGGAATGACTCAAACTACAGGAGAGCTTGTGCTTCCAGGAGCAGTCCTCAGCCAGTGGAGAACAGGAGACGATGGATAAACGCTCCTCCTGGGCCGTCAGGCTCTACTCTCCACAGAGGTGACCCCACTTATACACTTGTATATGAACATTCCTTCTCTCCCCGTCTGCCTGTCCCTCCCTTCTGATTCCTGGGACTACTCCTAAATAAGTGATCCTCACAGAAGACCATGTAGGCTCTGCTTTATCTGTGTATTCCAGGTAAGAAGGAGGCACCTGCAGGTGTGTAGGTAAGGCAGGATGGAGCTTGGACTAAAGTGGCAGCTGTGGGAATGGACAGATTGAAGAGCTATTCGGATGGTGAAATTAAGTGTCTGATGCAGCCACGTTCTCCAGCACCACTGTCTCTTCCATTCCCTTGACATTTGGTGCGGCCCATCCAGGCTCACAGCTTGTGGTGAATCTAGGATGGAGAACGTGTTTTATAGCTGTGCAAATGGCCACGATGTATGGAGGCAGAACTCAATAGCCATTGCAAGATGAAGGTTACAGGAGATGAAGATGGCATTTCCAGCAGTCCTTAATTCAGTTCAGTTCAGTTGCTCAATCGTTTCCGACTCTTTGCGACCCCATGGACTGCAGCACACCAGGCTTCCCTGTCCATGACCAACTCCCCGAGCTTGCTCAAACTCATGTCCATTGAGTTGGTGATGCCATCCAACCATCTCATCCTCTGTCGTCCCTTTCTCCTCCTGCCATTTATCTTTCTCAGTGTCAGGATCTTTTCCATTGAGTCAGTTCTTCACATCAGGTGGCCAAATTATTGGAGTGTCAGCTTCAGCATCAGTCCTTCCAATGAATACTCAGGACTGATTTCCTTTAGGACTGACTGGTTTGATTGTCCTTAATTGGTTGAGTTTAAAATGGGGTCTTTGGGGCTTCCCTGGTGGCTCCAGTGGTAAAGAATCTGCCTGCCAATGCAAAAGACACTGGTTTGATCCCTGGTCTGGGAAGATCCCACATGCCTCACACAACCAAGCCTGTGCACCACAACTACTGAGCCTGTGCTCTAGAGCTTGGGAAGTGCAACTACAAGGCCCTGTGCTACGACTACTGAGGCCCGTGCGCACTAGAGCTTGTGCTCTGCAAGAGAAGCCTGCACACCACAACGAGAGCATAGTCCCCGTTGGCCACAACTAGAGAAAAGCCCAAGCAGCAAGGAAGACTCAGCGCAGCCCAAAATAAATAAACAAATAAACAAAACTATAAAATGGGGCCTTTGGCAGGCATTGCTGGCATGAGCATCTTCTTCAGACAAGATGCACGGCCTCTGTAGCAGAGAGAGAAGCAACAGGAGGACATGGAGGAGGGGTGATGGCTGCTCACCCAATGACAAAGAAATGGAGACTCTCAGAGAGAGAGGTCGTCCTCCCAGGGCCCCGAGCAGTGCCTGATAGAACCAGTACGCACATTGCGGTCCAAATGGCTCCAAAGGCTGGCTTTTAACAGCGACCTCCTTTTCATCTTCCCTCTGCTCCAAAGCAGGGGAGGAACCCCGCCAGAGCCCAGCCACAACTATCTCTATTTATGCTAGCTCATTGGACCAGCTGATTGTCAGATTCTGTTACTCGGTAAAAGAGGCTCAAAAATTTTTTTTCCCATAAAGGGCTTATTTTAAATATTTTAAGGATAGAATAGATTTACATCATAATTATAAAAATTACTTACAGAATTATCAGGTTTATATTGTTTATACTTCCAAATGTAGAGAACAGGGAATTGTCTACACATTGAATTGTGTACGTGTGAAGGCATTTCAGTTGTCTGACTCTTTGCAACCCTGTGGACTGGAACCTGCCAGGCTCCTCTGTCCATGGGATTCTCCAGGCAAGAATACTGGAATGGGTTGTCATGCCTTCCTCCAGGGGATCTTCCCAACCCAGGGATTGAAGCCAGGTCTCCCGCATTGCAGGTGGATTCTTTCCTGTCTGAGCCACCAGAGAAGCCCAAGAATACTGGAGTGGGTAGTCTATCCCTTCTCCAGGGGATCTTCCTGACCCAGGGATCGAGCCCAGGTCTCCTGCATTGCAGGCAGACGCTTTAACCTCTGAGCCACCAGGGAAGCCCAAGCTGAGCTGCTATGGCGCTTCATAAAAGGAGAATTCCAACGTGGGAGGTGCAAAGGGATGATTTGCTGCCTAACAAACTGCTCTAACACTCAGTGGTTCACAAGACACCTACCTGTTGTCTCACGCAAGCTGTGAGGGGGTCCAGGCAGTTCTTCTGTCTGGGGTTGGCTCAGCAGTGCCGGGGTGTCCAGGGGAGCCTGGCTCACTTGTCTGGGATGGCTGAGATGGAGAGGATGTCTTGTCCTCCAGTTGTGGTCCAGCCTCACTCTCCTGGTGGAAAAAAGTTTCGGATCAGCTAGATAGAGGAAAAGCCCTGATGCACACACGCTTTCCCAGCCCCTCCATGTGTCGTGTTTGCTCATATTCCATTGGCCAAAACAAGCCTGTGATTCAAGGGGTGGAGAGACCCGCTCCCCTCTGCTGGGCACCAGCACGTTGCAATGAGACATGCTTAGCAGGACTGGACAAGAGTGTAGTTTGTTTTGTTTTCCATCAGTCAGGATCAGAGGAAGCTTCACAGAAAGGATGGGCTTCAAGAAGTGGCTGGGGCTGGGCATTTCAGCCAATCTCTCACAGGTGTCAAAAACCCACAGAGGTGAGAGAGAGGAAGGTCTGAAAGGACCTGCCAGTGGTCCATCTGGGCTAGGGAGAGCGTCGGGAAAGAAAGCTGGAGCCGAATCAGGGAGGGAAGGGGTGATGTCTTTCAGAGGTGGGATGGCAGCCAATGGCTGAACTAAGAGGTTGATCTCCACTTGCAGGGCAATGCCCCTCTCAGAAAGCATGTTCCTTCACACGCCGGGCAGCCGTGGTGGCACAGTTCTCTTGCTCCTGTAACCTGAAGGGCAAGCAAAGGACCTGGGGTAGCTGGTCTACAGGCTGCCAAAGCTAAGGTGGCTGGAAAAGGTGAGCTGAGGAGTGAGGCATGAGTAGCAGAGGTGAGATGAAGCGTCCATTGAAGTTAAGTCAAAGCTGGGGAACCCAGAGTGGGGTCCCAATTGGCTATGTGGGAGCTGAGAGCAACGAAACCAGCTGGAGAGACAGGAAACAGCATTTCATGAAGGTAAAAATTAACCCAATGAGGGAAGACCAGTCCCTGCAGCAGCCTCAGGTCTCAGTAACATTCCCCGGTGAACT
Organism: Bison bison bison; assembly: GCF_000754665.1. NCBI lineage: Eukaryota > Metazoa > Chordata > Mammalia > Artiodactyla > Bovidae > Bison > Bison bison. Next base: position 6,374,164 of record NW_011494777.1, on the reverse strand, counting down.
TCCCACCCATGTTTTTGTGTGTTTACAAGTAACTCTCTTTCTCTGCAGGGGTTGAATGCATCTGTCCCACATCACGTGATGGGCTGTCCTCTCCTTAAGTCCCTGGTTAGAACATCAGTTGGAATGAAATTTTGAAAAGAGGCACAGCGACCGGGAATAGGAGAATCTGTTGGTCAGACTGCAAAGCAGGGTGAATGTTCATGACCACAGTTGTTTTATTTTTAAAATATAATTTTTGTTTATTTATTTCTTTATTTTTGGCAGTGCTGGGTCTTCATTGCTGCGTGGGCTTTTCTCTAGTTGTGGAGCAGGAGCTACTCTCTAGTCGTGGTGTGCGGGCTTCTTATTGCAGTGGCTTCTCCTGTTGCAGAGTACAGGCTCTAGAGCACGTGGGCTTCAGGAGTTGCAGCTCCCCAACTCTAGACCACAGGCTCAGCAGTTATGGCTCACGGGCTTAGCTGCTCTGTGGCATGTGGGATCAACCTGGTCCAGGGATCGAACCTGTCTCCTGCACTGGCCCGCAGATTCTTTACCTCTGAGGCACCAGGGGAACCCAGAACTCGGATTGTTTTTTAAAAGGAGCTGCTCTTTTACTACCTCCCCTAGCAACTGCTGCTGCTGCTGCTAAGTCACTTAAGTCATGTCCTACTCTGTGCGACCCCATAGATGGTAGCCCACCAGGCTCTGCTGTCCCTGGGATTCTCCAGGCAAGAACACTGGAGTGGGTTGCCATTTCCTTCTCCAATGCATGAAAGTGAAAAGTGAAAGTGAAGTCGCTCAGTCGTGTCCAACCCTCAGCGACTCCATGGACTGCAGCCTTCCAGGCTCCTTTGTCCATGGGATTTTCCAGGCAAGAGTACTGGAGTGGGTTGCCATTGCCTTCTCCCCTAGCAACTAGACATACCATAAAGTGAAAACGGAAGCCATCATATTTTCAGAAAATTTCTGGGATTAGGTAAAGTCTTAAAAGCTTCAAGAATGTTAGTTTGTAGTCTATTATTTCTTTCAGAAAATGCGTCAGTTCTCACTCTAGGTGCCAAAGAAGCCAGAAGCCACAGCTCACTCTGCCTTATTCCTTCTGGAATTTACCCAGTACATCTCAGCAGTGGCACAGGAAACATATTTCCCTGGAAACCAGAAGTCACACAATAGGTCTCCTTCTCACAGCCCCATGGGGTACAAAAATCCCCATTCTATTTGAAATCCAATTATTCTGCTTTTATGTCGCCTCCTCTGCTGTAAATGAGGGCCAGCCCCTCTGCCCGAGCATAGAATGACACGGACACAACGTGGTGTGTCAGCCACTCATGATCCTCTTTTGTGAGATCAACCTTTATAACATGTAGTCAGTCCACTGCCAGACTGTTAACCTTGGCTTGTTGGAAACAGACACATCAACCATGAGACATCATTTGTCAGATACCGACCCGGCCTCTTAGGGACACAAGTTGGTCCTTACAGAGAGAGCTACTAGGAACGGGAGCCTGAGTTGCAGCTCGGGCTGTATAGGCACCTGCCCAGGCCATCATAAATACTGCTCCTTGTGAAAAAACACCACACTGGGTCCCACCATAAAGTGTGTGACGTTTGTGGGTTAGCATCGCGGCCCATGAATCTTCTTCCAGGAGAATTCAGAGTGCTCGAGTCCAGCCAAATGTTACCGTCAAAGCCTTTTCTAGTCTATTTGTGGCTACAGAACTGTCTTCTCTTTTGAGAACCCAGAATGCTGACAGCAAGAGTCAGCTCCCACTTCAAAGGCAGAGTTCAAAGCAGATGCTTCTTTGGATTCGAATGCCAGCGGGAGGAGGAGTCAGTGTCACAGGCTGGCCTTCATGCACATTCCACCCCGTCCCTGTCTTACCTTCACTGGAAGCTCAGAAACCACCGCTGTCCCCCGACTGGTCTCCTTACACACCAAGGAGACTGGAGTCTCCTTACAGACCAGACAAATCTGGAGAGTGTCCCTGGTGCCACGGCTCTGCTCCCTCTCGAGCTATGTCTTGGTTTGGGCCATGACTTTCTTCCCCCGGTATATCAGGCACTCAGCTACAGATGAGAGGCAACTCAGTGAAGCTTCCTGATGCCAGCACTGCTAAAAAAGCACGTCTCCATGGCAACCACAGCGTTACCTCACCCAACAGCATTCAGATGTGACCGACCACAGAGCAATTATTTTTTTCGATGTAGAGGAAGCATTAGCTCTGTCTACAGAGTGAACTCCGGGAGTTGGTGATGGACAGGGAGGCCTGGCATGCTGCAATTCATGGGGTCACAAAGAGTCGGACACGACTGAGCGACTGAACTGAACCGAACAGAGCCAAGAGAGTTTTGCCTTTTTTTTTTTTCTTTTTGGTTTGTTTTTGATGTTATATCCTTCTCTTCAGAGTTTTTGGCATAACATCATATGTTTGGGGAGCATTTTGTATATAGACAGTATTCTCCCTTGTGCCTCAGCACACAGAGATAGCTTTGCTATGAAAATAAGACGGCTTCTTCTAGGGAGTCATGCCATTATTCATCTCTGCTATAGTCACTGCCTATTGCCAAAGGGTTGTTTTTATGTTCTGAATCCAGAATTTCTCTTTCCTCACAGCCGCAGCAGGGTCTGGCCCACTTGGCACTTGATTCGATTTGTTCATGGGAAACCCAGGTGCTTGGGGTGGGCGTGGGAATAACTGCAGTCACAGTGACCTTTCACCTATCGCCCAGACTGGACTGGTTAACTCAGGGCACCCACCTGCTCTGCACTTCTCCACTCCATCGACCTGCTGGGGATCAGCAGCATTGGGAATGACATCTTCTGTCTCTCCGGGCTTCCCTAAGAGCTAACTTAATTGTCAGAAAACAATGGAGAAAAAAGATGTCCCTACATCCCCTTACATCACTGGTTCTCATCATGGGGGAGAGAAGGGATTCCATCCCCTGGAAACAACTGGGCAATGCCTGGGAGTGTTTTTGGCTGCAGGACTGGGAGAGAGGTGCCAGAGGTATCTCGTGGGTGGAGGTGGGGAGGCGCAGCTAAACATCCTGCAATGCACAGGACCGCCCTCCCGCCAACAGTAAATGATCCAACCCAAAACGTCACTAGTGCTGCAGCTGAGAAACCCTGAAATCCAGGGTGGCCTCAGAAAGGTGTGGCCTCAGAGCAGCTCGATCTCTAATAGTATTACTGGGGGGACAAGCAAGTTACTCATACTTAGTGAGTAAACACAGTTATTTACTAACTGTGTGAATACCTGCCTCCAAATGTATTCACCAGGAAATCCCAGTGCACAGAAGGACTTCTTGTGACTGCAGAGTTTGCAGGGTGTGGGTTCTTCCCAGAAAGCGATTTCTTCTCTGAATTCTGATCTGTCTGTGCTATCTAGCACTTCTTCTCTATTTGTTAAAATTCCTTTCTGCACAATTCATGTGAGCATAAGTCCTTTCTTTAAGTTCTAACCAATTAGACTTAGAAAAAAGTAGCTTGTTTACTTAAGAGCCATAATCTTACCTCCAATCTCTCTCTCTCTGGAAGTTTTAGGACAGGTGGAAACAGGGCAACACATGAAGTGATCTTCAGAAGCCATCTCATGGCCATGTCTAAAATCTACTGTTTTTGTTTAATTGGCACTTCTTTGCTATCACTAGCTTTCTAGCTATATGTCTTAGATTATTACCTAAGGTGTGATGTGTTTGCCGAATTATATGGCTTGCATTTTTATGTGTTCCTTAAAAATAAGAGGGCTTCCCTGGTGACTCAGTGGTAAAGAATCTGCCTGCCAATGTAGGAGACCTGGGTTCTATCCCTAAGTAGGGAAGATCCTGTGAAGAAGGAAGTGGCAGCCCACTCCAGTATTCTTGCCTTGAAGAAGCCCATGGACAGAGAGAGGAGCCTGATGGGCTACACGGTCTATGGGGTCACAAAAGAGTCTGACGTGACTTACCAACTAAACAACAGCAACAAAAATGGGAATAGTAGGAAGCATGAGAGGAGTTTAGTCCCTGGAGTCCACCAGCATGTAAGCCAGCAACAGAGGTGGAACTGGACAAGTGTTCATAGTCAGTCGCTCCTGGCTTTCTCACCAGGACCACTTTTGTTCCATAGCATGAGTGGCTAAGTCATCTCAAGGCAAACTCAGGTCAAGATGACAAACATCCAGGCCCTCTGAATGTCTTACCCGTTTGTTCACTGCCATGGGGAGGATGGTGTCAGGCCAAGGAAAAAAGCTTGCTCTGTGGGCTCTCAAGGCAGAGTGGACTGGGTTGAAATGGTAGTCCCCTGGGAAGCACCACGGATTGGAGAGAATGTTGTAGAATGTTCCACAATGCTTCCGCTCCAGCTACTCAGACCTGTCATATTTAAGAAAACATTCAAGGTATTCAAGTCGAGAAGGCATTTTAGAAGCGGATGTAGATATATTCACAAGGTAGGCAGACACATAGCAGACAGTCATCTCAAGAAGCTACAGCAGCAAGCCCCACCTCACCATGGAAATGTTTTTAAACGATCCTCTTAGTGGACTTTGAATTCATGCTCAGCTGATCTCTGGGGCTGAGAGCTTACTGCGTGGTTGCCGCACAGCAAGGCCTGCAATCTCCACCAGTGCTGGGACACAGCACGGCTGCCCCTGAGAGGGGAGCAGGCTTCCCAGGGAGCATCGCCCACTGATGTCTGGGGCAGAGTCTGGGCCTGACTGGCCCACCCTCTCTGGGGGCACCATGCGCTCTTACTTCCCAAGATAGGAATTGATCGGCTTATTTCATAACTTGAGCAGAATTTGTCTCTTGCTTCCAACTGCGAGCCAGCCAGCAGGGTTGGTCTCACTCTACACCCCTCACCCCCATGGCCACTTCCTGTAGCAGGAATTTCCTGGCTTCTGTCGTTTGGGGATGGGGGAGAGGGATAGAGGGGACAGCCCCTTGGGGTTTAACCCAGCGTCCGGTTTAAGGTCTTCACCACTCACGCGCCTCACTCCTCACCTGGACTGCCGTCCCTCCCTAGAGGACGCTCCACTGCCTGGTCTGGAGGAACAGAGCCCTTTGTAACCGAGGAAGAACTTCTTGCCTTTGCCTTGCAGGGCTGTCAGCAGCTTTGCTGCACACGGCCCTGGAGGAGCTGAGCTGGCCCTAGCTTAAGGAAAAGCGGCAAATCC
>NW_011494777.1:6360550-6368918 GCF_000754665.1 Bison bison bison | reverse complement strand
AGACCCACTCTGAGGGGCAGGAAGTATATTACATGAAATCAAAATGTAAGTGTGTTCTTTTTGGATTAGGCCATGTTTTCCTCTTCTATTTTTCTTTACATAACCTCGTCACTCAGCTTCTTTATTTTTCCCTCCACCCTCCTTGGCTCCCACGCCCACTCCTGTCTGCAGGATAAACTGGACCCACGGGGCAGGCGCTCTGAGTGGCATGGTTTCCAGCTCTTCTCCAGTCTCATCCAGTTCTCACTAAGGCTTTACTGACCTCGTTTTCTTATCCGATGCAGAAATCCTACTCCACCTAGTTTTTCAGTTCGCAGGAGACCTCTGATTTACAACCAAGAGGCCAGGGAGTGGGGTGGTGGTCCACAGCTCAGCCCAACCCACTCCCCAGTGGTCTGCAGTGCCTCTCGCTGCCCACTCTTCTCAGCTGCCCTCTTTGCCTACCAGAACATGCTCCGCAGACAAGCATCTGATATGCTTTAAGAGGGTGAAACAGACTTCCCACACCTCATATTTCTTTAACTGCGTACAAGGCATTTCATTTCATAATTTGAGATGAAAGGGTTCATGCGAGTCCCCCTGGGAGAGCAATGGGAACTGAATTCACGGGGAGGCACAATTGATCTCGTCTCAGCTCAAAACACAGGTTTCTTTGTGTGTGTGTGTTTGCAGGCGTTTAGCTTTGGGCTTCTGGTTAAGGGGCGTCTCTCGTGGCTCACATGGTAAAGAATCTGCCTGCAATGCAGGGAGATCCAGGTTCGATCCCTGGGCCAGGAAGATCTCCTGGAGAATACTATCCACTCCAGTATTCTTGCCTGGAGAATCTCATGGACAGAGGAGCCTGGAGGGCTACAGTCCATGGGGTCCCAAAGAGTGGGACATGACTGAGTCACTGACACTTTCACTTTTTTCCAGTTAGGAGGGTTGAGGGCAGAGGGACAACAGAAGAGCAGAGAAGCACTGGGCTCCTGAAAAGGAAAGGCGACGGGAAACAGGCTTGTCCTCTTCCCAGCTTTCATTAAGCCTCCCGTGCTAACTCTCCCCATCCACAGTCTTCCGCCGGCCCACCTCCTGCATCAGCCAGACCTGAACTGATGGCCAGCGTGGGCTCTTCCACTCTGCCTCACATCCATCCTCTAGCCAGTCTTCACGTTCCCACAAAGTGCTTTCCCCAGAATTTGAGAAAAGAGCCTGTGTCCCAGAAGACAGCAGTTCTGCTTCCTCATGACCCCCAAATTTTGAAAGGAACCGAGAAGTCTGTAAGGAAAATATGGCAAAGGGGGGAAGAGCCCTGGGGTGTAGGAAGTGAAGAACCCACTGAAAACTCAAATTAGCTAAATTGTGCTAAATAAGCTTACATAGTGATGTGACGCATCTTTGAGGCAGTCCTGGCCTGTCGGCACACGGATTCCTCCTCAAGCCCCATCTGCTTGTCTCCCAGGGGCGGATCCTCTGGGCTGTTTCTCAAACTCCTGGAGAAGTGGGGTTCCCCTGGATTCATCCATGAGGGCACTAGCCGGAGACAGGTGGGCAGGGAGAGAGGAAAGTGGAGAATCTCTCCCCCTTCTCTGTCTTATATAATTTGTATGTCAGTACGTCTTATTTTTTTTAGTTTTACTTATTTGTGTATTTTTGGCTATGCTGGTCTTCACTGGTGCTCAGGCTTTTCTCTAGTTGCAGCGAGCAGGGGCTGCTCTCTGGTTGTGGTGTGCAGACTTCTCATTGCAGTGGCTTCTCTTGTCATGCAGCACATGCTCTGGGAGCAAGGGCTTTGGTAGTTGCAGCTCCTGGGTCCTAGAGCACAGGCTCAGCAGCTGTGGTGTATTGGCTTACTTGCTCCGGGGCTTGTGGGATCTTCTTGGACCGGGGATTGAAACCTGTGTCTTCAGCATGGGCAGGCAGATTCTTTACCACTGAGCCACCAGGGGAGCCCAGATTTCTTATTGTTGGCACAAAATCAAAACACAACAAACAAATCTATCCAACAGGGAACTCGGGCTTTTATGACCCAAATCTAGGAGGGGCAGAGCATCATTCAGAAAGCCCCGTCTCTGTCTGCACACCTTTTCCAAACGCTGATGGCAGAAGAGGCCATGCCCAGCTGTTTCCCACTTGTCTCCCTTCTTTGGGGGTTTTGGGCAGGCAGGTGACTGAAAGTCCCAGAACTAGATGGAGCAAAATCAACCTTCAAGCCTGCCTCCTACCAAGGCCACTCTGGGCTGCTTTGGTTCCAGTTTAGACACCGTGCTTGAGCTGCTGCCTCCTGCTTCAGCAAATCTAACATGTGGTTCCTCTGCTTCTTCCTGTGATGCTGCTAGAATATTGTAGAACAGTCACAGTATTTTAAAATGTGTCCTGCCTGTATGATTCCTTCAGCTAGTTTGTACTCATCAATCTGCCTCATAACAAAGGGGTCATTGTATCACTCCATAAAGAAAAAAGCGGTGCTTTCCAAATTTGCTGCCCTGTTAAATACCATTCAGAAACAAAACAACCCATTTCACCTGGGAATTGTTCAAGGAGCAGACTGTAACTAGGGAGTCAGATTGGGGAGAATGTACAAGGTCACTTCAGCTCCCCAATTGCCTCTTCCAGCCCTTGATTTTTTTCTGAAAACAATGGAGTGCACCGGAGAAGGCAATGGCACCCCACTCCAGTGCTCTTGCCTGGAAAATCCCATGGACGGAGGAGCCTGGTGGGCTGCAGTCCATGGGGTTGCTAAGAGTCGGACACGACTGAGTGACTTCACTTTCTACTTCTCACTTTCATGCATTGGAGAAGGAAATGGCAACCCACTCCAGTGTTCTTGCCTGGAGAATCCCATGGACGGAGAAGCCTGGTGGGCTGCAGTCCATGGGGTCGCACAGAGTCGGACACTGAAGCGACTTAGCAGCAGCAGCAGCAGCAGCATGGAGTGCACAGTGAGAGAAGAAGAAAGCTAGGAGAACGGGTTGACTCAGAGGCCAAGGGTCTTTTAGAAAGGGATGCCCTCCTTAATAAATAAGATTATTCCTAAAATAGCTTTTCCCTCCGGTGGCCTCTCTCTCCTGCCTGTTACTACCAAGGTCTTAAACAGCGCTGCCACCCTGAGAAGCTCTCACAGCACCCATCCCTCCGCTCGCTCTGCACACTGACCCCCTCCACCTCCTAGAATTGCTCTGTCAAAAGTCACCTACTTTTTGGGAATTAAATTCAGGGACATCTCCACCTTCATCCGCCAGATGCAGCTGCAGGAACGGATCACATTGAGTGTCTCCACTGTCCTCTCTCCATCCTGGCACTCTCTTCCTCCAACCCGGGCTGAGTGCTCTCAGAAACTTTCGCAAATGTGTCTCCTCCTTCCCTATCCCTGTTGGCCCTGTGGGGATCGAGCCTTCAGGTTATTGGAGCAAATGTCCACATTAGCCCTTTACCAGCTCCTGGTTAGAGTTTTGCTGCATTTGCACCACTTGGGACATCTGTGCCAGACCAGAAGTCATACATTGAAACCAGGATGGCATTGCTGCCCGGCTCAGAAATCTTCCACTTTCTTTGTTCACAGAACACAATAAAAATGACCGATTCTGGACCCCAAGTCTTCCTCAGCCTACACTGCAGACCTGTCCCCTCACACGCCTCATTCCTGGCTGGCTCACCATAGCCCGAGGGCTCACTTCCCCACATCCACCTGCTCACTCACACTCTCCTGGTCTCTTCTCTGCTTTCAAGTCCTAGCAGGAATCCAGCCTCTGGCGTGACATTTATCCTGAATCCCTCCAACTGAATGCAATTGCTTCTTTTAAAAAAGAGAGAGAGAGAGAAAATATCCTCCTTAAAATGAGTATTATATGTTTAAATTTTAAATGTAAAATATTTTTTAAAAAGAAGGTACAGCTAAAGTTCCACTTGACTACCTGCCCAATCTCAGTCCCCTCCTGATGCATTTATTATTATATACACACCTGAGGATGTGTATATAATACACATTATATACAGTACAGTTCTGGTGCAGTCACCAGATGGGGGCTCAGGACCTGCTTCTCCTAGTGCTGGTCGCCGCTTCTACCCCTGGTACCATTTGGTTAGAGACCACTCCTCAGAATGTCGGGAGCTCTGGTTTCTCACTTTACTTTGCTCCTATCAAATGTCTCTTAGAAATTCCTAATAATTTCCAGTTGACGGAAGCCATTTCTTTAATCTGCTGTCCTGTTAGGAATTTTTGTAGTTGGTGATATGTCACTTTTTGTGTCAGTTTTAGGACAGGAGGGAAAGGGAGCCACAGGGGCTCCCATCTTGATGGTCTGCCCACCTGCTGTTTTAGTTCAGGTTTTTCCTCAAAATATTTGCTTCTCACAGTCCCCTTCACCTGGGGAATCTCTGGGTCTTCTGTGATACCTAGCTGGAGTGCCCGGCAGGAGCTCAATAAGTATACAAGGTTTCAATAAATGGTAGGAATGTTTTTGTTTTTTTTCCTCACCCGCATGACTCAATGCTATCAGTGTGCTGCTAGGAAGCTCTGATGGCTGTCAGGGACGCATGTTAACACGATGCATTCTTAGAAGGTATTCCCTGGGAAGCCCCTTTTAAAAAACAGTTTATAAACTAAAGTATAAAGGATCTAAAACTGTGAAAACAGTCAAATCCAATTAACAGGGAGAAAATAAACCACTTTTAAGGGAATGAATTTGAGAGAATATATCAGTAATAAAGTGTTTTAATTATGGGCTTCCCTGGTGGCTGGGGTGGTAAAGAACCTGCCTGCAATTTGGGAGACCCAGGTTTGACCCCTGTGTTGGGATGATCCCCTGGAGAAGGGAATAGCTCCCCATTCCAGTATTCTTGCCTGGGGAACTCCAGGACAGAGGAGGCTGGCGGGCTACAGTCCATGGGGTCACAAAGAGTTGGAGGTGACTAACACTTCACATTCTAATTATATTTAGGAAAAAAATACATTTATGCAATCAGTGTGTTTAATGGCTTAAGGTAAAAGTAAAGAGAAGGTATAGAAAAGTTATAGGGTTTAAGTGTTATTATGCAAATTTGTAACAGCATGTGAATTGAGAAATCAGGAACTGCTTGTCACTCACTGAACCCCTGGTGGAAGTTGCAGCAGGATGGACCCGGCTCGTCATTCTCATGCGTTCACAGCTGATGCTCTCCCCTTAGCCAGCTCCTCTTAATTCTGATATCAAGTTGGTTTCAATGTTTATGAAAAAGGCCAAAATAAATATCCCTTGTAGGCAAGATTTCTGGAAATTAAGGGGAAAAAAAGAGAAGGCTCCATATCTTCCTTTCCTTAAAGCAATGCCCATCTCACAAGCCTTTACCACCTTCTTCCCAGTTCTCCTTCCAGAAGGATCTTGATATGTGTTTTAAGCATGTTTCACATCCCTAAGCCAGCACCTCACTGATCAGGCCTCAGTCTGACTTGCAAGTAACCTCCAACCATCACAAAGGCAGCAGGCTCTGGAGGAAACCAAAGCTCCCGTGTGAGTCACTGAGCAGCCTCAAGCAACTTTTGTGACAGATGTACCAGAAGCCGTGAAGAAATCTCATCTCCCTTGGCACTTTCTGGAGTTTAAGGTGTTGAGTCAAAATGTGCTGATTTACACACTGGGCATTGGAAGCATGTAAAGTAGAAGCGCTACATAGGGTGTCAGCCCAGGACCCAGTTGGCTCGCGGCAGCTTTCTGACCATAGACAAGGCAGCTACCCCCGGCCTCAGGTCCTCCATCTACAGAATGACAGGCTGAATTCATGAAATCAGAGCAGTATAAACAAGGCTCTGGCCAAATGCCTCGCAGGCATTGTAACCGTTCATCGGCAGCACAATCCTGCATGGTGTGTATATTATCTCCATTTAACAGAGCATTTCTTTTGGGTTTTTAAAAATATTTTTTAAAATGTTATCAAGGGACTTCCCTGGTGGTCCAGTGATTAAGATTCCACACTTTCAATGCAGAGGGCATGGGTTTGATCCCTGGTCAGGGAACTAGATCCCACATGCTGCACAACATGGCCCTCCCCCCCAAAAAAAAACAATTATTGAAATCTAGTTGACTACCGAGCATTTCTAACATCTCCACTCATTCTAATATTTTTAGACTCTATGTAATTAAGTTTGATATCCATTTGGTTCTTATTTTTCTGCAAAGTGACTTGCATTTATTTTTTAAAGGGTTTATTATAGGCACTTCTAAAATGAAGAAAAGTAATTACCCAATGGACTCAGGAAATGAGATTGCTAATTTGGATGCTAAAAATGGTTTCTGATTACACTGATGAGCTGTCTATTCTTCCTGAATTAACCAGTAATTCATTTCTTTTTTTTTTTCTCCAGCTCAAGAGACTTGATTCATCTGCACCCTCCACAGACTATGCGTTTCAGATGTATCATTATGCTGACTTCAGCAAATACATCCAGTAGACATATACAGACATGAGAGCTGGACCATAAAGAAGGTTGAGCACTGAAGAATTGATGCCTTTGAATTGTGGTGCTGGAGAAGACTCTTGAGAGTCCCTTGGACAGCAAGGAGATCAAACCAGTCAATCCTAGAGGAAATCACCTGAACATTCATTAAAAAGACTGATGCTGAAGCTGAAGCTCTAATACTTTGGCCATCTGATGCAAAGAGCTGACTCATTTGAAAAGACCCTGATGCTGGGAAAGATTGAAGGCAAAAAGAGAATGGGACAGCGGAGGAGGAGATAGTTAGATAGCATCACCAACTCAATGGACATGAATCTGAGCAAACTCTGAGAGACAGTGAAGGATGGGGGAGCCTGGTGTGCTGCAGTCCATGGGTCACAAAGAGTTGGATACAGTAATTGCAAATACACTTTGGGATCATTTCAGACAGTGGAGTGGGGCAGCAAAGAGGTCCAAGCAAGAGGTTACAGGACTGGGCTTCTCCCAATCTGTGGCTTCCCACTCGGCACAGGCCTTTATGTTGGCCTCTCCCACAATTGTGAAAAGCTGTCTCATGTCTGAGTCAAGTGACTGACTGGGGTCTTTAATTGGCGGTTGGGCCAATTAAATGGCTGGACCACTTATCTTCTGGCATTTTCAGCAGATGCAAAGTAGGAAAGAAGCTGTCAAGTCTGAATTAAATGAGAAAAGCCCTGGAGATGAGGCCAATATTGCTCAACTTTTAAAAGACACTTATTTTGAAGCACCTGCAATTTGGAATAATTTGAAGGACTTCAGTTTCAGGCTCTTCTCCAGCGCAAGTCCAGCAGGAATCCTGTGGACTATGAGGCCACTTGGGAGGTGACAGAGATGCTAAAAATTTATTCTTGGGAAATTCATAGCCAGAAAAACCTTCCAGGCATCTCTGGCTGGGATTCTTCCTAAATTCCAGGGAGGTCCATGACCATCTGGCTTCTGAGATGAAGAACTCACAACTGTGTCTAAAGGACACCAGGACAGTAAAGAAAACTTAAGAGGTCTGGTCAGCAAACCCATTTGTTTAACCTTTTTGACGCCAATCAGTACTTCGTTTTCCCAGAGTAGCCCTGGTCTGGGGCGGGGGATCAACTTCCAGCCCAGTTCTGCCACTTACTAACAGTGAGATTTGGGGACGGCTAACCCCCATCTCTCTGGCTTCAATTTCTAGACCCATAAAACCAGTGCTGGACAGGTTGAAATTCTTTCAGCCGTAGCAAAACTGACTCTATAAAATATACCGTTTGTTTTGTTGTCATGGAGACAGACTGGAGCTCAGTTAACCCCATCAGCTCCCCCCGCAGGACTTACTTGAGGTGGGTCCTATCTTAGGAAGCTCAGGGCAGGAAATCTGTGTGGGACAGGAGCCCACAGCCTGCAGATGTCAGGGCAGCTTCACCTAGGGGTGGTTTGTCCTCCGAGCATACAGTCTTCTAAAAGGAGAGAAGTGGATTCAGTAAATGTGGGTGAGAGATGAGTGCCCATGTTCTAAACATTGAATGGACTGACGGCTCAAGGGTCAAGCTGGCCAACAAGAGCTGGTTCGAAATCAGGATTCTGATAAAGGGGTACATGAACATTTTTCCAGGGGGCTATCCAGGCATTCGGAGAAGGCATTGGAACCCCACTTTCACGCATTGGAGAAGGAAATGGCAACCCACTCCAGTGTTCTTGCCTGGAGAATCCCAGGAACAGGGGAGCCTGGTGGGCTGCTGTCTATGGGGTCGCACAGAGTCGGACAAGACTGAAGCGACTTAGCAGAAGCAGCAGCATTCAGGCATTGACAGTCTTGAGGAAATTAAATTTCAGATGCTGGAGTTAATTTCTATTTTTCCTGCCTGAGGATATATAGTTCAAATTTCTCAACTTTTCTTTTCTTCTGACGGTGTTGGGTCTCCCTTGCTCTGCAAGGGCTTTTCTCTAGTTGCCGGGAGCTGGGGC